>NW_027507748.1:27088631-27286131 GCF_037356315.1 Lithobates pipiens | reverse complement strand
GGATGGATGGATAGATGGAGGGATATAAAGATGGAAGGAATGGATAGATAGATAGATAGATAGATAGATAGATAGATAGATAGATAGATAGATAGATAGATAGAAAGAGAGCGCGAGAGAGAGAGAGAGAGAGAGAGAGAGATAATAGATGGATGGACAAATGTAAGGAATGGATGATAGATAGATAGATTGATAGATAAAAACTTAAATCGCTAGATAGATAGATAATGAATGGAAGGAAGGATAATAGATATATAATGGGTGGATGGACGGACAAATGGAGAAATGGATGGATGGATAGATGGAAGGAATGGATAGATAGATAGATAGATAGATAGATAGATAGATAGATAGATAGATAGATAGATAGATAGATAGATAATGTGTGGATGGAAGGAATGGATAATAGATAGATTAATAGATGGATGGATAATAGATAATTTATGGGTGGATGGACAGACAGATGGAAGAGAAGGATAGATAGATAGATAGATAGATAGATAGATAGATAGATAGATAGATAGATAGATAGATAGATAATGGGTGGATGGAAGGAATGGAGGATAGATAGAAAGATAAATAGATAGATAGATAGATAGATAGATAGATAGATAGATAGATAGATAGATAGATAGATAGATAGATAATGTGTGGATGGAAGGAATGGATAATAGATAGATTAATAGATGGATGGATAATAGATAATTAATGGGTGGATGGACAGACAGATGGAAGAGATGGATAGATAGATAGATAGATAGATAGATAGATAGATAGATAGATAGATAGATAATGAATGGAAGAAATGGATGGATGGATAGAAGGAATGGATAATATATATATTAATAGATAATGGATAGATAGATAAATGTGTGGATGGACAGATGGAAGGAATGGAAAGATAGATTAATAGATAGATAGATAGATAGATAGATAGATAGATAGATAGATAGATAGATAGATAGATAGATGATGGGTGGCTGGACAGACAGATGGAAGGAATGGATGATTGATGGATAGAAAGATAAATAGATTGATCACAGCTCAGCCTCCATTGTCAGAGTTTAAACAGAGAAGTGTTACAGTTTTCACCAATTCCCACTTATGATGGAAGGAGCAGCTGAAAATTTCCGACATTTAATACGAACGAGATCTTTTCTGAAAACCACTCAGCTCCAGTTTTCTGGGCCTCTTTGATGTGTTCTTAATTTATGGCACAAAAAGCCAAACAGATGAATTTGAGGTCCCAGAGAAACGATCCCCTCATCTCCGATCGCCCGCTGCTGATTGGTTCGCTGGCAGCCATGTTTGTCTCCCATGAGCTCCATTATTGAATCATTTCACAACTAAATTTTGGAGAGGAAACCAAAAAATTCCGGAGAGAGCAACAAAAAGCTTCCGCACACTCTGCAATGTTACCTAACCCAATGTATTGCACATTGCCTTATTCATGATGACATCATGTGCACTACTGTGATGTCATATCTATACTTCTAGACCACTTCTGTTGTGAGAATTACCATTCCCAAGAATACAGTATAGGTAAAGGAGATGAGGTAATTATGGAAAAAGGTAAAGAAGGAGGAGACATTAGTGCAGTTTAGATGGACAAGCACTTTAAAGCAGAACTTACATTTTTAAAAATTAATATTAACAACCCAGGAAATCCAAGCATAGAAATGCAACTTCTGCTGCAATACGCTCATTCAATCTGGGGTTGCAGTACTTCTTTTTTACCACTAGATGTCAGCCTTCCAGGTTAACCAACAGCTAACATCATTCAACCCAACCCTCTGAGCCTGGGTTGTCACAGCCCCACCCCCTGAGGGGTGGCACCATAAAGGCAGCCTAGTCTCACTGTACTGTTGCAGTAACTGGCACACCTACACCATTACTCTACTGCCACCTCTGGAGGAGAAGAGGAAGGACACCAGGGGAGAAGGTGATCGGTTCATGACATCCTTACTCTGTACAATAGCAGGATCCTGGACCGTTCTCCACCTTTGCTCTTCATGGATGAGTGGCAAAGGTCCCTTGAGGACCAGGAGCTTCTAGTCCCCTTTAGAAAAAAATAGCACAACCCGTAGAATGCTGCATGCAGGAGTATCTCCAGCTCCACTGTCTGCAGGCACTACCAGCCCACCTGGCTGCTCTGAAGATCTCCCAGGGCAAGGGATAGGAAGGGTTACACACAGCGCTGTCCTCCTGAAAGCTTTGCTACATGTGGCGGTCTATCCCTGTGTGAAGAGCCACTTTATTAGGTACACCTTACTAGTCCTGGGTTCATAGTGACATGATAGCATCACACAGTTTCTGCAGATTTGTCGGTTTCCCATCCATGATGCCAATCTCCCATTACACCACATCCCAAAGGTGCTCTATTGGATTGAGATCTGGTGAGTGTGGAGGCCATTGGAGTACAGTGACCTCATTGTCCAGTGGTGAGATCTGGTGAGTGTGGAGGCCATTGGAGTACAGTGACCTCATTGTCTAGTGGTGAGATCTGGTGAGTGTGGAGGACATTGGAGGACAGTGACCTCATAGTCCAGTGGTGAGATGATTGGAGCTTTGTGATATGGTGCATTATCCTGCTGGAAGGAGCCATCAGAAGATGGGGACACTGTAGTCATAAAGGGATGGACATGGTCAGCAACAATACTCAGGTAGGCCGTGGTGTGTAAACGATGCTCAATTGGAACTAAGGGGCCCAAAGTGTGCCAAGAAAATATCCCCCACACCATTACACCCCCAGCACCAGCCTGAACCATTGATACAAGGCAGGATGGATCCATGCTTTCATGTGGTTTACATCAAATTCTGACCCCACCATCTGAATGTCACAGCTGAAATCGAGACTCATCAGACCAGGCAACGTTTTTCCAATCTTCTATTGTCCAATTTTGGTGAGCCTGTGCCAATTGTAGCCTCAGTTTCCTGTTCTTAGCTGACAGGAGTGGTACCCGGTGTGGTCTTCTTTTGCTGTAGCCCAACTGCTTCAAGGTTCGATGTGTTGTGCGTTCAAAGGTGGTATTCTGCATACCTTGGATGTAACGAGTGGTTATTTGTGTTACTGTTGCCTTTCTATCATCTCCAATCAGTCTGCCCATTCTCCTCTGACCTCTGACAGCAACAAGACATTTTCCTCCACACAACTGCCGCTCACTGGATATTATCTATTTTCCCACCATTCTCTGTAATCCCAGAGAGATGGTTGTGTGCAGTGGTGTCGCTAGGGGGTGGCTTTTGGGGCTACAGCCCCGATTCTGGGGCCCATAGCCCAGAGTCTCTGCAGGGGTCCCCAAGGGGAGGGTAGGCTCTCTGGGGACCCTGATGCAAGTGGGGGGGGGGGCTCTCTGGGGATCCTGATGTAAGGGAGAGGCTCTCTGGGGACCCTGATGTAAAGGGGGGCTCTCTGGGCATATATATACACACACACACACATATATTACTGTATATACATGTGTATGCCCGCCCAAGCGTATGACTTTCTTTACTATGCAGCTATGGGCTCTAGCCCCAGATCTTTTGTAGACCTAGCAATGCCCCTGGTTGTGTGTGAAAATCCCAGTATATCAGCAGTTTTTGAAATACTCAGACCAGCCCGTCTGGCACCAACAACCATGCCAGGTTCAAAGTCACTTAAATCCCCTTTCTTCCCCAATCTGATGCTCAGTTTAAACTTCAGCAAGTCATCTTCACCACGTCTAGATGCCTAAATGCATTGAGTTGCCGCCATGTGATTGGCTGTTTAGCAATTTGTGTAACCAAGCAATTGAAGAGATGTACCTAATAAAGTGGCCGGTGAGTGTATTTTTGTTTTTTCATATTAAATATTAATATTATTATTATTACTATTATTATTATTATTATTATTATTATTATTATTATTATTATTATTATTAATAATAATAATAATTATATATATACAGTATCTCACAAAAGTAAGTACACCCCCCACAATTTGGAAATATTTTCTTCTATCTTTTCATGTGACAACACTGAAGAAATGACACTTGTCTACAATGTAAAGTAGTGAGTGTACAGCTTGTATAACAGTGTAAATTTGCTGTCCCCTCAAAATAACTCAACGCACAGCTAATAATGTCTAAACTGCTGGCAACAAAAGTGAGTACACCCCTAAGTGAAGATGTCCAAATTGGGCCCAATTAGCCATTTTTCCTCCCCGGTGTCATGTGACTCGTTAGTGTTACAAGGTCTCAGGTATGAATGGGGAGCAGGTGTGTTAAATTTGGTGTTATCGCTCTCACTCTCTCATACTGGTCACTGAAAGTTCAACATGGCATCTCATGGCAAAGAACTTTCTGAGGATCTGAAAAAAAGAATTGTTGCTCTACATAAAGATGGCCTAGGCTATAAGAAGATTGCCAAGACCCTGAAACTGAGCTGCAGCACAGTGGCCAAGACCATACAGCGATTTAACAGAACAGGTTCCACTCAGAACAGGCCTCGCCATGGTCGTCCAAAGAAGTTGAGGTCACGTGCTCAGCGTCATATCCAGAGGTTGTCTTTGGGTAATAGACATATGAGTGCTGCCAGCATTGCTGCAGAGGTTGAAGGGGTGGGGGTGTCAGCCTGTCAGTGCTCAGACCATACGCTGCACACTGCATCAATTTGGTTTGTATGGTTGTCGTCCCAGAAGGAAGCCTCTTCTAAAGATGATGCACAAGAAAGTCTGCAAACAGTTTGCTGAAGACAAGCAGACTAAGGACATGGATTACTGGAACCATGTCCTGTGGTCTGATGAAACCAAGATAAACTTATTTGGTTCAGATGGTGACAAGCGTGTGTGGCGGCAACCAGGTGAGGAGTACAAAGACAAGTGTGTCTTGTCTACAGCCAAGCATGGTGGTGGGAGTGTCATGGTCTGGGGCTGCATGAGTTCTGCCGGCACTGGGGAGCTACAGATCATTGAGGGAACCATGAATGCCAACATGTACTGTGACATACTGAATCAGAGCATGATCTCCTCCCTTCAGAGACTGGACCGCAGGGCAGTATTCCAACATGATAACCACTCCAAACACACCTCCAAGATGACCACTGCCTACCTAAAGAAGCTGAGGGTAAAGGTGATGGACTGGCCAAGCATGTCTCCAGACCTAAACCCTATTGAGCATCTGTGGGGCATCCTCAAACAGAAGGTGGAGGAGCGCAAGGTCTCCAACATCCACCAGCTCTGTGATGTCATCATGGAGGAGTGGAAGAGGACTTCAGTGGCAACCTGTGAAGCTCTGGTGAACTCCATGCCCAAGAGGGTTAAGGCAGTGCTGGAAAATAATGGTGGCCACACAAAATATTGACACTTTGGGCCCAATTTGGACATTTTCACTTAGGGGTGTACTGACTTTTATTGCCAGCGGTTCAGACATTAACGGCTGTGTGTTGAGCTATTTTGAGGGGACAGCAAATTTACACTGTTATACAAACTGTACACTCACTACTTTACATTGTAGACAAGTGTCATTTCTTCAGTGTTGTCACATGAAAAGATAGAAGAAAATATTTACAAAAATCTGAGGGGTGTACTCACTTTTGTGAGATACTGTGTGTGCGTGTGTGTGTGTATATATATATATATATATATATATATATATATATATATATTTTTTTTTTTTTTTTTTTTTTTTTTTTTTGATTACTTTTTCTTTTTTACAGTATATTTATTCGCAATACGGGGGGCGGGGGACAAAAAACATGGAGCTGGATTCCAACAAGATTGTTTTGGCAGTTGCTATCAATGATTTTTCCAGGCTCTGCTGGTTTGAATCAGAGCCGTTCTCAAGCCGGATTACAGAAGAATCCATCCCGTGCGGCTGCAAGTAACCCCAATACTGTCATTAGAAAAGAATCCGCTCTCTGTGAAGTTTTGTTGAACAACGAAGAGTCCAGAATTGAAATAAAAAGAGACCTAATGCATAGACAGAACCAAATAGAAGCTGAAAAAGCACATGGGACAAAAAAAAAAAAAAAGAACAAAAAAATCATTCCAATGGGCTTCAGGCTCCACCCACACCAATGCGTTTTTTCATGCTTTTTTGCAGAAACGCAGGACATATTTTTTTTTAACATGGTTTCCTATGGAACGCGTCCACATCAATGCATTTTTGTGCCTCTGTGTTTTTGGAAAGGGTCAGAGACTTTTTTAAATGCAAAATGGTGTATTTTTTTGTTTTTTGTTTTTTGTTGCATTTTTGGTTCAATAGACTTCAATGGAGAAGCTGCATAAAAGCATGTAGTGCGTTTTTAACCACGATTTTGACACAATTTGTGTTTTTTAATCTGCCCAACAACAACTTTGACAAACAGAAGCATGAAAATGCAAATCAAGGTAAAATCACGGCGGAAACGCTTAAAGGTAAACGGCACAGGTATGAATAGAGCCTTAGAGACAAGGAAGAGGAATCCTGCACATTACATGGGGGGGGGGGAGCCATAGCCAGCCATATTTACTATGAAAAAACTGAAATCCAGGAAGATACAAGATACATAATTTATTCTAATTAGGTATTTATTAGGGATGCACCGATACCATTATTTTTACAATGAGTACGAGTACCGATCCTTTTTTTTTTTTTAGTACTCGCCAATACCAATTACCGATACCCACCGCAACTGTTTTGTTTTCACTTCAGCTGTCAGCAATGGTACAAAGGATTGAAAAGTTATTTACAAATGAAATAAATAGATTTTTTTTTTTAATTTTGCACTTTTTCAATGTGAAATGTGTAAATATATGTTAATATATATGTGTAAAAATATTCATTAACAAAGTAAGCAAAACATTTTTTTAATTGTTTATCGTTTATAAAATAGAAGTGAAAAAAAAAAAAAAAAAAACAGGAAAATAATTAAATGGAGATGAATAGGGAGTTAATTAAGGCTGATTAGAGTAAATTTAGGGTTAATAAAGGGTTAAACAGAGGAACATTTGTTCATCCCTTTGATCTGCAGATGAAGAAACAGAAAGATACAAAAAGAAATAATGTTTCTTTTTATTTTAGTGTTTCAGCAAACATTGCCAGCTGCTTTTTTTATTTTGACAGCTCCAATTACAGGACTTCTTCAACACTTCAGCTGTCAACAGGGGAGACCCACTGACAGCTCAAAGAGCCGAGCCTGAAAGTATTGGTTTCAGATATCGGTGCACTTGCACAAGTACCGATACTTGTGCAAATACTCGGTATCAGCACCGATACCAATACTAGTACCAGTGCAACCCTAGTATTTATTCAACACCATTACATTCACCTTTAGAGATGGCTTCTTCTACCTGGGCACCGGGAACAGGGTCCAGTGCTTCTCCTGTGGGGGGGATCCTCTTGAGCTGGGAGCCTGGGGACCGGCCTGATCCTGAGCACTGCAAATACTTCCCTACCTGTCCCTTCCTCTGGGGAAACCAAGCCCAGCAACATCCCCACCCCCAGCAACCAGATCTATCGGACAGACACATCCTCAGCCATCTCCACTGACTGCCTCAGAAACAGCAGAACAATGACCCCACCGTCTACCCTGAGCTACTGGATATGACTAGCCGCATGGGGACCCTCTGCAACTGCCCGCAACACACCAGGCTGCTACTGGATTATTCTATACTGGTATGTACTGGGAGGAACTGGGATCATTCCCCTTCTATACTGGTATGTACTGGGAGGACTGAGATCATACCTCTTCTATATTGGTATGTACCGGGAGGACTGGGATCATACCCCACCATAGAGGGATTCATCTATGCTGGTATGTACTGGGAGGACTGAGATCATACCTCTCCTATATTGGTATGTACCAGGAGGACTTGGATCATACCCCACCATAGGGGGATTCATCTATGCTGGTGTGTACTGGGAGGAACTGGGACCATACCCCTTCTATATTGGTATGTACTGGGAGAACTGGGATCATACCCCACCATAGGGGGGTTTATCTTTGCTGGTATGTACTGGGGGGAAATTGGACCATACCCCTTCTATATTGGTGAGGACTGGGATCATACCCCACCATAGGGGGGTTTATCTTTGCTATTATGTACTGGGAGGAACTGTTAGGTAGGTGCATATTCCAAAAACTTCTAGTTAGGCACCATTTCCAAAAACTCCTAGGTATGTGCCAGCCCATAAAACTCCTCGGTAGGCTCTTGTCTGGAAAACTCCTAGGTTGGTGCCAGTCCAAAAAAAAAACACATACCCCCTTCCACCACACCTTTCCTATACTGTGTAGATGGCCGGACATGTTGGAAGTTGGATGGGCACCCCCAGGTTCGCAGGAACACCCTTGGCTTGCGCATGAGTCAGGGCACTCATTCTTGCAAACCAGGGAGCGTGCACCCAACTTCCAGAGAGTCTGACCTTCTAGGCAGAACTGCATGGGCAGGTTTATGGTAAAGGTGAACTAACCCTTTAAATTTGCTGAATATGTGAATTATTTATATAAACTACAAGACGTGAGCGGCGTAATACCTGTAGTCACATCATGTCCCCCCCACCTCCCTTCTTATCTTATCATGTCCCAGGAGTTGAATGCTTTCTCAGACGCTCCTTTCAGGATGTGGTCGGCCGTCACTCCTCGTGGTGAGACAATGAACACGTGTTCCCTGCCTAGTTTTTACATTCAATGTATAAGGCACTGGGGAAAGTATCAGAGGGCCGTTCATTGCGGAGACATGGTACAGGTGACAGGCGTCTGCAGATGGTGACGGCACAGAAGCGGCAGAGAGAGGAGCAACGTGGCGGGATGCCTCTGTAGACTGCAGTAATCAGGCGGTAATTGATTAGCCGTGACCCCTCATTCATCGCTGGCTTTCTAAATATTAGTTCTGAATTATCTGCACTACACAGGCCTTTTCCCTGCTACCGGCAATGGAGTATAATATATTGATGCTGTAGTGTAATTATACAGTGGATACACATGCACCGGCCACTTTATTAGGTACACCTTGCTAGTCCTGGGTCGGACCCCCTTTTGCCTTCATTCTTGGTGGCATAGATTTAACAAGGTGTTGGAAACGTTCCTCAGAGATTTTGGTCCATAGTGACATGATAACATCACGCAGTTGCTGCAGATTTGGTTCCACCACACCCCAAAGGTGCTCTATTGGATGAGATGCAGTGAGTGTGGAGGACAGTGACCTCATTGTCCAGTGGTGAGATCTGGTGAGTGTGGAGGACATTGGAGGACAGTGACCTCATTTTCCAGTGGTGAGATCCGGGGAGTGTGGAGGACATTGGAGGACAGTGACCTCATTGTCCAGTGGTGAGATCTGGTGAGTGTGGAGGACATTGGAGGACAGTGACCTCATTGTCCAGTGGTGAGATCTGGTGAGTGTGGAGGACATTGGAGGACAGTGACCTCATTGTCCAGTGGTGAGATCTGGTGAGTGTGGAGGACATTGGAGGACAGTGACCTCTTGGTCCAGTGGTGAGATGATTGGAGCTTTGTGACATGGTGCATTATCCTGCTGGAAGGAGCCATCAGAAGATGGGGACACTGTAGTCATAAAGGGATGGACATGGTCAGCAACAATACTCAGGTAGACTGTGGCATTT
This sequence comes from Lithobates pipiens, assembly GCF_037356315.1. Classification (NCBI taxonomy): domain Eukaryota; kingdom Metazoa; phylum Chordata; class Amphibia; order Anura; family Ranidae; genus Lithobates; species Lithobates pipiens. The sequence continues at coordinate 27,276,571 of NW_027507748.1, read as the reverse complement.
AAACAATGCTCAATTGGTACTAAGGGGTCCAAAGTGTGCCAAGAATATATCCCCCACACAGTTACACCATCAGCCTGAACCGGTGATACAAGGCAGGATGGATTAATGCACCAAATTCTGACCCCCATCATCTGAATTTCGCAGCTTAAATCAAGTTTATCAGACCAAGCAACATTTTTCATATCTACAATTGTCCAATTGTTTGAACTTTAGTAAATTGTCTTCAGCACATCTAGATGCCTGAATGCATTGAGTTGCTGGCATGTGATTGGCTGATTAGCAATTTGTGTTACCGAGCAATTGAACGGGTGTAACTAATAAAGTGGCCGGCGAGTGTAAGTACTTGTAATAATGATGTCCAATAGAAAAACTGCCCCAGACCGTTCATAGACACCCCTATCAACCAATCAGGCACTCTGCAGTGAACCTGTGCCCCATTCCAATATGCACTCGTTGTGACATATTTAGTCTAAGGCCCCATTCGCACTTGTGCGACTTTGCACCCCAAAGTCGGGTGACAAGTCGCCCACCCCATGTTTCCCAATGAGTGGCGTTCATAGCTGCAGTGACATTAAAGTAGTTCCTGCACTACTTTGGTCTGACTTTCATGTGGCTTGAGAGCCATAGACTTCAATGTAAACCCTCAAAAGTCATACCTGCATGATATACATGCAATTTTGTAGAGCACAAACAATCACATTGGTCAAAGCCAAAGTTGGAATGCAAATCGCACGATTTTGAAGTGTGAATAGACTCTTAAAAAGACATCACGTTCATCCAAAAACTAAAAATACATGAACTAAACACCCTGAATTCTCAAATCCCTGAACCCTTGTTGATCCACAAAACTCATCGGCAGGGGCGTAACTAGAAATCACTGGGCCCCATAGCAAAATGTTGTATGGGCCCCCCCACCCTCCCAGGGGCGGATCCAGAGTCTGGTCTCAGCAGGGGCACTGACAGAAAATACGTTTTTTGGGGGGCAATTTATCGGGGCAATGGCTGATGTTGGCACTTCAGTCATCATGGCACCATTTGTGTTATGGTGTCAGGATGATTGAAACACATTATTTCTATTATTACATTGTTATAGAAAATGAAATAGTTCAACTCACCATAATGCAGAATCAGTGGGAGCCCCGAGTGTGTGACCTGGCACCGTCGCCTGCCACCAGATGCAGATTGTCACTTGTCACACGTTGCAGATTGTGCACTTGCCATGTCACCTGCCATACCTTGCGGATTGTCCACTATCACCTGCCACCCAGTGCGGATTGTCCACTTGCCACGTCACCTGCCACAAGTTGCAAATTGTAACCTGCCACATGTTGCAAATTGTCCACTTGCTATGTCACCTGCCACCCATTCTGGATTGTCCACTTGCCATGTCACCTGCCACCCATTGCGGATTGTCCACTTGCCACGTCACCTGCCACAAGTTGCAAATTGTAACTTGCCACATGTTGCAAATTGTCCACTTGCTATGTCACCTGCCACCCATTCTGGATTGTCCACTTGCCACGTCACCTGCCACCCGTTGCAGATTGTCCACTTGCCACGTCACCTGCCACCCGTTGCAGATTGTCCACTTGCCACGTCACCTGCCACCCATTGTGGATTGTCCACTTGCCTCGGCTCCTGCCACACATTGCGGATTGTCCACTTGCCACGTCACCTGCCACCCATTGCGGGTTGTCCACTTGCCATGTCACCTGACACCCATTGCTGATTGTCCACTTGCCATGTCACCTGACACTCGTTGCGGATTGTCCACTTGCCACGTCACCTGACACCCATTGTGGATTGTCCACTTGCCATGTCACCTGCCACCCATTGCGGATTGTCCACTTGTCACGTCACCTGCCACACATTGCGGATTGTCCACTTGTCACGTCACCTGCCACACATTGCGGATTGTCCACTTGCCACGTCACCTGCCACCCATTGCGGATTATCACTTTCCTCCTAAGGTGGGGAATGGGGATTGTCACGTTTGTTTCCCATTCTGAGTCAGGCAATACAGAGATGATGTAATCTCTCTGCTGCCTGCACAGTGATTGAGGGCGGAACTACCAATTTGCAGGGCGGGCGGTGAGATATGATGTCATCTCTCTGCTCCGCCACCTGCTGATTGGCCACCCACCGAGGCTCCCAGCTGGCAGCTTCCCTGTCCCTCGCCGTCACCGTTACCCAGCTGCGTCCACTCATACAGTCAGTGTGACTGTACGAGCGCCGAGCGGACGGGCAGCTCGGTGGCTCAGCCGCTGCCCGCTCACCAGGCCCTCCTTGGCTGCGGGCCCCCTAGTGACCGCACGGGTCGCTATGGCGGTAGTTCCGCCACTGCTCATTGGGCCCATTCACACTGTTATGGTGCGGTACGATTGAGCCCTAAAGCCGATCGGCTTTTACACACGATCGGAATTTCGTCAGGGAATTGTGTGATGACAGACGGTTTGCTTAAAATCCGACAGTTAGTGCGCTCCATCAGACAATTGTTGTCAAACTTTCTGCCAACAAATGTTGGGTGGCAGGCTTATACATTTTCGGCAGACAATGGTCTGTTGTCAGATTTTGTATCGTGTGTCGGTCACACAAAAGTCAAAAGTACAAACACACATGCTCAGAATCAGTGCTCACCAAGCGTGACATTAGCAGAAAGTGCCCAAAGGGTGGCACTCAAAAGCTTAAATTCCACATAGTACATCACTACGTTCGTGTTTGTTGGCCAACCATTGCATGCCATTAGTATGCAAGACAAAATCCAGGCACACGCCCTTCGGACAAAAGACTGACCCTCTGTCGACACTTATCATGTATCCATCACTTTAGATTGGACCTCATTACGCAATGTATAATATCTTTGTTCTGACACTCCAGTGTAACCATCATTTGTTTATTTTTTTTTATTTTTGAAGTGGTACATTCCAGTTTACCTATGTGTTTAGATTAGTTGGTTTAGAACAGGGGTCTCCAAACTTTCTAACCAAAGGGCCAGTTTACTGCCCTTCTAGCCTCAGGGGGTCTGGACTGTGGCCAGTGGGAGTAGAAAATGGCCTGGCATTAGTGGAAATAAATAATGCTTTAGGCTTGGTGGTCAGTGGGTTTAAAAAAAAATACACCATTGGTCTCAGTGGGAGGAATAGTGCTCCATCATTGGTGTCAGTGGGTAGAATGGTGCCCCATCCAGCAGTGGAAGCCAATGGCTTCCACTGCTGTATGTGAGCCAATGAGGAGCGAGAGAGCTCTTGTGCACATCACTGGCTCGAGATCAGGCTCGGGTATCTATTTGGGGGGGGGGGGGGGGGGCTGCGGAGAAAGCCGCATGCAGAAGGTTTTTTACCTGCATGCAATGCAGCAAGGTAAAAAAAATCTGCATTTACAACCACTTAAAGCAAGTGAAATGCCAGTCAGAAGACAGTCAACTGTAGGTTGCAAGGGTCTCAAACTGATGCCACTGACACAAGCCAAAGCCTGTTGACCCAGGCCCTTGAAGCTATAACTGATGTTACCTATGAAGTTCCTTTCTCCCCAGCCCTATTCATTCAGTGGATTTTAATGTCTTTGCAGCCCCCTCTCGCTTAGTGTGCTAGTTTACATAGTTGTTAGGTTAGGTCATTGATTCTCTACCAGGGTTCCTCCAGAAGTTGCTAGGGGTTCCTTCAGCATTGGGCCATTTCTGCCTCTCGGATAAGTTCCCACAGACACTATTGATCTATTTAGCTATCTGTAAGGAGGTCATTCTTCCCAATGACCACACATGTAAGGACCATTCTTCCCACTGACCATCGCACTAATGTATCATGAGTTGTAGATTTCAAATTTTTAGCAGGGGCTCCTTGAGACTGCAGAACTATTTCAAGGGTTCCTCTATGTTGAAAAGGTTGAGCAAGGCTGGTGTAGATAAATTTGGCTTGGCTGCTGGGTTAAATCTGGGCTAGGGCTGAGTGACTCATGGAGGCTGGATGTCTCAGCAAGCAGCACCTCTGGTAACTCCCCCTGCTTTCTGGAACCTTGGAGAAGCTTCCAGATGTAGAGGTTGGTGTCTAGGAGGAGATGCTTAGAGTAATGAAGAGGGCTGAACCAATCCCCAGCAAAGTGGGCTGGCATGGGGTGGGCACCTCTTAAATACTCCTGGGTCATGGCAGCAGGGGAAGTTGGGTGGAAGATGGAGAAGGGGTGCTGAGGATGCTGTCAGTGGCCCTGAAGGGTGCCCCCTAGTCTGAGGGGGGGGGGGTGACCTCAGGACTGGGGCTCAGGTGCTGGAGGGACCCTCTACAACACATGGAGGATATCCTTTCTGGAGGTATGGGAGCAAGTGAGAGGACAGCGGGAGAGAGTCAGAACGTCCATTAATTCTCCAGGAGAAGTCAGCCAGGAGGGCTGCAGAATTTTCAGTCTGGGAGTACTGTGGTGTCAATCTGGGAGAACTGAGGAGAATTAGCCACTAGTGAAAGGGATAGCTGCAGCCAGGTGGGTTGACAGTGCCTGAAGAGGTGGTGCTGGGATCAGTAGCCAAAGTGATGTAAGCTGGACACTGCACTTTTCTACACAACCAAAGGGTCCCAGTGTTCCTGCCTGTAAAGGGCCTTTGCTTTCATCTGGCTGAGTGCTTTGCCAGATCCCCTTAAAGTGTCCCAGCCAAGTCTGTTTTTTTGCAAGCACATGAATGCTGGCAGAAGAAGAGGTGCTTACCTAGAGACTGTGTGTAGCTGTTTATAGTGAGAGTTGTCCCTGAAGAGTTTTCTGAAGTCAAGTGGGCATCCCATAATACCCCTAACTCCCCATATAAGTTTTATCCCCTCAATAAAACACAAAAAACAACATAGTCCAGATTAAAGTTGCACTATAAATTAAAAAGAAAAGAAAAAACAAATGCAAACACACGGCAACAAAGAAGTCCATAAGGTGATAGGAATCCAATTTATCCCACAATGCACTTAAAAATTCACCTGAATGGCATGCAAGTTCCAGAAAAGCATCCACCTCAAAAAATGGCTGCTTACCAGCTCCTTATGACCTCCTATTAAGGAAGGTCTTTCCCGCTTGTGGCTATAAAACCCAGTCAAGGCCTTTGCTCATCCAGGGGATCACGCTGCAGAGCATCCGCCACTCAAGGAAGAGCCCAATCACATAAGAACCCCAAAAGAAATAAGACTTCCATAGCGTAAAATCTTTGGCATTTTATTAATGTAAACAAAAGGGTTGCACTTACAAAAGGAATGTTAAAACATGCATAGAATAAGCCGTCAACATTTGGCGCTTCCAGGACCTGTACAAACGTGATGACGTCAACACGTCGCTCCTCTCTACGTGTTTCGTCACAATATGGAGCGATCCCCCTTGATCAGCAAAGGCCTTGGCTGGGTTTCATAGCCAAAAGCGGGAAAGACCTTTTTCCTTAATAGGAGGTCATAAGGAGCTGCCATTTTATGAGGTGGAGACCTTTCTGGAACTCACATACCATTTAGGTGAATGCTTAAGTGCACCGTGGGATATATTGGATTCCTATCACCTTATGGACTTCTTTTATGCAGTTTGCTTTTTTTTTTTTCTTTTTTAATTTATAGCGCAACTTTAATTTGGACTATTTGATTTATGCTGTATGTGCCTCACAGGAAAGTTGCTTCTTTTATGTCACTATTTAGATTATTGCTGGTATGCTTAATATAGGATAGTGCAGTATTATCAATTTTTATTTTTAACACAAAAAACAATGTGCTGGCCTGTTTCTTGACTCAAGCGCGCCTGAGAAAATGCGGTGTGCCTGGCTGTGCAGCTTCTACATGGGGTGCGATCCACTTTCAATCATGGAGTTTTTTATTAAAATAATGTATTAGATGATGTTGCTGAGGTGGGGAAAGGAGGGAAGCCATAATATAAGCAGGTTTAAATTGCTATTTGGTTAACAGGACACTCAACGCAGAGCAGCACAGAATCAGATAATAGTCTTGAATCCTAGTTGATATACTTATATCCTGAGTATTATTCTGAGAATATTCTTTTCCCAGGAAGTAGAAATGTACTTTAAAGAAGTCTTTGCTCTGTACAGGCAGACACGGAGCTGGTGGTACAGACATTTCTGTAAGCTCAGAACTCCACCTCCTATGGATTGCAACCTGCAGAGCCTCTTGCGTAGGAAACTGTTCATTACCTCCCGGAGTATCGAGCCGCGTCCAGCCGCGTTGTACATCAATGCGATTCCTTGGGGGGGAACGCTTGAAAGTAGCATGTTCAGCCAGAGAGACACAATGTAACATAATGGATTAGCTGGAGAGAGAATGGGGAGGAGAGACTTTTAATGCCATCTGTTAATAACAAACTAATTTCAGCATATTATGTGTGAGGCAGAATGAGGCATTATCGTTAGAAGATTGTTGAGAATGCAAAGCAAAACTTGACCTTTCACCCCAGAAAAATTATCATACACATGTGTGGTAATGTACTTACAGATTTCATTCAGTTATAGCTGTAGAACTACCCCAGATCAATCAACTGGATGGCTGGGTTTCCTGGTAATTTGGTGGGCAGGGCGCTCCAAAGAGTGTCTCTCCCTCTGCACACTCGTGGCAGGGGAGGAGAGGACAGCAGCAGCAGCAAAAGCGTGTGGTTGGATGTCAGAGATCGAGCCAAGCCACAGGCTACATACTCCCCCCACCAAAAAAATCTTTGGTCCCTCAAAGAGGCAGCATATGTACAGCAAAGGTTGCAGTACATGAGCTTGATATAATATTATACAATAGTTTAACAACAAACTAGGCAAGCCTACTTGGAAACAAACGTATATTCTGAAAAAACATTGCAGCCACCAAGGAACCGCCCACCAAGGTGTCAGGAGGGGGACAGGGTCTTTGTCCACCACTGCCTTAGTAGACAGTACCAGCATCTCTGGGACATCAAGGATGTAGACATCTCCTCTGAACTCTAGCCTACAGAGTCAAATGCCAGCCTTTTTGCAGGTTGTATCTTTCACTTCTCTGCTCTTTCGGGATGGGATGGGGTGTGATTTCTTCTGGGGGCTCTTCCTGAGATTCAGGGGGTAGCTGAGTGGTCTCTACTTCCTCCTCAACTAGTTGATTTGAAGACTTGTCCTGTCTTTCTTTCTCCTGGGTTTGAGGCACAAATTCAGAGGCATCATACCTGAGAGTCTCGGAATAAGTCTCAGTGGCAGATGTAGTTTGAGTGGCATCCATGTGCTTAGATGGCCACAGCCAGTCTGTACAGACATCTTCTGCGTAAAAGCATATATATATATATATATATATATATATATATATACATATATATATATATATATATACACAATATATATATATATATATATATATATATATACACAATATATATATATATATATATATATATATATATATATATATATATATATATATAGGAATTTGTTGGATCAATTCTAGGGACTGATTGTCATAACCACATTCCTGAGAATTCAGTTAAAACAAAATTATAGAGAGCATCACTCCCCAATGAGGTGATGGGACTTTCCTGGGGGTTAGCCTGTCAGTGCTCAGACCACTAATGTTATCTTTCTGTAACTTGAATAATAAAGAAGAAAAAAGGAAGAAAAAAGAACAAGAAAAAAAAAGAGAAAAGAAAGAACATATAGAAGAAAAAGAGGAAGCGGGGCGATAGGCTAACTATTAAACATTTACATGTATACAAAGCAGAATATCCCGCCACTGGATACACCAAGAGCCACCATAATAAGTGGCAAAAGGGGACTAGCGTGGATACACATCTCCGGGCCACAGGCATAACACAATGGGACTATCAATACAACCCACTACCTACATATCCCACAGTGTTATATAATTAGGGTCAGTGTATAAAACATCCAGTAGCTAGAGCGGCCAAGAAGATGTAGCCTGCCAAGCGCTGGAAGGGTCCACCTAAGATCAGCAAGGGCCAATGTCTTAAATGCCTAAGCGTGATAATAAAGAGTGATTGCAGTTCAATTCTAGTTACTTGAGTATGCAGAAATATACTGCATAATTATGTATGTGTGAACAACGTCCAAGCATTCCTCAATCTCGGATCTGTGCCTCTTTGTCACCATGGTATGCATCCTACTGCCTCTGACTGTCACTTCCGCCTTTATAGAGGACACAATCCCACCGGAAATGACTGAACCAGAAGCAGCTCACCGACATCATTTCCAGCGCGGGTGACCCTATAAATAGCGGATGTGCCAAGCCATCAGCCGCGTGATAGACTGCGGTCAAAAAGCTATGCACATTGCACCAACCCATCCGTTGAGGTGATATACGCAGACGGGTGACGAGGAGAAGGGACCACACCATACAGACTTCAACTTGCCCACTTCAAGGCAAGAAACTCTAACTTGTGTGTAGGGTAGTTCTAATCAGCAAGGTTAAGGCTCCGGCACACATAGATGGCCGTTCATAGATGTCTATCCTGCTCCTGATACAACACCACAACGAGTCCATCTCTGCTGACGTTGACATCATTTGTAGAGTCTAGCTCAGTCAGCACAGGCCAGAACATGGGACATTGGTCAACCTTCTCTTAAATTGGTAAAAGGGCTGTTCACACTGGTCGAACCATTAATTTTGTATTGATTCTTGAAACTTTTGGCTTGACAGACCTGTCTTGGCAAATCTGATTCAGCCCCCTCTTCTTTGCTTCTAAGCAGCTCATTGAGGGGCCAAGCTATTTTGGCAAATCCCTCCATAAACCTTCGTTAATAGGATCAGAACCCCACAAATGACCTCAGTTCATTTACATTGCAAGGCCCTAGCAAGGAAGAGACAGCTCCAGTTTCTTGGGGTCTGTGGCCACTCCAACAGGGAAGACAATATGCTTCAGGTGGGTAATAGCTGGTTGATAAAACTTACACTTTTTAAGGGACATCTGCAACTCCTCATCATGGAGTCTCTTCAAGAATTTCTCCATGTGCTTCATATGTTCTTCAAGGGTTCTGCAAACCACTTTTATGTGATCCAAGTACACCAGCACCTCAATCAAGTTCAAGTCCTTACAGCATTTGGGGCCAAACTCTTAGACCCCCAATCAGGCCAGGAGCAAGCCAGGCAAGCAACAAGGGAAACACACAGGATGAACACAGGACACAGGGAACAGCTGAAAGACCAGTCAGCCCTTGAGCAAGTTCAGAGAAATCCTTAAACAGGCATTCCCGTGTGCACTCCTGCATGCATGGTCACCATTCTACGGGAAATGCTGCACACATGCGCATTCCTAGGTGCCAGACATCTCACAGGAATTCTCTGACAGCACCACTGGGCAGCTACGATGGGGTCCATGGTGGTTACTGTGAAGATATTTTCCAACACACCATGGAACGACATAAATAGCGTCCAAACGGGTAATTTATTGCATGATCGCAACACACGAGCATGTGATAAATGTGGGGTAACAGTGGAAAATATTTTAAAAAACCATCAACCAATCAGAGAAAAAGAAAAAAAAACAAAGCTCCTCCCACTCCCAGACTGGTATGACGTCACAAATCCCGCAAAAACATTTCAAATGTTTAAAATACATAAGAAGAAATCACAAAAAAAACTATAACAAAAGGAAGGATTAGAAAAAGGACATCCTGATAGTGTCATTATGGTACCTTTATAACAGTGTTGTGGCGTGGGTCCCCAATCATTGTGGGGACAAACCAACTGTCAGGGAACATCAGGATGCAGCGCACAATCCTGCAATGGATTGGCGTCAGTGCAGGGATCGAAACCTGTAGGGCAGATCACGGCAGTGGTCGTAGGCCGCACTTGCGTAATGCAGCAGCGGTATCCAGGGCAACCAGGGACGCTGAAGTGTCGTAGAATAGCCAGCATATGAGGGTGCTGATTTTACAACAGCCATCGCCGACCATGCACGTGTGTTGTGCCGGTGGTGGCCGAGTAACGAGGGACGCTGCTGTGGTGGTTACTGGGCGTGTGATAGCCGTAGTTCTTTACTCAAACAGGAAAATCCTGCATGAGCCCTCACTTGTAGCGCTACCACCGCAGGAGCTGCTGAGTGATTCGGTTTCCTGGTTCTTGGCAATTTGGTGGACAGGTCTTTTCACAGAGGTGCCTGCAGACATGCAGCCTGTGCCACTGTCTGTGTCTCTCCCTCTCCTCTGTCCCTGCTCTACATACTTGAGTCAGGGCAGAAGGAGAGGACAACAGCAGCAGCAGCAATTACCTAAAATGTGGGGTTATTTTCCCATAAAGGAGCAATTTGCATTATTTTTAAATTTACCACAGCTATGTGTGGCTCCACTCACACTGCCACTTCAACAGTTCATGGGGACTTGTGAATGAAGAGACTACAAGTCGCATCGCCCACTGCAGCAAACGGACTGCACCATGGCACTTGTAGTCCATTGATTACTTCCGTCGGCTCCCTACCCAAAGGCCCGTACCTCTGTACGAACCTGGCACTTGAGGAAAAGTCTGCCCCATGGAAGTCTGCCATTTTGTAAGGTAAGGGGCACCAACACACTAGTTTGTCCCGACTGCTAGAAAATATCCCCTGGCACTTGTGGTCCATTATATGAGATATTGGTGATTGAGCTCTGCTATGTGCCACCAGGGCTGGTGCAAGGATTTTTGACACCCTAGGTGAACCCGCCCCCTGCTTCACCCCTAATGCCACCTCCTTTGCCCTGCCCATGTATACCCCACCTTTTTAATGAAGTGGCCATTAAATGCAGCCTCATCAGTGCCCATCAAATGCAGCCCACTAGCGCCATCAAATGCAGCCCACTAGCACCATCACACAAATCTCCTGTTGGTGGGACTTTTTCGGCACTGGGATCACAAAATATATAGAGAATCGATTCATAAAAGCCATTGTGCTAGAGGATTAGTGTTGAGGGGGCTTTACTCACAGGAGGAAAAACGGGTAGCGTTGAGGCCTAGAAGACTTAATTCTGCACCCAGAGGACAATCCTGGATAGTAAGGGCCAAAGTATAAGAGTACATAAAGGGAGCCTCAAGTCTGGAGCAGCATAGCTGTGATCCAGTCTGTGGGACAAGATAGGAATGTTATGTCTTCCAGTGGAATTGCTTAGCCAGAATGGTTTTCCCCTTAAAGGAACAATCTGGCACCAACCCAGTAGTTTGCCCCGACTGCCAGCAAGTATCCCCTTGAGCCCATTCAAATGTAAGAGGCTGCTAATGTACCACAGTGCAATAAAATGATGTCAGTGCAAAGCAATGCACGTTAAAGCGTTGCCGCATGATGCCCTACAAAATATGTCCATTGGCAAAGTGTGTTGGAGTAACCAAATTTGTGCATGAACCATTTCTTGAGGCCGTGTTGTCTGGAAGAGGACGCATTTTGATGTCGGTGACCCTACCTGGACAGACATTTTTGTCAGTTTGACTTTTACATCTGGAGTAAGTTCTAGTATTTTTGTGTAAGGGTAATATTTTCTCGTATTTTAGCATATTAAACCTGCCCTGATGAGATTTATGTAAATTAATCCCTATTCGGATTGTGTCATCTTCTGGCTTGACTCACATCTGAATTAATATGATGAGAAGTAACGAGATGGAAAGAGCTGTCACTGCACTGGATTTATCATTGTGAATCAATGCTCATTTCCCTGCCTCTGATAACAATATACATAATTAGTTTGAATGTCGAGGAATGGATATTAGCACCAGTTAAGGTTTTAGCTACTTCAAACTGGTGTCTGTAGGTAGTTGAGTGTTCTGCACTGGGGTTGGGTACCAGCTGGTTATCTGGAGCATATATGGATTGCCAGGGGCGGACTGACCATTCGGGCACTCGGACACTGCCCGAGGGCCCCATGCCACTAAGGGGCCCCATCAGAGTTGCCAGCCTCAATAAAACTGTCATGGACAGTATGTAAAAATCTGTGTTTTTAAAAAAATCCCAAGATTATAGCTGCCCTGCCTCTCCAGTACCTTTTCAGGTATGTGTATTCAGTGTGTGTATACTGTGCATGTATATTGTGTGTCTGTGTATGTATACTGTGTGTGTGTGTGTGTTTATACTGTGTGGCCCCATGATCTATTGCCTGGGGGCCCCATAATCTCCTATTGCCCGGGGCCCCATAATCTCCTATTGCACGGGGGCCCCATGAGTTGTCAGTCAGGCCCTGTGGATTGCTTAAAGAAGAAGTAGGCAACCCTGGGGAGGAAGAAATCAACCTTAAACCATTGGTGCCTGCTGTACACATTAATACGTGGCCTTTCGGTGTGTGGGCCTTGGCACCGAGCAGCTGCATATATGTGGCCCTGTGTTTACAACTTAGCGTGCAGAGAGCTCCTTCCCTACACATTCCCAGCGTGGTAGCTGGTGGGGGTCTGTAAGTTCCAGATGCATGCTTGCGATCAAGAGCTTTCTGATCATTGTGACCGCTGTGACAGCCAATCACAGCAGTCAATTGACCCGAATGACTGCCTCCCAACCTTTAGAACTCTTAGCCCCTGTACACATAGTGGGACATTCCGACCACAAAATCCGTTTGATTTTTTCAGACGGATTTTGTCCTAAACTGGTGTTGCATACACAAGGTCGGGCAAAGTTGTCGGAAAATCTGATTGTTTGGAGCGTGGTGAGGTTCGTTGCGTACGACGGGACTACGTTGAGGCTAGTAGCCAATAGCTTTGGTCTCGTAATTTGATCTGAGCATGCGTGGCACTTTGTCCGATCGGATTCCTCTACAAACGATCGGAAAAAGTCAGAACGGATTTTGTTGTCGGAATCTCTGACGTAAAAAGTCCGATAGAGCCCACACAGAATTTCCGACCGCGTGTACGGGGCATTAAAGTGCCCGGGAGGCAATCATCGCGAAGAGGTTAACAACATAGAAATGGCCAAACCTCACCAGTAGTCCAAGCTCAATATTCCCAGCACACACATTCCTGAAAGTGACTGTAAATGTAACTGGGAGCTACAGCGACCACCGGGTGGAAACCGAAGGCATTCAAAGTGAGAAGAATGTCACTGGCACAACAATGATCTCTAAAACAGGTCCAAAGCTTTATTCAGCGGTCACATCATAGTTACAAAAGAAAAGTTTTGAAGCCTCCATCAGGCATGTGACGTCACAGGACCACTTCATCAGGCATGTGATGTGGCTGTAGATGTAAGTGGGTGCAGCAGCAACCACCGGCTGGAAATTGAAGACAAAGTGAGATTATGTCATCAGCAGGGGCGGACTGACCATTCAGCCACTCGAGCACTGCCCGAGGGCCCCGGACCACTAGGGGGCCCCATCAGGGTTGCCAGCCTCAGTAAAACCAGGGACAGTATGTAAAAATCTGTGGTTTTTTTTTTTACATCTGCCTCTGAAATGTCCCTTACCGACATCCTTTTGGTCTAAAAATCATTTATAGCTGCCCCACCTTTCCAGTATCTTCTCAGCCAATAGAAACATGTCTGTGTATACTGTGTGTACATGTATCTGTAACCTGTGTGATTGTATACTGTGTGTGTGTGTTTGTGTATACTGTGTGGCCCCATAATCTCCTATTGCCTGGGGGCCCTATGAGTTGTCAGTCCAACCCTGGTCATCAGCACACCAAGGATCTCCAGAACAGGTCCAAAGCTTGATTGAGCGATCACATCATAGTTACAAAAGTGATGTTCCAGAGCCCTGCAGGACACCCACTTCAGACATGTGATGTAACAAGCCTGAGGAAGGGGTCCTACAAGGCTAGGAAACAAAACTTTTATAACTATAATGTGATTGCTGAATAAAGCTTTGGACCTGTTCTGGAGATCCTTGGTGTGTGGGTAACATACTTCTCTAACCCTAAGTCTTACACAGGAGTCCAGATAGTCACCTGTCAGTCTGATCTTATTTGTTCTGGCTGGGTAGGCTGAGGTCCAGCCAGTCTGGCTGACTGGGCTGTGTCCCGACCTGGCTGGCTGGGCTAAATTCTGGACATGACTGGTTTGAGTTTTGGCCTGGCTGGGCTAAGATCTGGCCTTGTTAGCTGGTTTGAGTTGTGGCCTGGCTCGGCTGAGTTCTGGCCTTTTGACTCACTTGAGTTCTGCCCTGGCTGGGCTAAGTTCTGCCCTTGTTGACTGGTTTGAGCTCTGGCCTGGCTGGGCTGAGTTCCGGTCATACTGGCTGGTTTGATTTCTAGTCTGGCTGACTGGTTTGAGTTCTGGCCTAGATGGCTGTTTAAGTTCTGGTCTTGCTGGCTCTTTTGTGTCTTGGCCATACTGAGTGGTTTATGTTCTGGTCTGGTGGGCTGGGCTGAGTTTTGGTCTTGCTGACTGGATTAAGTTATGGTCTTGCTGGCTATTTTGGGTCCTTTCCATACTAAGTGGTTTGAGTTCTGATCTGGCTGGCTGGGCTGAGTTTTGGTCTGGCGGACTGGATTAAATTCTGGTCTTGCTGACTGGTTTGAGTTCTAGCTTGGCTGGCTGGGTTGAGTTCTGGCCTAAGTGACCGTTTTGAGTTCCAGCCTTGCCAGCTATTTTGAGTGCTGGCCTTGCTGACTGGTTTGAGTTCTGGCCTTGCTGGCTGGTTTGAGTTCTGGCCTTGCTGACTGGTTTGAGTTCTGGCCTTGCTGGCTGGTTTGAGTTCTGGCCTTGCTGGCTGGTTTGAGTTATGGCCTTGCTGGCTGGTTTGAGTTATAGCCTTGCTGGCTGGTTTGAGTTCTGGCCTTGCTGACTGGTTTGAGTTCTGGCCTGTCTAGCTGTGCTGAATTCTGTCCTGGTTGGCTGGTTGACTGGGTTGGATTCTGTTCTGGCTGACTAGTGAGTTCCAGCCTGGTTGACTGGACTGAGTTGTATCCTGGCTTGTTTGGTTGAGCTCTCAAGTTGCCTAAACACCTGTAGATCTATACTACTGTCCCCCACCTTCCCTGACCAACACCTTACAGATATCTGCTGTGTGCTGTATTTTTATATAAGAGAGTTTTCACATCCTGCAGACTGGCTGCTGCCAGGAGCTGGATAAGCTTAGTCCTGGGTCAGAGGGACTACTAGCAATTATGCAGCACTCCACCAACATCTTGGCAAAGTCATAGGTATATGGCGCAGTACCATTAACGCATGTCAGTCCGTATCAGCAATCATTGCCCTCCAGTGGAATGACTAGATTCAAGGCAAGCGGGAGTCTACGAATCCGTTTGCTCATCCCCCATTTATGAAGATTGGGTTGTCGGAGTGGTAATGTCATATGATATTGTTCTCCCCTGATACCGGTGACATCACCAGATGTTTCAATTACACAGAATGGCATCAAATGCCTCATTGGGGTCAGAGTTAATTTTCAGGAAAATGTTTGGGTCGAGCCGTGACAAGCTATTGTTCATGTCGCTCTTCATGTAACGTAATGCACAGCACATGTCCGCCTCAGGTGACGACACCAGATGTCTGGGAAGTCTTGGGTGCCGAATGAGGTCAGTCTGCTGCTTGGAAAACAGATTGTATTGATTGTTATCTAAAGATGTATGATGTCATAAACCCGACGTTTACGTTACCATACGGAAAACTTAACTTAGAAATGACATCACATGGAAGAGCCCTGCTGGATTAAAAGATGTATATGGCTTAAAACCAAGCAGTGCTCTCTGGTGTCTCCTGCCAAGCAGAGTGTAAGCTCCTCTGGCACAGAAACTGATGTGACTGGCTCAGTGTTCTCTGTACAGCACTGAGGTATATGTCAGAGCTATATAAATGTATAACAATAATAATAGTGTGAAATTTTACTGTGTAAGCGCCTCTGTTCCAGATACTAATGTCTCAGTGTTCTGTGTACAGTGCTACAGAATATGTCAGAGCTGTAAAAATGTATAATAATAATAATAGTGCATGACAGTGGGAGGACATTAGAGTGTCAGCTCCTATGATTTAGGGACTGTTGACTGCTCTGTACAGCACTGTGGAGTATGTCAGAGCTATATGAGGTATAATATAACTGTGTGACTGTGGAGGGACATTAGAGTGTAATTTTTTTTTCCGGCTCATTAATAAAAACATATTTACACAAAAATAAACAACAACTAAACAAAAACAAGCATGCTTGCATCAGCAAGTAAAGAAAACCATTTCCTGACAAGATAACATATTAAGAAACATATTTTAATGACAACAAAAAAAGAGACTACAAACCCTGAACCTCAACTTAAACACAATCCAGGCTAAGAAACATTTTGAGATTTAATCGCCATCAGGATGCGATTCCAAAACCCTCCCATTAACCCCTCCCCCCACATCAGTCACCCCGACTTCCACATCATTCACCTTGCATTCTGCACCAACCACCCTCATTCCCTTCCCACCTCCCCCATCATCCAATCCATCCCTCACTAAACCCCTTTGCGTCTGCCGACCTTCAGCCGCACTTCTGCCGCACCGAGGAGGAGGGGTTGGCACCACCATACATTCTGGTCCAGCACCCTCCGCTGCCTTCACTACACAGTATAAACAATAGGTGCAGACACATACTTGACAACCACACTTTCTGACACTGACTGGGGAACCACAGACTGGAGGAACACCAGTGGCGGCAGTGTACTATAGGAAGTGCCACTTCAATGCAATCATGAGACTGCAGACTCAGCGCTTCATTGGCGGGGTTTGGAGCTGCTTTGTGGCGCAATCCATCGTGCTGAACCGCATCCGCCCGGGGCCTGGCTGTGTGCTTTGTTCTCAGTGTGAGAACAAAGTCACTTCCGGTGGGCTACAAAAAGATGGCCGCCATGAGGACTAATCCCTTTGTGTTCAGTGGAGAGGGGAGGGGCTCCGCTGACAGTAACACAGATGTAAGGAGGGACTCCACTGAGGGGAACACAGATGTAAGGAGGGACTCCACTGGGGGCACCTTATGTAAGGAGGGACTCTCCACTGGGGGCACTTGATGTAAGGACGGACTTCGCTGGGGTCACCTGATGTAAGGACGGACTTCGCTGGGGTCACCTGATGTAAGGACGGACTCCACTGGGGGCACTTGATGTAAGGACGGACTCCGCTGGGGTCACCTGATGTAAGGACAGACTCCACTGGGGGCACCTGATGTAAGGATGGCCTCCGCTGGGGCACCTGATGTAAGGACGGACTCTCCACTGGGGGCACTTGATGTATGGACGGACTCCGCTGGGGTCACCTGATGTAAGGACAGACTCCACTGGGGGCACCTGATGTAACGATGGACTCCGCAGGGGCACCTGATGTAAGGACGGACTCTGCTGGGGACACCTGATGGCATCTGGTGGCAGGCAACATGGCAAGTCACACGCTCAGGGCTCCCACTGATTCTGCATTATGGTGAGTTGAATGAGTTAATTTTATATTACAATGTAATAATAGAAATAATGCACTTCAATCATCCTGACACCATAACAACCATGGTGCCTGGATGATTGAAGTGCTGACACCAGGTGTTTGGAGTATCTTTATGTGCCGATTGTTAAACTTTCTAGAATATACATATTTCTATTGTTGTGCAGGATCTGGGCCTGCTGTCTCTCCCCCTCTCCCTCCATCCCTCCTTCATCTCAGACACTAACCACACCACCTTAGAGCCACACCCACTATTTAACTGAAACTATGCCCATTTTCACCAAGTGGGAGATGTCAAAAAGGAAGGGCAGGGTCTGGCTCCCTCCATCCTAAAACCTCACCAGCCGCCACTGGGAGGACACTGACACCACAGACGGCCTCACAGACACAGATTCTGATGGGTCAGAGACACTAGGATCCCCTGGTACAACCTCTGCCAACCCAGACTCTTCTCTATCCAGACTGATGAATTCCTCCACTAGCTCTGGCTTATTGTGTAAAGCCTCAGGACACCGGCTATAAGGGTGACCAACCTTATTAGACAAGTTACATTTAATGATGTTACAGTCCCTTGCCAGATGCCCCAGTTCCTGACACAAAGAGCACTTCTGTTCTGGACATTTAGAAGAGAAATGTCCCTTGATTCCACATTTATGACACAGCTTAGGTTGACCAGGGTACAAGATAGTAATCCTATCTCTACCAATAAAGGCAGAGGGGGCCAAATGCTGGACCACGTTCCCACACACACTCAACCTCAATGACACCCACCTGTCCAGATTCTTCTATCATCCACAATCTTTTTTTAGGGGACACAACGTTTCACCAAACCTCCTCAACCAGACCCATAACTCCTCGGGGGTATAGACTCATTCCAAGTCAGGACAGTCACATTCTTATTCAAGGGCTGACATGAGACAACTTTGGGGACAAGCCCCTTGCAGTCCGGCTGGCCCCTATATACATGCTCAAATCACTCCCAAAACAGATCCAACGATTCTGGACGTACAAATGATAAATCATATTCATAGGAACCAGCCGGACTGATAAGTGCATAAATATCCTCCGCCTTAAATCCCAAGGCTAGGATCTTATCCACAACCACCCTCCTGATAGGTGGAATATCTCCTCCTTCCCACCTGAGCTGTACCACATTTCTGCGTTTAATGGAAGGTGCATTAGATGAAAGTCGCACAACTGGCTCCTGTCAGGTCGCCTTGAGCCCAGGTGACAGATGCACACCGTAGGGATTAGGAGTGCACCGCAAGGTTGTGGACCCTACGGCTGACTGCTGCGGACGGGGGTCAAGGTGATAGGAAGGCAGGGCCGCCAGAACACCAAGATGTATCTCACCGGGGTTAGAGCGTAAGATTCCCTGGAGCGCGGAGTCTAAGAGCCAGCAGGTGTTCACCAGAGCCTCGAGTGGTGAGGATGGACTTGGCTGCAACTGGCTCCAGGTCGCAACCCCCAGGGTCCCCCAACTCACACCCACAGTAGGCAACAGGAGGATAGGGATGGTGAGGGACAAGCAGACAGGAATAGTCGGGGACACGCCAAAAGGTCAGGATCACAGGCAAACAGGGATAGTCAAGAACACGCCAGTCGGTAACGGAAAACAGTAGAAGAGCACACGGTAGGTAACAGGAAGCTAAACACACAAAGGTTGATCAGCAGGATTGGCTAGCAGTGCACAGGTTAATATAGAGTTCTCTGATAGGAGCTAGGGTGGAGCCATGCCAGAGGATAGATTATAAAAGCAGTCAGGTGACAGTCGGCTGGTCTCTAGAAATGAACACATGGAGACAGGTAAGCAGACAAACTCTATTGCATAACCATGACAGCTCCCTTCCACCAACAGCAGCATGATTTTGTCCCTACACAGCCTTAGCATAATTCCTAACTGGGACAGATGACACATTAACTGGCTGCATCGGAATATTAACTGGCTGTATAGGACTGCACTTGATCTTCCCTCCTCCCCTTCAGCACAAAAGTCCTGCTCACCAGTTCCGGAAGTACCACAGATACCAGCAGTCCCATCATCAAATAAAGTCTATTGTTTAGAAAAAACACCAGCTGTTTCAGCGTGCTCTGCAGTTTCAATGTTCATGTGACATTCCTGCGATGCACTGTTAGTGTCCATGTGGGACTCTTCACAGCCAGCAGAAACTTCTCTGTCTGGATACATGCCATCTCCTCCTGCACTCCCTGCCGATTGCAAGGATCTATTGGCAGGTGCAATCTCAGGAGTCCTCCACACATTGAGAGAGATTTTCAACAAGCACTCCTTTACTCCTTTAGATCTTCATCTGATGAGTCGGTGCCACTCAAGGGAGATTCCATTTCTGTAATGGCCTGCAGCAATCCACCATTTTCCTCAACCTCCTCCTGAGATGACCCAGGCTGCTCTTCATATGTTGGAATCTCTCCTCATTCTCATACTTCTCCTTGAACACCCTGCTGCTTTCCTTCAGAGAGGCAAACAACTTCTCCTGCTTTTTCAATGCCTCTTCCGGAGACTTCAGCTTGGAGACTTCCCTCTTATTGTTTCCAGACTTACTATGCAGGGACTTCTTTTTCCTGAGATCTTCTTTCATGACAGCAAGTTTCTGTTCCTTCTTAG
Source organism: Lithobates pipiens (assembly GCF_037356315.1). Classification (NCBI taxonomy): domain Eukaryota; kingdom Metazoa; phylum Chordata; class Amphibia; order Anura; family Ranidae; genus Lithobates; species Lithobates pipiens. The sequence continues at coordinate 27,256,686 of NW_027507748.1, read as the reverse complement.
CAATGCGGTGAAGTCTGTTGACCACTCTATCCTAGAAGACTGGTAAGGACTCCCCTTGCATAGGGACAAGCCCAGGATTCATTGCAGCTTGAGCACACGGAGTAGGCCTCAGTGCCTCTGGAAAGCCTCCACCTTTGTGTTCCCCAATATGGTCCATGCTTGCCTGGGAAAAGCCTGCATGACAGGCCCCAGGTTTGCTGCTTCTCTCAGCTGAGATCACAACAGAGTGAGCCAACAGCACCCTGCAGAACAGCACCACCTGGTGGAGAAGCTTCTTTGGTACAGGGACTGATGTTACTGACTCAGTGTTCTCAGTACAGCACCCTGAAATGCCAGAGCTTTATATATACAGGTATATGTATAATATTATTATTATTATTATTAATAATAATAATAATAATAATAATAATAATATTAAGTGGCTGTGACTTTAGAGTGTAAGCTCCTCTGGTTCAGGGACTGATGTTACTGGCTCAGTGTTCTCTGTAGAGCTCCCTGAAATATGTCCAAGCTACAGTATACCTATCCAGGGCAGCCATCAGCAATGAGGGGGCCCCTTACACAGCTTTAGGCTGGGGCCCCTCGGCACATTCCCACTTTTATTTTAACACTCCTACAACTTAATCTATGAAAATGAAGAGTGTATTCCAAGACATCAGTGCTTTTAAGATTTAACAGTAAGCAATATATTTTGGCCAACAAATATGAAGCAATTCCACCACTATATTTCACCTCTGCTTCCTTTACATGCCCATTTCACAGTGAAATGGGCATGTAAAGGAAAAAGTGTGTGTGTGTGGGGGGGGGATAAATAAAATTCTCACACTACCTTCTTTCACATGGCTATTTCATTCCAATCAAGCAAAGAGACAGCCCAACCCAGAAAAGAGACACCCTCGTATATTCAGCAAAGAGACATCCCCATCTAGTAAAGAGACATTCCAATTCAATGAAGAGACATCCCCTCCAGCAAAAAGACAGCCCAATCCAGAAAAAAAACACATCCAAATCCAGCAAAGAGACTGAGCCCCTAGGGATGCCCGGGCCCCCTAAGTGTGTATGGGCTGTAACTCCCCCTTGATGGGAGCCCTGTATCTATCTATATACAAAATGATAGTGTGTGGCTGTGACATTATGCCGCGTACACACGACCGACGGACTTTCGACGGAGTTCTGACAGAGTTCTGACGGACTTTCCGAATGAACGGACTTGGCCACACACAATCACACCAAAGTCCGACGGATTCGAACGTGATGACGTACGACTGCACTAGAATAAGGAAGTTCATAGCCAGTAGCCAATAGCTGCCCTCGCGTCGGTTTTTGTCCGTCGGACTAGCATACACACGAGCGGATTTCTCGGTAGGAACTGGGTCCGGCGGAGTTCTGTCGGAAAAATTTGAAACATGTTCCATTTCTAAAGTCTGTCAGACGTTTGCAAATCAAAAGTCCGCTGCAGCCCACACACGAGCGAATGGTCTGCCGGAATCATTCCGTCGGACTTTTGATGTTGAAAAGTCTGGTCGTGTGTACGCGGCATTAGAGTGTAAGCTCCTCTGTTGCAGGGAATGATGTTCTGTAGACATGTGCGCCATCAATAAATTTGTTTCATTTTGTTCCATTCTGTTTCGTATTAGCCGTTAATTCGTGTCCGAAATTCAGTTTAGATTCGTACGAAATATGAATTTTCGTTTGGTTTGTTAACTTTTCGGAACAATTACGAATGTTGGTTATGGTGAATTTATCATTATGAGGGGCTCCCACCATCCCCGTGCTGTGCTCATTATGAGGGGCTCCCACCATCCCTGTGCTGTGCTCATTAAGAGGGGCTCCCCCCATCTCTGTGCTGTGCTCATTATGAGGGGCTCCCACCATCCCTGTGATGTGCTCATTATGAGGGGCTCCCACCATCCTTGTGCTCATTATGAGGGGCTCCCACCATCCTTGTGCTCATTATGAGGGGCTCCCACCATCCCTGTGCTGTGCTCATCATGAGGGGCTCCCACCATCCCTGTGCTCATTATGGGGGGCTCCCACCATCCCTGTGCTCATTATGAATGGCTCCCACCATCCCTGTACTCATTATGAATGAATCCCACCATCCCTGTGCTGTGCTCATTGTGAGGGGCTCCCACCATCCCTGTGCTCATTATGAGAGGCTCCCACCATTCCTGTGCTGTGCTCATTACGAGGGGCTCCCCCCATCCCTGTGCTGTGCTCATTACGAGGGGCTCCCCCCATCCCTGTGCTCATTATGAGGGGCTCCCACCATCCCTGTGCTCATTATGAGGGGCTCCCACCATCCCTGTGCTCATTATGAGGGGCTTCCATCATCCCTGTGCTGTGCTGACTTCCTGTATTTTTAACTTCATCATAACGAATAATTGTAATTAACGAAAATTCTTATTTTGTCAGATTCTAAATCTCCCATCGACTACCAGCACCAGTCTCCCACTCCCGTATTAAAAAAATAGGTCATTTTCCCAACCCTCACTCGGCAGCAGAATAAAACCTCTGATTGGTCAACAAAACACCAGTCGCGTTTCCATCGTAACGGAATTTGGATCCGAAATTTGTAAAGGAAATTTCGTACAAAATATCGGGAAGAATAGAAATTCGGATTTCGGATCCTCCCGAATGTACGAATTTACGGAAATTCATACGAATTTTCAATTCGTACAAAACTAATCGCACATGTCTAGCGTTCTGTACAGCACCCTGGAATAGGTCAGAGCTATATATACAGGTGTATGTATAATATTATTATTAATAATAATAAGTGGCTGTGGCTGTGACTTTAGAGTGTAAGCTCCTCTGGTGCATGGACTGCTATGAATGGTTAACTGTTTAAAGTAAAAAGCTATTAAATAAGTCGGCACCACACAAATAAACCAAATAAATGGAAGGGTTCAGCATTGGGTAGCCTGTGTTTAATACATGCTGCTAAATACAAGGCTTGGAAATTTAATTACTGTATTTAATTATCTGAATGTCAGTGATATTAGACACGAGCTTGCTGCAGAAATCATTAAGTATAAATTGAGTGATAATATAAACCTAAATCCTCTTGAAATAAAAAAAAATAATCCGACTATGTATTGCCTGATTATCAATGTAAGACGTGGAAGGGGCGGGATGGAACTTGGCGCGGCACCAAGACGTTAAAGACACAAATATCCTCACACCAACCCCCCCCCCTCCCCCCCTCCCATGCGTTTCTCTAATTAGTGATTTTAATTAGACTTTCGTTGCTTTTCAGCGCGATGTGGAACCGGTAACAGACTCGAGCACAGAAGTGTTTTTTAATGTTTAAAGAAGCTTGATCTATTTAACCTCTTGTCATCTTCCACCGGTGCTTTATATTTTGGCTTATTTAACCACTTCACCCCCGGACCATTTGGCTGGCCAAAGACCAGAGCATTTTATTTTTTATTTTTTTGCGATTCGGCACTGTGTCGCTATAACTGACAATTGCGCGGTCGTGCGACGTGGCTCCCAAACAAAATCAATGTCCTTTTTTCCCCACAAATAGAGCTTTCTTTTGCTGTTATTTGATCACCTTTGCGGTTTTTATTTTTTGCGCTATAAATAAAAAAAATAATGACAATTTTGAAAAAAAAAATACATTATTTTTTACTTTTTGCTATAATAAATATCCCCCAAAAATATATATAAAAAATTTTTTTTTTTGTCCACGATTTAGGCCAATACGTATTAGAAATATGATTTTTATATTCTTTTTTGAAAACTGTATTTTCTATTAACCGGTTCCCGACCAGCGCACGCCGATGTACATCGGCAGAATGGCACGGGCAGGCATATTGGCGTACAGGTAACTTTACAGGTCTTTAATGCCGCCCTGCCGGCGGCACGCTCGCGTGCTGGTCGGACCCCCGTGAGTCCGGGTCGCGGGTCCTGCGGACTCGATTGCCGCGGGCATACCCGCAATCGTCTCACGGGGTGGCTGAACGAGGAAATGCCGTTGTAAACAGCATCTCCCCCTTCTGCCTAGCAACTAGTGACGCTGATCTTTGCTCCATGTGATTGGAGCAGAGATCAGTGTTCACTAAATTAAAGTCCAGCCCCCCACAGTTAGTAACACGTCCCTAGGAACACTTAACCCCTACACTGCCACCCACTGGTTAACCCCTTCACTGCCAGTGTCATTTACACAGGAATAACTGCATTTATATAGCAGTGATTGCTGTATAAATGACAATGGTCCCAAAAATGTGTCAAAAATGTCCGATGTGTCCCCCACAATGTCGCAGTCACAATAAAAATTGCTGATCACCGCAATTACTAGTAAAAAAAAAAAAATTATAAAAATGCCATAAAACTATCCCCTATTTTGTAAACGCTAAAACTTTTGCGCAAACCAATCAATAATCGCTTATTGCAATTTTTTTAACCAAAAATATGTAGAAGAATACGTATCGGCCTAAACTGAGGGAAAAAAAATGTTTTTTTTATACATTTTTGGGGGATATTTATTATAACAAAAAGTAAAAATATAATGCATTTTTTTCAAAATTGTCGCTCTATTTTTGCTTATAGCGCAAAAAATAAAAACCGCAGGGGTGATCAAATACCACCAAAAGAAAGCTCTATTTTTGGGAAAAAAAGGACGTCAATATTGTTTGGGAGCTACGTCGCACGACCGTGCAATTGTCAGTTAAAGCGACGCAGTGCCAAATCGCAAAAAGTTGTCTGGTCTTTGACCAGCAAAATGGTGCGGGGCTGAAGTGGTTAATAAACTATTTTGTTACTTTCTTATTTGTTTCCATGCCTTAAAAGTCCGACCTGTTGATATCTTCTTTGTTTTCCACCGATACATATTCTTCTACATATTTTTGGTAAAAAAATAAAAAATAAATCGCAATAAGCGTGTGTTGATTGGTTTGCGCAAAAGTTATAGCGTTTACAAAATAGCGGATAGTTTTATGGCATTTCTATTAATCATTTTTTATATTAGTAATGGCGGCGATCAGCAAATTTTATTGTGACTGCGATGTTATGGCGGACGGATCAGACACTTTTGACGCGATATTGGGACCATTCACATTTATACAGCGATCAGTGCAATTAAAAATGCATTGATTACTGTGTAAATGTGACTGGCATTGAAGGGGTTAACCACTAGGTGGTGCTGTAGGGGTTAAGTGTGCCCTAGGGAGTGATTCTAACTGTGGGAGGGAGGGGCTGTGTGTGACACGACACTGATCACCGCTCTGGATTACAGGGAGCTGTGATCAGTGACAGTGTCTCTAGGCAGAACCCTGTGCTGTTTAACCACTTCATAATAGGGCACTGAAACCCCCTTCCTGTCCAGACCAATTTTCAGCTTTCAGCGCTGTCACACGTTAAATGAAAATTGCGCGGCCACGCAACACTGTACCCATATGAGATTTTTATAATTTTTTTCACACAAATAGAGCTTTCATTTGGCAGTTTTTCATCAACACTGAGTTTTTCAATTTTTGCAAAAAAAGACTAAAAATGTGGAACAAAGACGGAAAAAACAAAAAACGAATTTTCCTTAATTTCTGTTTTAAAATTGTGCACATAAATAATCTTTCTTCCTACACTTATGGCAATAATTTATTCTGCTACTTTTTTTGGTGAAAATAACCCAAATCAGTGTTTATTATTTAGTCTGTAGGAAAGTTATAGAGTCCACAATCATTGGTATACTGAAAATCGATCAATAATGATGTACTGAGGCCGATCTCGTTTCTCGAGGCCTGAAAACACCAGGACAGTACAAATATCCAAATTAGCTCTTTTTGGAAAGTAGACAGTCCTAAGTATTTAGTAAGAGGCTTGGCGAGTTTTTTGAAGTTGTCATTTTTTTTATTTTTTTTTGTCACAATTGTTTGGAAAATGAAGAAATGTTTTTATTTTTATTTATTTATTTATTTATTTAACACACTGTCACCATTGCAGTACAGCATCATCATAAAACTGGTTTGGCAGTGAAGTGATCAGGGACACTGACTGATGATAGTGCGTAAAAAAATAAAATAAAAAAAAAACGTTCAAAATTTAAAAAATATAAAATTGTTTAATAATTTTTTGTTACGAATAAATCCGAAATAACGATTGCCACATCTAAACAAATGGAACAGAATGAATAATAATAAATAATAATAATAATAATAATAATAAAATGTTTTTATTATTATTATTGTTATTTATTATTATTAATTAGTTACATTTCATTCTTTTATATGCGACATTCGTTATTTCGGATAATTCGTAACTTTGGATAAATTCGTATTCGTTATGTTCACTAACAGCCAAATTTGAAAGGAAATTCCAATACCTATAATTTAATAGTTAGCGATAGTTAAAGCAGGGTTCCACTGTCTCCAACGTTTTGTTTTGTTTTTGGCATAATGAAAAAGATTTATCTATTTAAATATGTAATTCGCATGTTCCTTTTCAAGTGAAGTCAGCTGTCCTTTTTCCCAACACAAAAGAAGTTAGATTTATTTAGTATGACAGTTGTCATCTTGGCATCCTCTTCCGGGACACTGTGCTGCTGATGGACCAACATGCACCGCCCGTTCGATCTCTGATCTTGCGTAATGGCAATTTCGAGCGCCGTCAACAGCTCAGTTGCCATCACAACGGGCGTCGTCGTAGGAAGTCCCGCCCCGTTTTGATGGCAACGGAGCTGTGCTGTGTTTCTCAATCACGCGATAACTCGCGCCAGGCTGACGCACTGACTCCTGGGAACTATGAGACAAGCTCCCAGGAGACCGTGCGGATAGAGGATATTACAAAATATGCGCACTATCCCCGCCCATATCCGCAACCACCACATACAGGAAGTACACAACATGACAAAAAAAAAAAAAAAAGGTACTGTAGAAAAAAAAAAGAAAAAAAGGTTCAGTTTTTGAATGATGACATGTATTTAATCAGCTTGAGTTATTATATTAAAATCGGGTGGAGCTCCGCTTTAAGTTATTATTAGTTATTTATTTCAGATGTTCTAATTTTCGAATTTCCAAATTTTCGAATTTCAGAATTTCAGAAATTTTACATTTTAGTAAAAATTTGTTACATAGGTTTTCGTTAATTCGGATATTTCCAAATGAACAAAAAAACGAATTCGGAATGAAACGAGTTGCACATGTCTAATAAATATCTTGGACTGTCTACTTTCCTACTGTTTACTTTCTACTTTCTACATTAATACCTCTTCCCTGGGCCAGTTGCTAACCTCCTGTAGCACCCTCTACTTACAGGTAGGTGCTAGATTAGTATTTTTTTCAGTTGCAGGTAAATTTAGCCAGGCCTGTGTGTTATTTTAGGCCTAGTTGTTTTGATCTGGGAATGGGAGTGTCAGTATAGTGGGGGGTGTGGCCACCTGTGCTCAGAGATCCACCCCTGCTTACAGAAGAATTGTTCTGGAAGGGAGGCCTGACCTGAGACCTGAGTGGCGGGCAGCTCATGTGAGGAGCCCTCTGACCAATTATCTCTCTGTGTTGGCAGGGGGCAGGCCTCCCATATAAGCTGGGGTTCACATGCTTCCAGGGGGAATTGGAGCACAGAAAAGACAGCATGGAGTGCTGAGGTGCTGTACCAGGCGTCCCCACGTGGGGGATGCGGGAGGAATGGAGGAGCTGCTAGGAAGGAGTCCTAGGGAAAGATCTTGATCTCCATGAGGAAGTATCAAGTTTCTGTGACCAGGGAAGACAAGACTTGCATGCTGGAGAAGATCAAGTAGAAGAAGTAGCAGTGAAGTAGTGGAAGTAGATTGGCGCCCTGTGGCCGGGGAACACAAGACTTGCATGCTGGAGAAGATCAGATAGAAGAAGTGGCAGTGAAGTAGCGGAAGTAGATTGGCGTCCTGTGGCCGGGGAACACAAGACTTGCATGCTGGAGAAGATCAGATAGAAGAAGTGGCAGTGAAGTAGCGGAAGTAGATTGGCGTCCTGTGGCCGGGGAACACAGGACTTTGATCCAAAGGAGAAGGTCAGTGTAACATAAAGAAGCAAAAGCAGGAGCGAGTCGAGTAGTGTAGCATGCTGTGTGGCCGGGGAGCACAGCATGAACAGAGGTGGACAGGAACTTCCAGAGACTGTGAAGCTGTCTCTGGAAGTTCCTGTCCACTTTTTGGAGTTCTTGGAGCCATGGAAGATAGGCTGTGTAGGCCTTTGGCTCTCTGATAGGTAACAGGAAAACCGCATCAGTCTAGAGGGGAATTATTCAGAGTGATTCTTCTTGTCCTAACTGGAAACAGTAAATAGAAAATCTTCAGTCTGATATGCCAAGCAACAGAAGAAGCAATAGTCTGCAGTAAGGATTCTACGGGGGAAAACCCATTTACTAGGCCAAGGCCATGGATGATACCCGTCAAAGTGAAATCTCTATGGGCATCTCATAATTTCTTTGTTTCTTCTAAGTTATATCCTGGCAATAAAGAGAAAGAAAACAAAATCATTGTTTAATATCTTCTACATGGTGATGGGAGGTCGGCAGCAGGGTGATTGGCGGATTGCTATAACCAACTCAACAGCCCTTATGAGGGTACCGCTACGCTCCCATGGCTTCTCATACCACCTCTACGCTGATGACACCCAGATCTATCTCTCCACTCCTCAACTCACCCCCTCGATCTCTTCACGGATCTCAAACTTACTGAATGACGTCTCGGTTTGGATGTCACACCACTTTCTTAAACTCAATCTTTCTAAAACTGAGCTTGTTATATTTCCTCCTTACCGGTCTCCCCTCCATGACTTTACCATTAAGATCAATGGCACAACTATTGGTCCCTCCACACATGCAGGGGTCCTGGATGTAATCCTTGACTCTGACCTCTCCTTCAGCCCCCATATCCAATCGTGTTTAAATCCTACCGCCTTCACCTCCGCAACATCTCCAGAATTTCACCCTTCCTGACTAATGGCACCACAAAGCAACTCGTTCACTCCTTGGGTATTTCCCATCTTGAATACTGCAACTCTCTCCTTAATGGCCTACCCTTACGCAGACTATCCCGCCTTCAGTCTATTATTAATTCTGCTGCTAGACTAATACACCTCACTAACCGATCTGTGACTGTCGACCCTCTCTGACAATCCCTTTACCGGCTCCCCCTACCCCACCGTATAAAATTCAAAATGCTAACCACAACATACAAGGCCATCCACAACATCGCCCCCAGCTACAACCTCATCTGCAGATATCGCTCAAATCGTCCCCTCCACTCCTCCCAGGACCTTCTGCTCTCTAGCTCCCTTGTTACCAGGGCCGTCTTTAAGGAAGGGCAAAAGGGGCAGCTTCCCTGGGCCCTGTCATTATTGTGGGGCCCAAAGTAGCTGCCCCATACTTGCCAACTATCCTAGTTTAAATTCCCTCTTCCCTTGAGATTGTAGTCCTGTGCTGTGTCCTGATATCTCAGTGTGAAGTTCTGTTACTAATGCTGCCCAGCTCTGCCCTATTGTGGTGTACAGATGACTCACCTGCAGACCCTGTTTTTACATGTAAATGACCGGAACTCATATGTAAATAGTGACTGCATTCATATGTAAATAGCGACGGACCGCCAGCATTCATATGTAAATAGAGGCAGTATTTATATGTATATCATGCCCCCCTGAGGTCATATCCACCACCACCTATATGGAATGCTGCCCACTGGGCATGGAGTCCTAGGATCCCTAGGAGTTTTTAGTCTATTGATGGGTCCCCTGACCTCCCCAGTCGATGGTGTGCAGGCAGTTAGGAGATGATGTGCTGTAACCTCTAGAAACCAATCAGTAAGCAGTAATGATGTGCAGTAACTTCTAGCAACCAATCAGTGAGCAGTATGGATGTACATTGATCTCTAGCAACGATCAACAAGCATAAATCATGTGCTGTAATCTCTAGCAACTAACTAGTGAGCGGTAACAATACACTGTAACCTCTGGCGACCAATCGCAATCACTGCCTGATCTCATTCAGTAAATGGATTTTGAGTCTAGCTGCTATTTATTGTATGTCTCAAAGCAAGTGGAGAGCAAAACTGCATGGGGGGGGGGGGGGGGCAAGAAAAGTTTTGCTCAGGGTCCAATCAATATTAAAGACGGCCCTGCTTGTTACCTCCTCTCATGATCGTCTTCAGGACTTCGAGAGCCTCTCCCATCCTCTGAATTCCCTGCCCCAGTATATCCGTTCAGCCCCTAACCTGCCCACCTTTAGGAGATCCCTGAAAACTTACTTATTCAGGGAAGCCTATCCCACACCCACCTAACAACGGTCCCCGAGCCACACCCATCAAATCATGATCATGACGAGTGAGGAGAAGATGGCTCCCACCCGTCAACATAACATTGCAGGGCGGAAGCGACGTCATAACGTCACTTTAACCCATAGATCTTAAAGGGATTTTTTTTATTATTATTATTATTGCATTTTAGTGTAAATATGAGATCTGAGGTCTTTTTGACCCCACATCTCATATTTAAGAGGACCTGTCATGCTTTTTTTTCTATTACAAGGGATGTTTACATTCCTTGTAATAGGAATAAAAGTGACACACTTTTTTTTTTTTTTTTTTTAAACAGTGTAAAAATAAAAAATAAAAGGCAAAATAAATAATATATATATTTTTTTTTAAACATGCCCCGTCCCGCTGAGCTCGTGCGCAGAAGCGAACGCATACATGAGTAGCGCCCGCATATGAAAACGGTATTCAAACCACACATGTGAGGTATCGCCGTGATCGGTAGAGCAAGATCAATAATTCTAGCCCTGGACCTCCTCTAACTCAAAATATGCAACCTGTAGAATTTTTTAAAAGTCGCCTATGGAGATTTTTAAGGGTAAAAGTTTGCTGCCATTCCATGAGCGAGGCGCAATTTTGAAGCGCGACATGTTGGGTATCAATTTACTCGGCATAACATTAGCTTTCATAATATAAAAAATAAATTGTGCTAACTTTACTGTTGTCTTATTTTTTAATTCAAAAATGTGTATTTTTTTCCAAAAGTGCGCTTGTAAGACCGCTGCGCAAATACAGTGTGACAGAAAGTATTGCAACGACCGCCATTTTATTCTCTAGGGTGTTAGAAAAAAAAATGTATAATGTTTGGGGGTTCTAAGTAATTTTCAAAAAAAAAACAAAAAAAAAACAGTTTTTAACTTGTAAACACCACATCTCAAAAAGAGGCTCGGTCCTTAAAGAGGTGTTGCCATTTAAAAAAAAAATTTAAAGTCAGCAGCTACAAATACTGCAGCTGCTGACTTTTAATAATCAGACACTTACCTGTCCCAAGATCCAGCGATGCGGCGCTGACATTCTAACTGTGGGCTCCCACTGTGCATGCGCGAGCGGCGTCGTGCGCCGTAATTGGCCGCGCAATCATCTGGGACCTGTCACGTGTCCCAGATGATTGACAACAGGGAGAGGCCAGAGCTGAGCCCTTCCTGCACCGAGGGGAAGTGATGTCACCAGACCAGGCTAGGGTTGCCACCTTTTCTTCAAGTCAAACCCGAGCACTTCAGCGTTGCACAGCAATTTTTTTTCATGGTATGCATAGATGTTGCTTTTAAATAATATTCCCCCTTTGCATCATAGTCCACAGAGTTTCCCTTTACATCATAGTCCACAGAGTTTTCCTTTACATCATAGTCCACAGAGTTCGGCCTTTACATCATAGTCCACAGAGTTCGGCCTTTACATCATAGTCCACAGAGTTCGGCCTTTACACCATAGTCCACAGAGTTCGGCCTTTACATCATAGTCCACAGAGTTCGGCCTTTACATCATAGTCCACAGAGTTCGGCCTTTACATCATAGTCCACAGAGTTCGGCCTTTACATCATAGTCCACAGAGTTCGGCCTTTACATCATAGTCCACAGAGTTCCCCCTTTACATCATAGTCCACAGAGTTCGCCCTTTACATCAGAGTCCACAGAGTTCCCCCTTTACATCTGTCACGTACCTGGTGATGGAGCCTGATATGCAGAGGATGGCCTCTCTTACAACTCTGACTTGGAGCCCCTGATAGAGCTGACAGGAAGCACCGAGATGCAGAGTCGCACGAGTGCCTGGTGGGATCGCTGAACCTGGAGCGGGATCGGAGCACTCGGCCGGGCTGTAGAGGTGTCTGTAGAAATCCCAGAGCAGTGATAGGCAGGTAGCTGGAACAAGTAGACAACTGATCCCCACAGGCAGGAGTGCAGATGCAGCAGAAGGGATGGTGGCACCCTCAAGGCTGAAGAGAAGGCAAGTACAGGCAGGCCGGGTCATACACAACGGGCACGTCAGGAACAGGGGCTGAAGCAGAAGCAGATTACAGGCCGGGTCGTCAACAGGCTGGCAGCGGAGTAGCAGAAGGAGCAGGCAGGTGCGGAGTGGGGGACAAGCCGGGGTCGGATGCAGGCAGGAAACAGGAACGTCAGGAAGCAAGCCGGGTCACAACAGGAACAGACGTCAGGTAGCTAATTGCAGGTTACACAGGGAACGCTGTAGAGCAGACAGCACTGAGCCTGAAAACTGGCTGAGTTTAAATAGCCTGTTTGGGCAGACAAAGCTGTCACATGGTGCGTGCACACCAATGGCATCCTGACAGGGGCAGAGGTAATAGGTCATCTTCTGCAGCCATCTTGGGTGCTGGCATGCCCATCCTGACATGAAGAGGTAACAGGTCGTCTTCTTTGGAAGCCATCTTGGGTGCTGGCATGCCCTTCCTGACACTGCCCCTCCCCAAAGGGCAGCCTCCGGATGCCCAACTTGGCCCACTTGTCAGGATGGGAGTTCTTGAAAGCCTGAACCAAATCTTGGGCATGGATATTACCTTCGGGTTCCCAGGAGTTGTCCTCTGGCCCATACCCTTTCCATTTTATCAGGAACTGGATCTGATTTCTTCTCTTCCTGCAGTCTAAGATTGTTTCTACCTCAAACTCTTCCGCCCCGTCAATAATTACAGGTTCAGGCGGGCCGGAACTTCGTCCTGGAAAGGGGTCAGGAATGGCAGGTTTCAACAAAGTTATGTGGAACACAGGGTGGATTCTAAATGACTCAGGCAACTCTAATTCATACGCAACCTCATTGATCCGTCTCTTCACCGGAAAGGGTCCTATAAATTTAGGGCCCAGTTTCAAATTAGTAGTTGCTAGCCACACTTGGTCACCAAGGTTCAAGATCAATTCTCCCCTTCTTTTCCTGTCAAAAACTTCCTTATTGTATGCCTGTGTCTTGGCCATTGTTTCCTGTAGCAGTTTGTTATTGGCGTTGAAGAAATGTATAGTTTCGGAAACAGCTGGTACAGGGGAATCTGGAATTGTATTAGACAAAAAAGAAGGGTGGAAACCGTAGTTTGCAAAAAATGGAGATTGCTTTGTAGCAGATTGTACTGAATTGTTATAAGAAAACTCGGCCAGGGGAAGCAGAGAAGCCCAATCGTCTTGAGAAAATGAGGAGAAACATCGCAGGTACTGTTCGAGGGTCTGATTAGTCCTCTCTGTTTGCCCATTCGTTTGTGGGTGATATGCAGAAGAAAATGAAAGTTCAATCCCGAGCGAATCACATAAGGCTCTCCAGAATCTGGATGTAAACTGCACCCCACGGTCCGACACAATATTGGCCGGAATCCCGTGAAGCCTTACGATCTCCTTGACAAAGGTTTGAGCTGTTTCTCGAGCAGATGGTGTGCCCTTCATGGGCAGGAAGTGTGCCATCTTAGGCAGCCTATCGACAACTACAAAAATGGTGTTGTGGCCCTCAGATGGGGGGAGTTCTACAATAAAATCTATTGAGATCATCTTCCAAGGTCTACTGGGAACTGGTAAGGGTTTTAGAAGACCCCAGGCTCTGGATCTGCTGGTTTTATTGCGGATGCAAGTGGTACAAGATTCTACATATTTCCTACAATCTTTCTCCACCCCCGGCCACCAAAATGTCCGTTGTACTAATTCAGTTTTCTTGCCAATGCCAAAGTGACCTGCCAGCACATGATCATGGCATCGCCCCAGAATGGCCATTCGGAGGTCTTCCGGCACAAAGACCTTGTCTTCGTGCCAAAGTAGCCCATCCTTTGCCAGTAGAGAGACCCCAGCTGGTGAAGGGTTCCTTACTAGAGTTTGTTTAATTTGTTTTATTAACTCTCCTTGAAGCAACATGAAGTTCCCGGGGGATAGAATGGTATCGGGAGATGAGATTTCTTCAGGTTTGCTGAACATGCGTGATAGCGCATCGGGTTTTGTATTCTTCGATCCGGGCCTGAATGTTAAGTGGAAAGTGAATCTAGAAAAGAATAGTGCCCACCTGGCTTGTCAGGGTTTCAATCTTTTTGCTGTTCTTAAATACTCGAGGTTCTTATGATCTGTATAGATCAAGATTGGGTGTGCAGCCCCTTCTAGCAGGTACCTCCATTCCTCCAGAGCGGCTTTGATGGCCAAAAGTTCACGGTCCCCGACATCGTAGTTCCTTTCAGCATTTGACAGCTTGCGGGAAAAAAAAGCAACTGGATGCAGTAGAGCCTTAGCTCCCTGCCTCTGAGATAATATTGCTCCGACCGCTGTTTCTGAGGCATCTACTTCCAAGACATAGGGCAGGGCTGGATCAGGGTGTTTCAGGATAGATGCAGATGTGAAAAGTCTTTTTAGGGTGTCAAAAGCTTTCTGAGCTTCCGGAGACCAAGAGAATCTTGTACCTTGCTTGGTTAAACTTGTAATGGGGGATATGATTGCAGAAACATTTCTGATGAATTTTCGTTAAAAATTTGCAAACCCCACGAAACGTTGGACACCCTTCCTATCAATGGGAGCAGGCCAATCCAGGATGGCTGTAACCTTCTGGGGATCCATCTGAATGCCTTCAGTGGAAATGATTAAACCCAGGAATTGGATGCTTTGGCGTTCAAATACGCATTTCTCTGGTTTTGCATAGAGTCTGTGTTGTCGAAGGCGACTCAATAAATTTTTGACGTGACTACGGTGGTGATCTAGAGAGGGAGAGAAGATTAGTATATCATCAAGATAAATGACAACAAAAAGATCCAGGAAATCTCGGAAGACATCGTTGATGAAGTGCTGAAAAGTAGTGGGAGCATTGCAAAGTCCAAAGGGCATTATGAGGTATTCGAAATGCCCAAACCGTGTGCGGAACGCCGTCTTCCATTCATCCCCCTCTCGTATGCGAACCAGGTTATAAGCACCCCGAAGATCCAATTTTGTGAAAATAGTGGCCGTACCGAGTTGCTGGAATAGTTCAGGCACAAGTGGAAGAGGGTAACGTTTTTTTACAGTGATCTTGTTAAGTTCACGGTAGTCCACACAGGGGCGTAATGAGTGGTCCTTTTTTTCTACAAAGAAGATCCCCGCACCGGCAGGAGATGTGGAAGGGCGAATTAAGCCCTTTTTAAGGTTCTCATCAATGTAGTCTTTCAAAGCAACAAGTTCAGATTCAGATAGAGGAAAGATCCTGCCAAAAGGAACTTCAACCCCAGGGAGGAGCTCAATTGGACAGTCATAGGCCCTGTGAAGAGGAAGCGTTTCTGCCCCCTTTTTGCTGAAAACGTCCAAAAAGTTGTGGTATGCCACTGGAACAACTTGGCGAGCTTCGGACTCCACATCGATGCACAGCAGGTTCTGATGATTCTCTTGCCAGCAATGCTGAAGGCAATAGGGGGAAAGAAACTTGATTTCTTCCGTAACCCAGTTAATGTGAGGGTTATGAGCTTTTAACCAAGGCATACCCAGAATGATTGGGAACAGAGGGGAGGCAATGGCATCTAGGCGTAGAAGCTCTTGATGGTTCTTGGCAATGGTGGTGGATAACGGGATGGTTTCATGGGTAACCAATCCAGATTTAATGGTGGATCCGTCTGCCAGATGTACAGAAAGTCCCTGAGCCTTGGGTAGTAGAGGAATGTGATGTTTGGCAGCAAAAGCTAAATCTATGAAACAGCTGCAAGCTCCAGAGTCAATTATAGCGGGAGTCTGGATAACTCCTCCTGGGAGCTGCAACAAAATGGAAAGAGCAAGATGAGCAGAGTTATTGGGTAGAGATGGAGGAGAAGCGGATGTAACTGAGAGGCACTTATGGATTTTGACTGGGCAAGACCTCACATAATGTCCTGATCCTCCACAGTACAGGCAAAGATTTAGCTGGCCTCTGCGCTGGCGTTCTTCCGTAGTCAAAGAAGGGCGGAGGAGACCAAGCTGCATGGGTTCAGATGCATCTGAAGCGGATGCAGCAGGAGCAGGTGAAGTGGGACTGAAAGAACCAGGCACTCTTGGAAGCATCCATACTGGGCGTGACTGGTCGGTGGCTCGTTCCGACCTACGTTCCCTTAGGCGACAGTCAATCTGGATTGACAAATTTATAAGTGTCTCCAAGGTGGAAGGAACACCTGTTCGTTCTAGCTCGTCCTTGAGCTGATCAGAAAGGCCCATGCGAAACCGGTAACGCAGGGCAGCATCATTCCAGCTGGTATCGGAACTCCATCTCCTAAATTCAGAAACATAGTCCTCCACAGCCCTGCGACCCTGCCGAAGTATGTGAAGAGCAGCTTCCGCAGTAGCGGCTTGCTGGGGGGTCTTCATATAACTGAGCCATGGCTCCAAAAAAGGAGGCTAAGTCCGTCAGAGATGTGGCCTTTTGTTCAAGGAGCCGGTGGGCCCAGGCCTGCGGTTCCCCCTGAAGCAAGGAAATTACAAACCCGACCTTGGTGACTTCCAGGGAGAAGGTGCGTGGTTGTAGCGAAAAATAGAGTTTGCATGCGTTGCGAAAGGCTCTGAACTTGTTGCGTTCTCCTTGGAACTTTTCAGGAGTTGGAACTCTGGGTTTAGGTGGTAGCATAACAACTGCGGGGGTTGCTGACATCCCAGAAGTGGAAGGTGCTTGAGCAGGAGCAGAGGCAGACAAGGTCTGTATTTGGCCTTCCAGCTGGGTATAACCCTGTTGGAAGTCTTTTACGGCTTGGGTTAATCCGGCTAGGTGTTGGCAGAGTTCCTCCATAGGAGAGGGTCCTCGCACAGGCTCGGACATGGCTGTCTGCTACTGTCACGTACCTGGTGATGGAGCCTGATATGCAGAGGACGGCCTCTCTTACAACTCTGACTTGGAGCCCCTGATAGAGCTGACAGGAAGCACCGAGATGCAGAGTCGCACGAGTGCCTGGTGGGATCGCTGAACCTGGAGCGGGATCGGAGCACTCGGCCGGGCTGTAGAGGTGTCTGTAGAAATCCCAGAGCAGTGATAGGCAGGTAGCTGGAACAAGTAGACAACTGATCCCCACAGGCAGGAGTGCAGATGCAGCAGAAGGGATGGTGGCACCCTCAAGGCTGAAGAGAAGGCAAGTACAGGCAGGCCGGGTCATACACAATGGGCACGTCAGGAACAGGGGCTGAAGCAGAAGCAGAATCAGATTACAGGCCGGGTCGTCAACAGGCTGGCAGCGGAGTAGCAGAAGGAGCAGGCAGGTGCGGAGTGGGGGACAAGCCGGGGTCGGATGCAGGCAGGAAACAGGAACGTCAGGAAGCAAGCCGGGTCACAACAGGAACAGACGTCAGGTAGCTAATTGCAGGTTACACAGGGAACGCTGTAGAGCAGACAGCACTGAGCCTGGAAACTGACTGAGTTTAAATAACCTGTTTGGGCGGACAAAGCTGTCACATGGTGCGTGCACACCAATGACATCCTGACAGGGGCAGAGGTAATAGGTCATCTTCTTCTGCAGCCATCTTGGGTGCTGGCATGCCCTTCCTGACATGAAGAGGTAACAGGTCGTCTTCTTTGGCAGCCATCTTGGGTGCTGGCATGCCCTTCCTGACAACATCATAGTCCGCAGAGTTCGCCCTTTACATCATAGTCCACAGAGTTCGCCCTTTACATCATAGTCCACAGAGTTCGCCCTTTACATCAGAGTCCACAGAGTTCCCCCTTTACATCATAGTCCTCAGAGTTTCCCTTTTACATTTGAACTCGCAGCGTTCCCTTTCACTGTAAGGGGGATTCTGCAGGCTCTGATGACAGGAAGAACTCTGGGGACTCTAACATAAGGGATGCTCTGGTGTACAAAGAGGACTCTGATGTAAGGGGGAGCTCTGGGAACCCTGATTTACCTTAGCGTACTCACTTAGAGTCAGGAGAGAGAAGGGGGGAGACTTAGTCCAATCCCAATAATGTGTCCGGGTCTCAGACAGTCTGAAACTCGGACGCATGATTCCAAACCCAAACTGTCCGGGTGAATCCCAAACAGGTGGCAACCCTAGACCAGGCACTGAGGGAGGCAGACTAGCAACAGCCATTTAGAGGTGAGTAAAAACATTTAGAGGTGAGTAGGAACATTCATGACTTTTTTTTGGATGCAACTCCACTTTAAGTGGTTAAATACAACCAAAAGAAAGCTCTATTTGTGTGAAATTATAAAAATGTTGTATGACCGCAAAATTGTCGTCCAAAGTGCGACAGCGCCGAAAGCTGAAAATTGGTCTGGGCAGGAAGGGGGGTGAAATTGCCAGGTATTGAAGTGGTTAAAGAAAAATAAATAAATAAACAACAGAAAACTAATGGAGACAACGCATTTAATGATTTGTTCTTGGGTTTAATATCGCTTTAATCCACATGAGCGTTGCGAGGTCCTTTGAGAGCAAACCAGCAAAATGACAACGCGAATGAAAACATATTCCGTTTCTATATATTGGTTACCACCATTCCAACCTTCTGCTCTCGGAATACCACCAGCCTCAGGGATGTTCCCTCCTCATCGTGTACAAGGTCAGGCCGTATATATGACAAGACATCATTTAGTCTCGATGATAAGGGACAATAGAACAGTCCACGCCGTCAGAGGTTCTCAGAGAACGTTTTTTAATATTGTTTTCAGTCGAAAGCAATTCTCTTCCTCTCCGAGGAGGCCAACATCATAGAATTATTGAAGTCAACTTTGGGTAACATCCGATGACATTGAAGAGCCCTTCTCCGTAGTGGGCTTCCCTCTTCATAATGGGCATCAGCATGCGAAAAACCCAACGTGCCGATGAAAAGATTTTACTTGAATAAGGATTTTGTGAACGGATCATAGATTTCCCAAGATTACTCCAATCAGAGCTTCTAGGTAGACCATCAAGCAGGGGCTGACTGACCATTGGGCCACTCGGGCACTGCTCGAGGGCCCCATGCCACTAGGGGGCCCCATCAGGGTTTCCAGCCTCAGTAAAACCAGGGACAGTATGTAAAAATTTGTGGGTTTTTTTTACATCTGTCTCTGAAATATCCCTTACCGACATCCTTTTGGTCTAAAAATCCTGAGATTATAGCTGCCCCACCTCTCCAGTACCTTCTCAGCCGATAGAAACATGTCTGTGTATACTGTGTGATTGTATACTGTGTGTGTGTGTGTATACTGTGTGGCCCCATAATCTCTGATTGCCTGGGGGCCCCATAATCTCCTATTGCCCGGGGGCCCCATGAGTTGTCAGTCTGCCCCTGCCATCAAGAGTGAGAAATATATTCCTCAATAGCCACAAAGGATATGTAGCACTAGCCCCATAGGCGGGGCTGCTGTTAGAAACCATGGGGCCCCATACAGCCAACCCCACATGGTGCCCCCAAATATATACAGTTTACAGTGTGTCAGTTACGAAAGAACACAGTAGGTGATCAGTACAGATCACTCATTGTTTTAATTCAGGAAAGGAAGAGGCTGGTAAATGTGGTATACATTTTATTGTCAAAAGTATTGGGACAACTGTCTTTACATGCACATGAACTTTAATGGCATCTAGCAGCGGCCCATCCATACAGAGCTCAGGGGTGCCACCCCCCTGATCCATGCACCCGGCCCCTAATTTACATGCAGGGCGCTGAATATATGGATTCCAATAGGAGTTTTTTTTTTTTAGAAGCACATGATAAGAGCCGGTGATTAGAGCCAGTGGCTTCAAAAAAGGGTGGCACCCACCCAGTTGTGTGACAATAGTAAAATAATATTCGCTATTGTCTTCATGCTTCTCCTCCCGGCCAAGCCCAGCTCAGGAATCAGGTCCCGAGACCCGACTGGCCGAGAACAGAAGCGATCCTTTTGGCCGCCGAGGAGGAAGAGGGAGGAGATGCAGGGGAAGCTGTGCCGCCATGAAGCCAAGGAAAAAGGAGACGCAAAATCCTGCCACCTGGAGAAAGCCAGCGACCTAGATGGGGTAAGTGCGGGGACCAATCGGCCCACCGGTGTGGGGAGGGGGCGAACGGAGACCCAACTGACTGCCGGGGGTGGGGGGGTGGGGGGTTGGTGGATTTGGATGGATTGCCGCCCCCCCCCAAAATATAACACCAGCCACCACTGATGGCAGCCTAGTCTTATAATGCCCCGGGGCACTCTTGCAGAGACGTGCACAGCCTATTGTATTAGGGTGTGCACCCCAAAGCTCAAACACACACGTCTGTGTGTATATATACACACTATATTACCAAAAGTATTGGGACACCTGCCTTTACACGCACATTAACTTTAATGGCATCCCAGTCTTAGTCCGTAGGGTTCAATATTGAGTTGGCCCACCCTTTGCAGCTATAACAGCTTCAACTCTTCTGGGAAGGCCGTCCACAAGGTTTAGGAGTGTGTCTATGGGAATGTTTGACCATTCTTCCAGAAGAGCATTTATGAGGTCAGGCACTGATGTTTGGACGAAAAGGCCTGGCTCGCAGTCTCCGCTCAAATTCATCCCAATGCACAGGAATGTCAAGTTTCTCCACCCCAAACTCACTCATCTATATCTTTATGGACCTTGCTTTGTTCTATCTATTAAACAGTCTAGGGAACAAGTGTCAAATAAAAGGCCCATGGGCCAAACCCGACCCGCCAAGCCAATTCATACGGCACCCCCCCCCTTCTCATCTCCTCCCCCACCTTGTCTAAGCAGTCGGCAGTAGAGAGGACAACAGAACTCCATCACCAGGTCCTGCGCTTCTCCTTGACTGGTCTCTGCTCCCCTCCCCCCCATCACGGAAATTGGTGGCAGAGAGGAGGAGGACAGAACTCCTCTTACAAATCCTGGCCCAGAGGAGGCTGGGACTGTGACATCATAAGGGGCGGGGACATCACCGGGTGACCCCACCCATTGTCCCTATATAAGTCACAGCACAACGCGTCCCTGTCATTACGGCCAGAGACAGCTTTGAGTCAACATCGCAAGGAAGAAGAGGAAGAAGAAGAGAAGAAGAAAAGAGAAGGCGGCGGCGGCGACGGTGTTGATGACAGAAGACCGGGCCACCGCTAGTAAAAGAGCTGGAAGAAGAAGCGGAGGCCCGGCAAGAAGAACCGAAGAGGGGGACAAGACCCCCGAAGTTGGAAGAAGACCCCCGGACGGTGACGAAGAAGAAAGGCGGGCTCCTCCGCTAGTAAAAGAGCTAGCAAAAGAGCAGAAGATAGCGAAGGAGTCCGGCGAGAAGACCCCCCAAGACGGAAGAAGACCCCCGGAGCTGTGCAATAAATTATTTTAAAACCTTGTGTTGTGTTTTATTTACATTTTTTTTTCACCAGGTGAATGGGTAGGGGTACATTGTAACCCATACTCATTCACATAGGATGGGGGGCCGGTATCTGGGGGCCCCCTTATTAAAGGGGGCTCCCGGATTCCGATAAGCCCCCATCCCACAGACCCCGACAACCAACGGCCAGGGTTGTCGGGAAGAGGCCCTTGTCCTCATCAACATGGGGACAAGGTGCTTTGTTGAGGGCATGCGGCCTGGTACGGCTCAGGAAGGGGGAGCGCTCGGACCGGCCGGGTTGAGTTTTTGGATAAGGGTCTTATATGGACCTTGGGGGGACCCCCACGCTGTTTTTTTGGCGTAGGGCCTCCCCCTTTAAGTCCATACCAGGTGACGGGGCCAGCGAGGTGTCAATCTCGCCGCCGAAGGTGGCGACATTGACTTCCTTCGCTAGTCTCGGCTACCTGGAGCCGCGTTCAAAATGAATGGACTTTCCTCCGTGTGTGGGCAAATCCGTTCATTTCAAAAGTACGGCAGACTCCCGCCATAGTCCGGTTGTGTGTGGGCAGGTCCGCTCATTCGGAAAGTGCGGCGGACTTTCCGGCGGTTTGTCCGCCAGACTAAGTCCGCCGTATAGTCTGATTGTGTGTCAAAAGGCAAATCAGAGTTCTCGGATCACCCCTTACCTTACATCGGAGTTCCCCTTTACACCAGAGGCCACAGTGTTTCTCCTTACATCAGAGTCCTCTCTGTACATCAGAGTTCTCAGTGTTTCCCCTAAGGGCCTTTTCACACTGGGATGGGGGCGGTAAAGCGCAGCTATTTTTAGTGGCGGTTTACCGTCGTATTTGCGGAGGAATCCCATCGCTAGCGGGGTGCTTTCAACCCCCGCTAGCGGCCGAAAAAGGGTATAGCCACGTTGACCCATTTATTTCAATGGGCAGGAGCAGTGGAGGAGAGGTATATACACATCGCTCCTTCACTGCTCCAAAGATGATGCTAGTAGGACTTCTTTTGTGTCCTGCCAGCCCTCTGGGCTTTTACTCTGGAGACACAGGAGTGGCTCTTTCAGGGTGCTTTGCAGGCAATATTTTTAGTGCTGTAGCACCTGCAAATGCCCCCCAGTGTGAAAGGGGTCTTATGTCAGAGTCCCCAGAGTCCTCCCTTACATCAGAGTCTTCCCTTACAGTGTAAGATAAATCTGCAAGTGGATTGAGATGTAAAAGGAGAACTCTGTGGATTGAGATGTAAAAGGGGAAGTGTGTGGATTGAGATGTAAAAGGGGAACTCTGTGGATTGAGATGTAAAAGGGGAACTCTGCGGACTGAGATGTAAAAGGGGAAGTCTGTGGATTGAGATGTAAAAGGAGAACTCTGTGGATTGAAATGTAAAAGGAGAACTCTGTGGATTGAGATGTAAAAGGGGAACTCTGCAGATTCAGATGTGAAAGGGGAACTCTGCGGATTCAGATGTAAAAGGGGAACTCTGTGGATTGAGATGTAAAAGGAGAACTCTGTGGATTGAGATGTAAAAGGGGAACTCTGTGGCTTGAAATGTAAAAGGAGAACTCTGTGGATTCAGATGTAAAAGAACTCTGTGGATTCAGATGTAAAAGGAGAACGCTGCGGATTCAGATGCAAAAAGGAGAACTCTGTGGATTCAGATGTAAAAGTTGAACTCTTCGGATTCAGATGTAAAAGGAGAACTCTGCTGATTCAGATGCAAAAAGGAGAACTCTGCGGATTCAGATGCAAACAGAGAACTCTCTGGATTGAGATGTAAAAGGGGAACTCTGCAGATTGAGATGTAAAAGGGGAACTCTGTGGATTGAGATGTAAAAGGGGAACTCTGTGGATTCAGATGTAAAAGGAGAACTCTGTGGACTCTTATGTAAAGGGGGACTCTTGTGATTAACTTCATATCATATCATTAGAAATGTTACTTATTTGCAAAATATATGTATAGTTTCTACTATTAAAAAACAAAAAAATAATCTGTGTGCCGCTAAAGTGTTTGCCCCTAACTTGAAGAAAAGGTGGCGACCCTAATTGGGGGTGAGCAGTGAGGGGTGGTGAAACATTGGCTGCCCAGTGACGCATATATGTGGCGTGTGGGCTGTAAAGCCAACACGTGTGTGTGTGTTACATACAAAGGGTTAAGAATATTTTTTTGCACAGTTTGGGCTTTTAAGGCTTTTATGAAGAGCCAAGCTTTCTCCCGACCACTTTCTGGGCACACACTAGCCATGGCACACAATGCAGCACATGCTCTGTCGGGAGACAATGCCTTTGATTCACAACTAGAACTCATACGTTAGCATTATTCTGCCCCATTATAGAACCGCCCTTTTGCACATACATGACACAGTAAATGGTATAGGAGCGATCCCCTAAATGCCGTGGCTGTCGGATAATGAACCGAAGACAAAACGCGCTGCCATGGCAACGCCATTCCATTTATTTAGAGTGAGTTTTACCGCTATTGTCTCTCAATAATGATCATTCTCTGCAGGGCTCAGAACATTATATGGAATGTTAATGGAACAATTAACAATTAGGCTTGCTCCGACACGCCACACACATAACTGCACCCCCCCCCCCGGGAAGACCGCACTAGCGCCGGACGGTGCCTATACCAACGGGATCAATGGATTCTGGAATGTCAGATAATGATTAGTAATTGAAAGCCGCCGTTTTCCTGACACCTTAGAGAGAACATATCATTTATGTCATAAAGGAAATCCATCACTCTTCAGCTGGTAGAGCCGCGTCAGAAAGATCGACAATTTAAAGCCGAACTCCGGGATACCATTAACAAACCTCCCAAACGTTCTTCTGCGATTCCCATATTCCCTATGATCTGTTCAGTATGAAATCGCTGGGAAAAAACGAACATAAAAGTATCTATGAATTCACCGGGCTTTGATTTGCTGCGCTAAGCGGGAGGAAATTATGGGGGCGTCGCACACAACATTTCCCCTGTCCCTCCGTGCATCATATAGAACTACACATCCTATCATGCTTTGGAAGGTTCTTCTGCTTTAAATGCTGCTTTGAGAATTGACAATACCTCCTAAGACCCAGTCTGTCTGGACAGTATGGTCACTTGCTGATTTGGCACCATCCACAGGCAGTTTAACTCTTCAATAAAGCACAGAAGTTGAATCCAAGGCAATTTTACTTCAAGGGGAACTTCAATCACACAAAATTTGGAAAAAGTACACGCCGGATGTAAAAACTTTGATGTAAATGTATCCACTTAATTTTCCTAAATATGCAATTTTTTCAATGTAAAAAGCTATCTGTTACTAGACTTACCATATATGTCACTGTGGCCATTTTAACTGAGGGCAGCTGAAGCCAGCACCCTCATTTTTTCAGGAAATCCATGCCGCTTCTCCTCCCTATGCAATACAATTCCGCAAATGGCCAGCGAGTCAGTGCATTTGTAGTACACATCGGAGTCCACGCTTGCACATTTCACATTGTCTCCGTCCATCCTCCGCCCATCCTTGCTTGTCCTCTACCCTCCTCCAGCTCTTCTTGTTTTTTTGGTTTTCCTCCAGCTCTTCTTGGTCCTCCTCCAGCTCTTCTAGGTCTTCCTCCAGCTCTTTTTGGTCCTCCTCCAGCTCTTTTTGGTCCCCCTCCAGCTCTTCTTGGTCCTCCTCCAGCTCTTCTTGGTCCTCCTCCAGCTCTTCTTGGTCCTCCTCCAGCTCTTCTTGGTCCTCCTCCAGCTCTCTTTGGTCCTCCTCCAGCTCTTTTTGGTCCCCCTCCATCTCTTCTTGGTCCTCCTCCAGCTCTTCTTGGTCCTCCTCCAGCTCTTCTTGGTCCTCCTCCAGCTCTCTTTGGTCCTCCTCCATCTCTTTTTGGTCCCCCTCCATCTCTTCTTGGTCCTCCTCCAGCTCTTCTTGGTCCTCCTCCAGCTCTTCTTGGTCCTCCTCCAGCTCTTCTTGGTCCTCCTCCAGCTCTTCTTGGTCTTCCTCCAGCTCTTTTTGGTCCTCCTCCAGCTCTTTTTGGTCCTCCTCCAGCTCTTTTTGGTCCCCCTCCAGCTCTTCTTGGTCCTCCTCCAGCTCTTCTTGGTCTTCCTCCAGCTCTTTTTGGTCCTCCTCCAGCTCTACAACACCCTCCTCCAGCTCTTTTTGGCCCCCCTCCAGCTCTTCTTCCCTGCCCTCCTCCAGCTCTTCTTGTTTTTTTGGTCCTCCTCCAGCTCTTCTTGGTCCTCCTCCAGCTCTTTTTGGTCCTCCTCCAGCTCTTTTTGGTCCCCCTCCAGCTCTTCTTGGTCCTCCTCCAGCTCTTCTTGGTCTTCCTCAAGCTCTTTTTGGTCCCCCTCCAGCTCTTCTTCCCTGCCCTCCTCCAGCTCTACAACACCCTCCTTCAGCTCTTCTCCATATTCCTCCAACTCTTCTCTGTCCTCCTCCAGCTCTTCTCTGTCCTCCAGCTCTTCTCCACCCTTCTCAAGCTCTTCCTTGTCCTCTTTCAGCTCTTCTGTCCTCCACCAGCTCTACTCCACCCACCTCCGGCTCTTCCCTGTTCTCCTCCAGCTCTTCTCTGCCCTCCTTCAGCTCTTCTCTGCCCTCCTCCAGCTCTTCTCTGCCCTCCTTCAGCTGTTCTCTGCCCTCCTCCAGCTCTTCTCTGCCCCCCTCCAGCTCTTCTCTGTCCTCCTCCAGTTCTTCTCTATCCTCCTCCAGCTCTTCTCTGCCCTCCTTCAGCTCTTCTCTGCCCCCCTTCAGCTTTTCTTCATACTCCTCCAGCTCTTCTCTGCTCTCCTCCAGCTCTTTCCTTTCCTGCCCTCCTACAGCTCTTCTATATCCTCTTCCAGCTATTCTCTGCCCTCCTCCAGCTCTTCTCTGCCCTCCTCCAGATCTTTTCCTTCCCCTCCAGCTCTTCTCTGTCCACCTCCAGCTCTACTTCGCCCCCCTCCAGCCCTACTCCACCCTCCTCCAGCTACTCTCCATCCTACTTTGTCCTCTCCAGGTGTCCTGGTGGCCATTGCCACTGGAAGAGAAAGGGAAAGGGGATACATCATTTTTTTTTATAAAGTTCGTCGGAGACCTCAGATACCACAACTGTGGCTCGGGGTCAAGGAAGACTCTCCTAGGCTCTTCCTTGGCTCTGAAGTGCCACATGGCACAGCCAATGGAAGCTTGGGAAGTATGGTTGCTACCTCATCCCTTTAAACCCAAACACATGCTAATTACACAGGTTCTGTGGCTGATTAAGGTGATAATTAATCTTACTTGGTGCCTTATCTGCATTTAATTAGCCTCAGAATGTGTGTAATTCAAAGGTGTCTGGGTTTTAAGGGATGAGGTGGCAACTCTATTGGGAAGACTCTGTGCCTTTAGGGGAACAAATCTTTACTGGTGGGATTTTTTGATGGGGGGGGGGGACTTTTTTGAGTAGATTTCCTTTTTTTGGGGGGGGTATATTGTTGATTGAGGGTGGAGGACATTTTATTGAAGGGCATCTTTCCTAGATAGGGTTGGTTTGGTGGGGGGGGGGGGGGAGTGGGGGCTTTTGTTTTGCTTATGGGACACACTGGGACCGATAGGTATTTTTCTCTTCATGGGGGGTATATATTGAAGGGACTCCCCCCCCCAAGTTCCATACCGATGCCAATTTGGGACCAGAGTTGGCCAACTCCATCCATCCTGCTGCTTCCAATTGTCCTCAATAACCAATGAAGAGCCTCACGCCAATGATACAGGCAAGCACCCAGAGGGGCCACTTTACAGCACAGCGGGGTCATCAACTTACATGAAACCAAAGTGTTTACTTTTCAGTTTTCATTGGAGTGTTCCTTTAAGCGTTCAGCAGCATAAATTAAAACCCAGAGACAAGGCACAAATCCTCAGCGTAACAACTATTTTAATCAGTTAATTAAATACAATCAGGCAACAGAGAGGATTTATTAAGTGTGATTAGATATGAAAGATCAGCCAGCACTAGAGATAATAAACCAGCAGCGCTTAGCTTTAGTAAGCTGCACCATGTGTGTCCTTCAGGCCAAACTAAGCTCACCTCACCCGGCGTCTATCGGTGCCACCGACTGCAAAAACTGTTGAAGGTACCCCATCAGCCCCCCAAACCTAGTTTGCTTGAAATATGTAAACATCAATGCTAAAGCAAGTACCAAGCACATTCCACAATCGCCCAACTGGCTCAGATTTCTAGTAACAACCTATACCAGGAGACTCCAAACTGTGGCCCGGGGGCCAGTTGCTGCCATTTGCTTGCTTTTATCTGATCATTGGGGCATTATTCCCTCTACTTTCAGCAACAGTGGGGCATTGTTCCTGCCACTGACACCCACAACAGGGTACTATTCCCCTCACTAACAGTAATGATGGGGCACTATTCCTTTAACTGACACCAATGATGGGGCACGATTCCTCCCACTGACACCAACGATGTGGTACTATTTCTCCCACTGACACCAATGATGGGGTACTATTCCTCCCACTGACACCACGTTGGGGTACTATTTCTCCCACTGACACCAATGATGGGGTACTATTCCTCCCACTGACACCAATGATGGGGCACTATTCCTCCCACTAAAACCAACATCGGGGGAACTATTCCTCACACTGACATCAATAATGGGGCACTATTATTCCCACTGATACCAATTATGGGACACTATTCCTTCCACTGATACCAATAATGGGGCACTATTCCTCCCACTGACACCAATGATGGGTCACTATTCCTCCCACTGACACCAATGATGGGGCACTATTCCTCCCACTGAAACCAACAACGGGGGGTCAGTGGGAGGAATAGTGCCCCATCATTGGTTTCAGTGGGAGGAATAGTGTCCCATCATTGGTATCAGCGGGAGGAATGGTTCCCCATCATTGGTGTCAGTGGGAGGAATAGTGCCCCATCATTGGTGTCAGTGGGAGGAATAGTGCCCCATCATTGGTGTCAGTAGGAGGAATAGTGCCTCATCATTGGTATCAGTGTGGGGAATAGTGTTCCATCACTGGAGTCAGTGGGAGGAATAGTGCCCCATCGTTGGTGTCAATGAGAGAAATAGTACCCCATTGTTGGTGTCAGTGGAATAGTGTCCCATCATTGGTGTCAGTGGGAGGAATAGTGCCCCATCGTTGGTGTCAATGAGAGGAATAGTACCCCATTGTTGGTGTCAGTGGAATAGTGTCCCATCATTGGTGTCAGTGGGAGGAATAGTACCCCACCCATCATTGGAGCACAGGTCTGTCTGGTGGAAGGTGTCTGCAGCTCCTCCAGGTGATCGGTGTGAGAGGGGAGTGCTGAGGAAATCTCTCCCAGCTCTCCTGGCCTCTTTCTGGGGAAGCCATGGAGGCCAGCAGGGCCTCTTCTGCTGGAGGTTCTCAGCCTTCTCCTGGGCCGTCGGGTGACATGCCTTCTGGTTGACAAGCGGATCTCTCTGCCCCTGGAGAGGACGAAGGCTCGCAAGCCATTCGGGAGCGAGTGGTGGCCGGGATAAAGGTCCTAAATAGGGAGAGGGATAAGCTGTACAAGCTGCGTGCGGAGCTGAAGAAGGCAGCGTGAGGGCTTACACAGCCAAAAGCGAGGATCCATGGATCCGGAGATCCAATTGGCCAAAGTCCGTGTGGACCACCAGGAGACCATTGTGGCCATGATGGAAGGTAGAGAGGGGCCCTTCAAGTAAAAGTTTGGTAACGACAGGAGGTTTGGAAGGGTGACAAAGATGGAGGTGGAGGAGGAGACCCCCAATTCCGCCCCCCTGCCCCCCCAGGGAGAGGTAAGCAGCCCCATGCCTTCCCAGGACTCAGGAGGCATGCTGAGGGCCATCCAGGTAATGGAGTCTCCTATGCGGGGGGATCGGTTGGTGTTTAATGAGGAGGACATTACAGACAATGTACCTGATGAGGTAAAGCCAGCCAAGTCCCAGGTTGTGGACAAGACTGTGTTTGTGTCTTTCTCTGATAATGACAATGTGCCTGATAACAGTCAGACTGCTAATCCTGTGTGCAGCCATCTTGTGCCGGATGATGTTGCAATGCAGCAAAACTTACATATAAAAAGTGTTATTTCTGTGGATGAACTACAGGTGTCAGCAGAGCCCATTAACCCTTCTTTAGCAGAGTCCAAAGCTGTTTGCCCCACTGCTGCTGAGGACTCTACAGCGCAGCATCAGGAGACAGCTGGTACTGCAGCAGCAACTATGACCATTCCTGATGGGAAAATTTCTGTGACTGATAACAATCACCCCAGCACCAGTGTGATGGACAATCGTCCGGCTGCGGATTCTGCTAATCCAGTTCAGACAGTTGATAATGCTAATAATTTAAAGACTAATGTGACTTCAGTGTGGAGCCTTGGCCCTGATAAACCCACGTTTGCTCAGGTGGTACGCTCTGCTCCTGTAGCTCCGCTCCCAAGCGGGGTTTTTCCCTACAGGCTACCACTTTGGGCACCCCGGGACCTGGTCTTGGTTCTCTGGCTTCTGCTGGGGGTCCCAGACGTAATGTTGTGATTCTGAAATGGGAAGGTGGTGCAGTCCCTCCAGCGCGGCGTGCGGTGGTGGATCTCATTTTAGAAATGGGTTTTGGGGCAAATGACCTGTATGCCTTTATACATGTGTCTGGGACGAGGGATTATACGGTTAGTTTCACCAGGCCAGAGGGTCTTGACCTGTTCTGGGAGCGATATGAGGCTCGGTGCAGGTCAAGACCTGAATGGCCCCAGTTGCGATCTCTCAGAGGTCAACAGTTAAAAAAATCACCATCATTCTGACCAATGAGAGCGTCCCCGATCGGGATTTAGAGGTTTGGTTGCGGAACTATGGGGAGGTTTTGATTAGGCCCAGCAAAATCCTTGATGAGCGTAACATCTGGACTGGGGGTTGGTCAGTAACAGTCAGGTTGGCCAGGGATGGGAATGTTGTCCGTCACCTGCCCTCCTCAGCTTTTATAGGGAGCGATAGGATGACTATTTTCTACCCTGGTCATCCGAAGCTGTGTCACCGCTGTGGAGAAAAGGGGCATTTGAGCTCCTCCTGTTCAGCCTTGATATGTTCAGTGTCTCGGGGTCAGGGTCACATGGCCAAGGACTGCACCGATATGATCAGGTGCAACCTGTGCCTGCGCCTTGGCCATCCCTACAGCAAATGTCCTGAAGCCTGGCACAATATGGAGAAGGAGGTAATGGATGACTTGTCGAGGCTGGACAGGATGGAGGGTGAGGCCCCTGGTGTACAATCCTCCTCTGTGGTGACTGACTCCCCTGGTCCTGCTTAGGATCCCTCTCCGGTCCCTATGGCCACCCCTCCTGTGTCTGTAAGTATTCCTTCTGTATCTGTTTCTGTGTCCCCCCAGCCTACTGTATCCTCTCCTCTTGTGTCAGAACCTTCCAAGTCTGTGCCCCCCGTGTCAGTTACCCCCCCCCCCCCTCTAAGTCTGTCTCAAAGGGAACACCACCCCCACCAGGAGTGGTAGCAGGTACTAAAAAGGTCGCTTCTTCCTCTATAAAGGAGTCTTCTGTGAAGACTCCAAAGAAAAAAAACAGAGATGATGGCATCTCTGAAGCTGACCTGGAGGAGAGAAGGAAGGTTGGGAAGCGGAAGCAGGTGGTGAGGACGGAACGGGCTCCAGTGCCTGTCTCCAACAGTCGTAGGTCCTCTGGTATGTTTCTTCATCTGGAGCTTCTTCGGAACGAAGTTCCGATTCTGAAATGGAGTTTGAGGCTGCCTCAAGAAAGAGAGAGGCTTCTGGTGATGAGCAGCAGAGGGGAGCTAAGAAGCAATCCACCCAATAACCCAAATGGCGGTTCCCCCTCCGTTAAAAGCGGTGACAATAAATGTCGCCAGCATTAAGTCAGTAAGAGCTCGTTCTATGGCCTTCTTTTTGTTCAGCCAATTAGACGCTGAAATTTTATTTTTGCAAGAGACTAGGCTCACCTCCTTGGCAGATATTCATATGGCCAAGAGAGAGTGGAGGTATGGTCCATCTTACTGGCCTCTTGCGGCCGAGCCTTACGGCGGTGTGGCGGTGTTGTTTAAAACCGGTATGGTAAATGTCCGGCGGGTTATTGAGGTGGAGTTTGGGAGATGTATGGTCTTAGACGTCCTTGTGGGGGGGCAGGACCTGCGCCTAATTAATGTTTATGGGCCGCACACAAAGTGGGACAGGAAATGCCTTTTTACAAGGATCAAGCCATTTCTTTTTACATCCCGGCAAGTGGTCTTTGGAGGTGACTTTAATACAGTAACTAGGCCCAAGGACAGGAAGGACTTCAAGGACAGGCTGGGATATGATAGCGTTTTTTTAAATAGTATGGTTAGGGATGCTGGTCTTGTAGATGTGCACATTAAGCACCTCCCGGATGACACCGGGTTCACCTTTCATCGAGGTAGTAGTCAGAGTAGGATAGATAGGTTTTTTTTTTAAGGAGACCTCTGCTTTCTCACCCCCAGTGGTGCAGGCAGTAGAGTTCTCTGATCACTGTATGCTATCTGTGGTCCTGAATGCTTCAGACGCCCCTCAGAGGGGCAAGGGCATCTGGAGATTGAATTCGACTCTACTCAAGGAAGAACATGTTAGACAATCCTTTGAGGAATTCTTTCAGGCTCAGGTGACCATCCTGGACTTTTGTAGCAGCAAGGCTGAGTGGTGGGAGCTGACCAAAAAGAGGATCGCTGGATTCTTCAGGGGCCTAGCCAATAGGAAACAGTTTAATAAATACATGACCTACCAATGTTTACGGAGGAAGCTGGATATTCTTGTCTCGAGAGGAGGAGATCCTGGGGCAATCTCCGAAGTGAAACTCCTCCTCAGGAAGTGTCAATATGACCGGCATGCCTCTTTGGTTCTGGAGAGGGACTATGGGAAGTACCACTCGCCTGACCCTTACCAGAACTGCAAACAAGGTGTAGCTGTTAAAACAGTTGTTGGCCTTAAGGACAGTACAGGTTCCTTGACAAAGTCCAGGTCAGGGATCCTGGAGGTCGTGAGGTCCTTTTATGCTGACCTTCTTGGGAGGAAAGAGCTTGACCGTGACAAGATGGACAGCTTTTTGGACTCTACTCCAGGTTTAAATGGTGGAGATGTTCCATTGATGAATTTGACAGAGGACATCACAGTTGATGAGGTGATGAGGGCAATTGATCAGCTTGCCATCAAAAAGTCACCTGGACCGGATGGTTTGACAGCTGAGTTTTACAAAGCCTTTAAGTCTATTCTGGCCCCATATTTGGTAGAGGTTTTTAACAGTTGCCTTGCTGAGGGGGTGCTTTCCCTTTCCATGAGGCACTCGGCTGTGATTCTTCTTTCAAAGGGTAAAGATCCTTCGATGATTGAGAATTGGCGCCCCATCAGCCTTCTTAATGTCGATAGAAAGATACTGGCAAAGATTATTTTCTGGCGCCTATCGTCAGTAGCAGAGTCTTTGCTTTCTCGCCATCAGCACTGTTCGGTCCAGGGTAGAAGCACCTTCACAGCGGTTTTAGCTGTCCGGGAGGCCTTGGAGCAGTGCAGGGCTGCAGGCTGGGGAAAGTATTTGCTGACATTGGATCAGGCAAAGGCTTTTGATCGTGTTAACTAGGGATGAGCTTCGAGTTCGAGTTGAACTCATGTTCGACTCGAACATTGCCTGTTCGCCTGTTCAGCGAACAGTGAACAATTTGGGCTGTTCGCAGCAAATTCGAAAAGCCGAAACACCCTATACAAGTCTATGGGAGAAATCTAAAGTGCTCATTTTAAAGGGTAATATGCAAGTTACTGTCCTAAAAAGTGTTTGGGGACCCGGGTCCTGCCCCAGGGGACATGGATCAATGCAAAAAAAAGTTTTAAAAACTGCAGTTTTTTCAGGAGCAGTGATTTTAATAATGATTAAAGTGAAACAATAAAAGTGTAATATTTTTTAAATTTCGTAGCTGGGGGGTATCTATAGTATGCCTGTGAAGGGGCGCATGTTTCTGGTGCTTAGAACTGTCCATACACAAAGTGTCATTTGTGCAGGAAAAAAAGTCTTTTAAAATCACTTGTGGCTAAATTGTCGGCTCCCCGTAATACAGAGAACACTCAATGAGTGTTCTCTGTATTAGCCGACAATTCATTCATTCATTGATAAAAAAAAAAAAATATATATATATATAAGCGTGGGGGTTCCCCTAAATTCAATTACCAGGCCCTTCAGGTCTGATATGGATATTAAGGGGAACCCCGCATCAAATTAAAAAAAAAATTGACGTGGGGTCCCCCTAAAAATCTATACCAGACCCTTTATCCGAGCACGCAACCTGGCAGGCCGCAGGAAAAGAGGGGGGGACGAGAGAGCGCCCCCCCTCCCTCCTGAACCGTACCAGGCCACATACCCTCAACATTGGGAGGATGCTTTGGGGGTCTGTGACCCCTCAAAGCACCTTGTCCCCATGTTGATGAGGACAAGTGCCTCATCCTCACAACCCTGGCCGGTGGTTGTGAGGGTCTGCGGGCGGGGGGCTTATCAGAATCTGGAAGCCCCCTTTAACAAGGGGACCCCCAGATCCCGCCCCACCCCGTTTGAAATGGTAAGGGGGTACAAAAGTACCCCTACCATTTCACAAAGAAAGTGTAAAAATTGTTAAATAAGACCAACACACTTTTGAAAAATTCCTTTATTAAAAATAAAAAAAAGATTCCAGCAGTGCTAATCCACTCTTGCTATCCAGCGACGAATCTCCGGTGTCCAGCGATGGATGATCATATCCAGCGACGGGGGATCTCTCAGTCCAGCGCTGTCCATACATCCGTCTTCTGTCTCCACTCCGGAGACACTGCAGAGAGCCCAGCGCTGACGTTTCTTATATTAGGAGGGCGGGCCACCCGTCACCTGACCCCGCCCCCTCTGACGCTGGTGAAGGGAGCCAGGGGTTCCCCAGTGACGTGTGGGTGACCCCACCCCCTCTGATGTAACGGAAACCTGCATTACATCAGAGGGGGCGGGGTCACCCACACGTCACTGGGGAACCCCTGGCTTCCCTCTCCAGCGTCAGAGGGGCGGGGTCAGGTGACGGGTGGCCCCGCCCTCCTAATAGAAGAAACGTCAGCGCTGGGCTCTCTGCAGTGTCTCCGGAGTGGAGACAGAAGACGGATGTATGGACAGCGCTGGACTGAGAGATCCCCCGTCGCTGGATATGATCATCCATCGCTGGACCCCGGAGATCCGTCGCTGGATAGCAAGAGTGGATTAGCACCGCTGGAATCTTTTTTTTATTTTTAATAAAGGAATTTTTCAAAAGTGTGTTTGTCTTATTTAACCATTTTTACACTTTCTTTGTGAAATGGTAGGGGTACATTTGTACCCCCTTACCATTTAAAACAGGGGGGCC
Source organism: Lithobates pipiens (assembly GCF_037356315.1). Classification (NCBI taxonomy): domain Eukaryota; kingdom Metazoa; phylum Chordata; class Amphibia; order Anura; family Ranidae; genus Lithobates; species Lithobates pipiens. The sequence continues at coordinate 27,221,929 of NW_027507748.1, read as the reverse complement.
AGGATCTGGGGGTCCCCTTGTTAAAGGGGGCTTCCAGATTCTGATAAGCCCCCCGCCCGCAGACCCTCACAACCACCGGCCAGGGTTGTGAGGATGAGGCCCTTGTCCTCATCAACATGGGGACAAGGTGCTTTGAGGGGTCACAGACCCCCAAAGCATCCTCCCAATGTTGAGGGTATGTGGCCTGGTACGGTTCAGGAGGGAGGGGGGGGCCGCTCTCTCGTCCCCCCCTCTTTTCCTGCGGCCTGCCAGGTTGCGTGCTCGGATAAAGGGTATGGTATGGATATTTAGGGGGACCCCACGTCAATTCTTTTTTTTAATTTGACACGGGTTCCCCTTAATATCCATGTCAGACCTGAAGGGCCTGGTAATTGAATTTAGGGGAACCCCCACGCTTTTTTTTTTTTTTTTTTTTTATCAATGAATGAATTGTCGGCTAATACAGAGAACACTCATTGAGTGTTCTCTGTATTACGGGGAGCTGACAATTTAGCCGCAAGTGATTTTAAAATACTTTTTTTTCCTGCACAAATGACACTTTGTGCAGGGACAGTTCTAAGCACCAGAAACATGCGCCCCTTCACAGGCATACTATAGATACCCCCCAGCTACGAAATTTAAAGGAATATTACACTTTTATTGTTTCACTTTAATCATTATTAAAATCACTGCTCCTGAAAAAAACGGCCCTTTTTAAAACTTTTTTTTGCATTGATCCATGTCCCCTGGGACAGGACCCAGGTCCCCAAACACTTTTTAGGACAGTAACTTGCATATTACCCTTTAAAATTAGCACTTTAGATTGTGAACGTTCGAGTCCCATAGACTTTAATAGGGTTCTAAAGTTCACATGAAGTTTAGGTGTGTTCGCAGGTTCTGGTGCGAACCGAACAGGGGGGTGTTCGGCTCATCCCTAGTGTTAACCATGAGTACCTGTGGTTGCTCCTTAGTAAGTACGGTCTGCCGGGTGGTTTTATCGATTGGTTAAAGGTCTTGTATAAGGGGGCAGAAAGCTTTCCTCTTGTTAATGGTTGGGTTTGGCAGTCCTTTGAGGTTGGCTCCAGGGTGCGCCAGGGTTGTCCTCTGAGTCCCCTGCTCTATGTGTTTGCAATTGACCCCTTCATCAGGAGGCTAGAGAGCGGCATGTTGTGTGGGGTGCCAGTGGGGCTCCCGGATGAGCCACGTTTGAGGGTTGTTGCCTATGCGGACGATGTGTCGGTGATTGTCACTGGGGCAGATGAAACAGAGGAGGTGGTCTCTCTGACATCACGGTATTCTGAAGCATCAGGCTCCAAGATCAATCAGGAAAAGAGTGAAGTTTTTTGGATGGGAAGGGAAGGTGAGGGGTTTGATCTCCCGGACACCTTTCCAGTTCCCCAGGAAAGAATTCAGATTCTAGGCATTGAATTTGGACCCGGCGATTATGGCCTCAAAAACTGGGAAGGCAGGCTGGAAATTGCCAATACTAAGGTGGTCAGCTGGAAGAGATGGAAGTTATCTCTGAGGGAAAGGGTTGATCTGATTAAGACTTACCTGATTCCGATCTTCTTGTATGTCAGCTTTGTCTGCATCTTGCCAGTGTCTCTCTATGCTAGGGTCAGTAGTGTGTTCTTCCAGATGCTGTGGGGGAACAGACTGAACCCCATCAAGAGGAATGTCACCTATATATCCAGGAGGGAGGGTGGCTTAGGTATGGTCAACCCAGTTCTTTTCTTTTCACTGCTATTTCTCAAATTTAACATTGGTAATATGCTTGCAGTGGAACCTCCTGGATGGGTAGGCATATTTAGATCTTGGTTTAGGCCTTTTCTGCGACTTTGGTAAGAAGGTGGCCAAGTGAAGAATCTCAGGGGTCATCGTGGTCAGCTACCAGTCTATGTTGCTCCGTGCCTGAAGTTACTACGGCAGTGGCGATTGTCGGGTGAAGATCTCAGATCAGTTCCGAGGAAAGTCCTTATGAGTCGAGTCTTGAGCGAAGTCTTTCATGACCCACTGGCCTTAAGGGATTGCCCAGGCCAAGTTTTGAGGGTAGGGTTAAGATTGATTAATTTGGATAGAGTGTCCCCTAAATTTAGGGATCTGGCCTGGTTGTGCTTCCATGGGAGGCTCTATGTTCAGGGCAATTTGAAATTCCGCAGTGGGGTGGATCGTAGCTGTCCTCGGGAGGAGTGTGCAGATGAGGAGGAAACTATGGACCATTTTCTGCTTCATTGCCCCTTTAACATAGAGGTGTACAAACAGGTGGGACGGGCCCTCGGTGTCCCTTTCCTCTCCAGGCTGGGTTATGCTGAGTGGGCGTACGGAGAATTCAATACTGGTGGGGTTTTTTGTTTGGATACACTTTTTCTAGTTAACCTAGTAGTCCGTTATTTCACCTGGAACGCACGGTGTCAGGTCAGCATTCGGCATAAAATCCTTCCTGTTGAGGTGGTGGTGTATGACATTCTGCATGAGGTGGAGAAGATTCGGGTGCTTGAGAGAGACAAGCGGAGTCGGGGGGCTTGGTTGAAGGCGTGGAGGGGTTTCAAGCCTCCCTGACTGCCAGGAGTCTCTTTCCTGGGTGTGGCTGTCTGTCTCTTATCACCCGAGATTTTTTCATTTATGATTCATTTTTGATAAATGGCTGCGTACATAGGTGATGGGTTGTGCCTCTTAGGCCCTCTCTGCTGCTTTATGTAAATAGTTTTATAAACATGTTTTGCTAATGGACTATGTATATATTGTATATATTCTGGACGTTGGTGTGTATTCCTTTTGTTTTCTGTTGACGTTTTATAATATGGTTTTGTTTTTTACTTTTGTATAAAATTGGTCGCTTGATTCTTTTTAATAAAAGATCAATAGTGTTACATCACTGGAGTCAGTGAGAAGAATAGTGCCCCATCATTGGTGTCAGTGAGAAGAATAGTGCCCCATAATTGGTGTCAGTGGGAGGAATAGTGCCCCATCATTGGTGTCAGTGGGAGGAATAGTGCCCCATCATTGATGTCAGTGGGAGGAATAGTGCCCCATCATTGATGTCAGTGGGAGGAATAGTATCCCATCATTGGTGTCAGTGGGAGGAATAGTATCCCATCATTGGTGTCAGTGGGAGGAATAGTGCCCCCACCTGGTGTCAGTGGGAGGAATAGCACCCCATCCTTGGTGTCAGTGGGAGGAATAGCACCCCATCCTTGGTGTCAGTGGGAAGAATAGTGCCCCATCATTGGTATGGTAGGTAAGAAGGGGTGTGTAGTACACCAGCCTGTGTAATCTGATCTCTCCTGCTCTTTAGGTATATTTTAGACTGAGCAATGATAAAAAAAAAAAAAGCTAAGAAAACCAGTGTTCTCACTTTGAACTGATCATTCTTTCTTCACAAGTGATAATTATGGAATTTCTCCTTAAGCATATTAAACTGATTAAGAAAGACATGTAATTTTATATATTTTTTTTAATTATTTTTGTTATTTCATTAGTACTGAACATAAAAAAACGACAAAGAAAATGTTGTAAAAATTAGTATAAATTGCCTTTAAAAGGAGAGCTGACGGCTCTGGGTCACCATAATATTAATTTCCTGGATGGGAAAGATGAGATGCCTAGTTCTAGGAAATTTTCCTCTAATCTCTGTCTAGCACACATGATGTATAATAACAGAGTCTCAATGAGTGCAATACTCCGGCACACAGGCGGCCTCCCATGATACTATCTGCAGCGCCAAGCGAGCCCGGAGGGGGGGAGGCCTCCAATATCGTTCACAATCACACAGAAGGAGAGCCTCTGATCAATGTAACGTCAGCTGGTGCCTATGGAGAACGACATCCAGAACAACTGCAACATGCATTTCTATTTCCCCCGGCGTGCCTCGCCCAGTGAGATAGTTTATCTTACATAAAATTAACAGCGATTAATTAATATGGATGTTTGGTTAATAAATGTTCGCTCTTTTCTTATTCCCGTTAAAAGTGAGACTCCAGATTTGACGATATGTGCAAATGTAGCGGAACCCCAGGCACACAGCAGCAGCCTATAGACCAGGGATGGCGAACCTTGGCATCCCAGATGTTTTAGAACTACATTTCCCATGATGCACATGCACTCTGCAGCGTAGTTGAGCATCATGGGAAATGTAGTTCCAAAACATCTGGGGTGCCAAGGTTCACCATCACCGGTCTATAGACTTTTCCAGTCTAGCCTAAGCTGCTTCACGGTCCCCAGCCATGAACGCATAGATCGTTTCAGTCTAGCCCAGCCTTTCTCAACCTTTTCAACATGGAGGATCCCTTGAAATAGTTCTCCGGTCTCGGGGAACCACTGCTAAAAATTAGAAATCTACAACTCATGATACATTAGTACGATGGTCAGTGGGAAGAATGGTCCTTAGCCCCTGTACACACGGTCGGAGATTTCCACAACCAAATCCGTCGGATTTTGCCCATCGGATTTTGTCCGTCGGATCTTGTCCGAAACTGTTGCATACACACGGTCGGACAAACTTGGCGAAAAATCCGATCTTTCTGAACGTGATGACGTAATTTCGTTACGATGGGACTACATTCAGGCTAGTAGCCAATAGCTTTGATGTAGGAATTTGATCTGAGCATGCGTGGCACTTGGTCCGATCAAAATTCTCTACACATGATCGGAGTATGTCCGATCGGCCAAGTTGGTCAGGAAATATTTCCAACATGTTGGAAAATTGGGTCCGACGGATATTCCGACGGAATCAGTCCGATGCATACCACACACAGTCGGATTATCCAACGACACGGTCCGATAGGACACATTCCGACGGATTCTCCGACCGTGTGTACAAGGGATTACACTTGTGGTCATTGGGAAGAATTATCTCCTTACAGATAGTTAAAAAGATCAATTGTGTCAGTGGGGAACTTATCTGAGAGGCAGAAATTGCCTGATGCTGAAGGAACCCCTAGCATAGGGTGACCAGACATCCCCGGTTTCTGGGGACAGTCCCCGGATTGAGGACACTGTCCCTGGACCAAGTCTGTCCCTGGTTTTGTCCCTGGATTGGATTTGAGCAGGGACTGGGGCAATTTCAAAGAGACAGATGAAAAACAAGCTCTGGACTGCCGCACTCTTCAGAAGACCACTTTCTTTTATTGGAAAATCGCATCACGGCTCAACAAACACAGCGAACAAGGAAAAATTGCTGACGTTTCGCACTAGCTGTAGCTCAAATAAGCACTACAGTTAGTGCGAAACGTCAGCAATTTTTCCTTGTTCGCTGTGTTTGTTGAGCTGTGATGTGATTTTCCAATAAAAGAAAGTGGTCTTCTGAAGAGTGCGGCAGTCCAGAGCTTGTTTTTCGTCTGTTGCTAGTGGTAATAGCCAGCACCTGTGGCTTCCCATCCGAAGAGACAGTTTACAGCCTGCATGTGTGCTCCTGGAGCGTTGAGATCCCTTCTCCTTCATATTGCAAATTCAAAGAGGGTCAGTCCGCTCCGCCACTCCTACTAGCTTGGGGGGGGGGGGGTGTGTATTGTTTTCCATTATCTGTGTCCCTTTCTGATGATCATGTGCTGGTCAGAGCGGAGGGAATATTTCTTCAGTTTCGGGCGCATGCCCATTCAGCTCTGCTCTCATATTTTTCTGCCTTGGCTCAAGTCCCGGCCAGCTTCCTGCCTGCTTATCTCCTTGCCTTCCCTGGCAAAGTGATCTTTCTCTGCTCCTCAACCAGTAGTATCCAGGGCCCGGAGAGTAAGACTTGACACGCTGTGAGGTGGGCGGTGGCGGCCATGGGCAGAGAGTTACTGATTGGCACCATTACCATTAAAAAAAAAATGTCCCCGGATTTCATTTTAAAAATCTGGTCACCTTACCCTAGCAACCTCCGCAGGAGCCTTAGGGTTCCACGGAACCTTGGTTGAGAATCACTGGTCTAGCCTATCTTTTCTGCAAGCTGCTGTCCCCGCCATGAATTTATAGATTTTTTCAGTCTAGCCTATCTGTTCTACAAGCTGCTTTACAGTCGCTAGCCATGAACTTATAGATTGCTTCAGTCTAGTCTATCTGTTGTACAAGCTGCTTCATGGTCCCCAGCCATGAATTTATAGATTGTTCCAGTCTAGCCTATCTGTTCTACAAGCTGCTTCAGCATCCCCAGCCATGAACTTATAGATTTTTCCAGTCTAGCCTATCTGTTCTACAAGCTGCTTCATGGTCCCCAGCCACAAACTTATAGATTGTTCAAGTCTACCCTATCTGTTGTATAAGCTGCTTTATGGTCCCCAGCCATGAACTAATTGTTCCAATCTAGCCTATCTGTTCTACAAGCTGCTTCAGCATCCCCAGCCATGAATTTATAGATTGTTCCAGTCTAGCCCCCCCCCCCCCCAAGCTGTTAAAAAAATAAAATAAAAAAAGTCACTTTAAGAGTGACCAGGTGCCAGACACATGGGGGTCTATGGGAAGCTTCCCAGCCTGCAATCAGCTGATGTGCCCATGTTTAGGGTGTGGTCGGGACGCACGCGATGCGCCCGCAAACACTCCCACTTTACTGTAATTTGTCTGTGCCTCAGATTGTCGTACAGTAGCTGGTTATGGATTGGTGCGGCGGGGACCCGGAGGAGAGGACAGTGGGCAGTGCTTCTTTCATCACTGCGGCCTAGGATCACGTACGTTTTCTTGGCCACATTGGGGGTGGAGTCAACTAGTGTGTGTGTGCGGTGGATTTAGAGAGACCTGAGCAGTGCCTTTGAAGGTAAGTGCGGGCACTGCGGTCCCCAGACACACTCACTGTCTTCTCTTCTCTCTGTCTCTCTGAGACCTTGCCTGCCCACCCTTCCATTCCACACAGCCACAGGGTAAGTAGTTCCCTGATGCCTGATGGATATCACAACTGCACGCAGACACCAGGCCAGCCAGGGCAGGGCAATTGCGATGCACAGCTGGATATCAGGGGGCTCTTTTGGGGATTTTCTGTCTTCTTCCAAGGGCCTGGATGTCGTGTGTATATAGCTTTATACACTACACAATATACACACATTGTGAGTACATCTGTCCTGGGTAGTGTATACAGCTATATACACCCACCTTCTTCCTACAGCTATATATACCCACACCTTCTTCCTTCCTGTATACAGAGACCTTGCTCCATCATCATTGACCGCAGATATACATTTGTCCCGTTATTGTATATATAGCTGTATACAGGACCAATGATGTACATCCGCACTCAGTGATGATGGAGGAAGGCCTCTATTTACAGGAAAGAAGGTGGGGTATATATTACTGTATATGAGATGGCACTGGTGGGCACAGATGAGATGGCACAGATGAGACAGCACTAGTGGGCACAGATGAGATTGGCACTGATGGGCACAGAAGAGACGGCACCAGGGGCGGACTGACCATTCAGCAACTCGGGCTCTGCCTGAGGGCCCCAGGCCACTAGGGGGCCCCATCAGGGTTGCCAGCCTCAGTAAAACCAGGGGCAGTATGTAAAAATCTGTGTTTTTTTTTTTTTTTTTACATCTGCCATCTGAAATGTCCCTTGCCGACATCATTTTGGTCTAAAAATCCTGAGATTATAGCTGCCCCACCTCTCCAGTACCTTCTCAGCCAATGGAAACATATCTGTGTCTACTGTGTGTACATGTATGTGTAACCTGTGTGATTTTATACTGTGTGTGTGTGTGTGTGTTTGTGTATACTGTGTGGCCCCATAATCTCTGATTGCCTGGATGCCCCCTAATCTCCTATTGCCCGGGGGCCCCATGAGTTGTCAGTCCGCCCCTGGACGGCACTAGTGGGCACAGATGAGATGGCACTAGTGGACACAGATGAGATGGCACTGGTGGGCACAGATGAGACTGCCCTAGTGGGCACAGATGAGACACTGGTGGGCACAAATGAGATGACACCGTTGGGCACAGATTAGATGGCACTGGTGGGTACAGATGAGATGGCACTAGTGGGTCCAGATGAGACCGCACTAGAAGGCACAAATCAGACGCTACTGATGGGCACAAATGAGACTGCACTAGTGGGAACAGATAAGACAGGCACAGATGAGATCGCACTAGTAAGCACAGATGAGACCGCACTAGTGGGCACTAGGGACGCACTGAACACCCCCTCGGTTCGGTTCACACCAGAACCTGCGAACGGACCGAAAATTTGAGCGAACTTTAGAACCCTGTTAAAGTCTATAGGACTCGAACGTTCAAAATCAAAAGTGCTAATTTTAAAGGCTAATATGCAATTATTGTCCTAAAAAGTGTTTGGGGACCTGGGTCCTGCCCCAGGTGACATGGATCAATGCAAAAAAAAGTTTTAAAAACATCCGTTTTTTCGGGAGCAGTGATTTTAATGAGACTTAAAGTGAACAAAAAAAAAAGTGAAATACTCATTTAAATATCGTGCCTGGGGGGTGTCTATAGTATGCCTGTGAAGTGGCACATGTTTCCCGTGTTTAGAACAGTCCCTGCACAAAATTACATTTCTAAAAAAAAAAAAAAAAAAAAAAAAAGGTAATTTAAAACTGCTTGCGGCGTTAATGTAATGTCTGGTCCTGGCAATATGGATGAAAATTATCGAGAAAAACGACATGGGTACCCCCTCCCCCCGCCTGCCCATTACCAGCCCCTTTGGGTCTTGTACGGATATTAAGGGGAACCCCGTACCCAAATAAAAAAAAGGAAAGGCGTGGGGCCCCCAGGTCCTATATACACAGAACAGCAGTATACAGGCGGTGCAAACAAGACAGGGACTGTGTAGGTTTGTTGTTAAGTAGAATCTGTTTGTAATTTTGAACTGGTACATTTTTAAAGTGTAGCTCCAGTCAAAAAAATCTATTTTTAAGCTTTTTGGAAAACATAGGTAAGGGTTTTCACCTCTGTATATTTTTTTTGCTGCCTGTGCACCTCTTCAGAAGATTTCACCTCACTTTCTGTCCCAATGACAAATGTTTTTTGAAATTTTTGGGTTTTTAGTAAAACAAGGATTGGGATAAAGCATCAGTGGAGAGGAGACACGTTTTTTCCCATATCAACTCTTACAGGAGAGAATTTCCCTTCCTAGGGGTATATTTAATCTCACTTCCTGTTGTCTCCTTCCGTTTGCAAGTAGGAGACGTTTGTAAGTTGGATGTTTGAAAGTAGGGGCCTGCCCTATATGCTCTGCAGAAATTTGGGCCTAAGGTGTTGGTGTTGTCACAACACTGTAAGACCTCAAAGTGACTCTTGGTGGACGCTGGAACGCCCTGCTGTGAACTATTATATATATTATAATTACATAAAAATTGGGCCTTAGCAGTTAGCACTGGTGCTGGTGCCACCACACTGCAACCCCTCACAGATACTCTAGTTGGAGTGCAGGAATTAGCCCTGCTGCAAAGTATTGGATCAAAAATTGTAATTACACGCCCCTGTTAAACAGGGGCTGAAAAATTGGGCCTTAGGCATTGGTGCTGGTGCCACAACACTGCAACCCCTCACAAATATTGTAGTTGAGTGCAGCAACGACTAAGCATCTCTTGTGATGTGAAAGGCGTTAGCTGTTCTCCCCTGTTTTCTATGCATAACATATGGCTGTTTTTGGATTTTAATCTTTCAATAGGATCTTTCCTTCCTTCCTAATTTAATTTGAGCAGAGCCAGCACCTGCAAGATCGTATAGGGTAGGTGTCTTCAACAGGTCTGGGGCTTTTGAGCTGCAATTTTTCTTTGTGCAGAGTTCAGGGGTGCACTACCTACAGGGTGCAGAGTTCAGGGGGGAACTATGTACAGAGTTTAGGGGTGGGCTGTGTGCAGAGTGCAGTGTTGAGGAGTGCGCTATGTATAGTGTGCAGGGTTTAAGACCCCTTTCACACCAGGGCGTTTTGCAGGCGCTATAGCGTTAGAAATAGCGCCTGCAATCCGCCCTAAAAAAGCTGCACCATTGTTTGTAGTGTGAAAGCCCGAGGGCTTTCACACTACAGCGGTGCGCTGGCAGGACGTCAGGGAAAAGTCCTGCCAGCAGCTTCTTTGGAGCGGTGAAGGAGCGGTGAAGGAGCTCCTTCACCGCTGCTCCCCATTGAAATCAATGGGGCAGCGCTGTAATACCGCCGGCAAAACGCCTCTAGCGCTTGCAGCGTATTGCCGGCGGTTTTAACCCTTTCTCGGGCGCTAGCGGGGGGTAAAAGCGCCCCGCTAGCGGCCAAAATGCGCCGCTAAAAATAGCGGCGTTTTACAGCCCACGCTATGGGCGGTGTAGTGTGAAAGGGGTCTAAGAGTTTGCTATGCACAGTGTGCAGGAATCAGCTCTCTTTCACAGGCTGTTCCCATCTCACCCCCCTCCCCCCCCCCCGTATGCAAGGGTGAAATGGCCTGGAGAGCCAGATTCGGCCCGCGGGCCTTGTGTTTGACACGTATGCTCTATAGAGACATAGCAGCTGTACAAACACAGCAATAGGTCCTAATTTGACAGGTATGCATGTGCAGGTAAGTGGCCCAAATTCACGCTGTCAGCGTTTGGTGCTTAACACCTGCACCCACATGTCTAGGGGGGGGGGGGGGCCCTGCCAGGTAGGCTATATGGGGCCTCATGATTTCTAACAGCAACCCTGTGTGAACTACCCCCTAGTAATTTCTAGCAAAAAAAAGGCAGATTTTTTACCATGAGTACAAACATTTTTATAAATGACCCTGGCAAACAAGTGATTAAGGTGTCACCACTCCTAAGGTGGGATTTTTAGATGCCTCCACTCCAGCAATTTATTGGCGTTTTAATGATTTATTTCACAGCAGCAATCCCTTTCCTCCACGCCGCTGTGATTTGATCCTGAGGGTCTGTACAAGCCATATAGGTGATAGGGACATAAATCCCAGAGTTAAAGCCACCAGCTGACTCAGAAATGTCAGCTTCTTCTGAGGTCACCGATCACGTCTCCACAGCGACAGGCAGACATGGTACCTTTCTGACGCCTGCTTCGCTAACCTGTTGCCATGGCAACAAATGGATGCCACAGAAATTACTAATGATAGACGGGGAGGTGATTCCCGGCTGCAGAACAGAAAAGTCTGCATTTCACACAGCGTCACCTGGGGGGGGGGGGGGGATTTTCATACTGGTGAGATGGCCTAGCTCAGTGGTTGTCAACTTTTGAGCTAAAGGGGACCTCAAATGGGTCCCCTGACATTACCAAATGGCCTCACATAATGTTAAATATATGTAATGCTTGAGAGGACTGTCACTGCAGACCTAATGGAAGAGATGAGGGTCAGAGAACGAGGACAGGACACATTGTCTTCTGGGGGTGGCTGCAGAAGACAATACAAAGCTGGGAAGATGTTACATGAGGCTAGTGGAGATCAATGCTAGGACCCTAATCCAGTGTTTCTCAACCTTTTTTCAGTCAAGGCACCCTTTAAAAATGATGGACAGTCTCGAGCCACCCTTTAAAAATGTTGGACAGTCTGGAGGAACCCTTTAAAAATGGACAGTCTCGAAGCACCCTTTAAAAATGGTCAGTTTTGAGGCACCCTTTAAAAATGATGGACAGTCTTGAGGAACTCTTTAAAAATGATGGACAGTCTCGAAGCACCCTTTAAAAATGATGGACAGTCTCGAGCCACCCTTTAAAAATGTTGGACAGTCTGGAGGCACCCTTTAAAAATGATGGACAGTCTTGAGGAACCCTTTAAAAATGGACAGTCTCGAAGCACCCTTTAAAAATGGTCAGTTTTGAGGCACCCTTTAAAAATGATGGACAGTCTTGAGGAACTCTTTAAAAATGATGGACAGTCTCGAAGCACCCTTTAAAAATGATGGACAGTCTCGAAGCACCCTTTAAAAATGATGGACAGTCTCGAAGCACCCTTTAAAAATGATGGACAGTCTTGAGGCACCCTTTAAAAATGATGGTCAGTTTTGAGGCACCCTTTAAAAATTATGGTCAGTCTTGAGGCACCCTTTAAAAATGATGGTCAGTCTTGAGGCACCCTTTAAAAATGTTGGACAGTCTGGAGGCACCCTTTAAAAATGATGGACAGTCTTGAGGAACCCTTTAAAAATGGACAGTCTCGAAGCACCCTTTAAAAATGGTCAGTTTTGAGGCACCCTTTAAAAATGATGGACAGTCTTGAGGAACTCTTTAAAAATGATGGACAGTCTCGAAGCACCCTTTAAAAATGATGGACAGTCTCGAAGCACCCTTTAAAAATGATGGACAGTCTCGAAGCACCCTTTAAAAATGATGGACAGTCTTGAGGCACCCTTTAAAAATGATGGTCAGTTTTGAGGCACCCTTTAAAAATTATGGTCAGTCTTGAGGCACCCTTTAAAAATGATGGTCAGTCTTGAGGCACCCTTTAAAAATGATGGTCAGTCTTGAGACACCCTTTAAAAATGATGGACAGTCTTGAGGCACCCTTTAAAAATGATGGTCAGTTTTGAGGCACCCTTAAAAAATGATGGTCAGTCTTGAGGCACCCTTTAAAAATTATGGACAGTCTTGAGGCACCCTTTAAAAATGATGGACAGTCTTGAGACACCCTTTAAAAATGATGGTCAGTTTTGAGGCACCCTTTAAAAATGATGGTCAGTCTTCAGACACCCTTTAAAAATGATGGACAGTCTTGAGGCACCCTTTAAAAATGATGGTCAGTTTTGAGGCACCCTTTAAAAATGATGGACAGTCTTGAGGCACCCTTTAAAAATGATGGTCAGTTTTGAGGCACCCTTTAAAAATGATGGACAGTCTTGAGGCACCCTTTAAAAATGATGGACAGTCTTGGGCAGCCCATTCCAAAATGTAAAAACTATTCTAATAATTTTACATAATGCAGCAACATCAACAAGTCCAAGTAGGACGTCCAATGTTAGAGGTGATTTATTCTTCCAAAGCAAATACACTTTTGCAAACTGATACTGACTAGTGTTCCCATGTTTCTCTTCTCCCTTAGGTTTTCTCCATCACTCAGCTAATGTGACCCCCAATGCTGATGGAGAGGGGCAGAGGAGGGTTAAGCAAGCATACTGTGCAGGCAACCTACATTCTCCTTAGTAAGTGATGATGTCATTGGTCATTATATCTCTGGCAGCTAGAAGGTTGTCATGGTGCACAATAAAAACCTGTGGCTTTTTGTAACTAAAAGGCAGCCTTCAGCCACATGCCGGTGTTCTGGCATATAGTTATCTGCCATCGGATACTGTCCGCCCCGTACTGCGCATGCGCAGCGCTTACGCAGTACGGAGCAGAAGAAGCTTCGGAAAATCTCAGAAGATGAACGGCGCCTGCGCCGTGAGTCAAGGTGGTAGCCCCACCATCCAAGCGGACATAGGGCTGGCAAAATTAGAGGGCCCCTCACGGGCTCGCTTCGCTTTTTATTCCAACTCTTTGTCCACTTGGATGGTGGGGCTAGAACCTCGACTCACGGTGCACGGTCCGTTCATCTTCAGCTATTTTCGGAATTTGTGTGTGCTGTGTACTGCGCTATCCGATGGGGGACTCTATATGATAGGACACCGGCTTGTATACCATTTTTTTTTTAGGTATTTTGCCAGGGCACCCTGGTTGAAAAAGTCTACCATATTCAATATTCCCACTGCAGACTGATGAGGTCCAAGGGCCTCACGTCATATACCAAAGGGCCACGTGCAGCCCTTGGGCACCGGAGGGGGGGGGGGGTCTAGCCCAGTGAAAGGCAGTCCATACAAAACACAATGTGATCACGCTACTTGACACTGAGATGAGAATTTTGTTGTGGACAACAACATAAATAATTGAGAATTTTTGCTTTGCCTAAATTTTGCCTTAAATTTTATTTACCTAGGTTTTATTTGTGCAGAGAGGCAAATGGCTACTGGTTTACAGAAGATTTTTTTTTTTTATCAAGGATGCTGGACCCATACATGTGACCAAAAAAATTGACCCTAATTAGCTAGGGACATGATAAATTATGTAGCACTACCCCCATAGGAGCCGCTAAATAGAATGGGCCCCTTGCTTTTTTGCTTTGGCCTACCCAGAAAACTTAGCTCCTCTGACACCCTAGGTTGAGTATAATAAGGAAATGCAAAACACAGAAACAAATAAATTGTCAAGGTGTTCTTTATCTTATTATGTTATTCTTTTAATCTATGTATCCTCTTTTGGAATTCATTATCATGTGATTTTATATTTTTTATTTCTTAGCTGTGCTTCATTTAAAGTCCCACCATTTCCTTCTATTGATGGTGTCTCCAAAGACTTGCAGTGGGAAGCTGTGGGTGAGAGCTATCTCCAGCCCCTCTGCGGCAATGGCACGGCTCAAACACAGAGGTCTGTATTGTGAAACAAGGGGGTCTCATTCCTGTCCTCCTGGGCCTCCCAACCAATCTCTCCCAAAACCAGGCTGTCAGCAGCCAACACTGGATGTGGACAAGCTACCCGAGTCTCTGGTGCCAAGATGTTTATGGGATGGTTTGCCTTTGCTCTGCCCCTGCTTGTCAAAGGGAATAAAGCAGAAGAGTATCAGCATCGCAGCAAAAAGTATAGCAACAGAAGGCATTGTGTCCAGGGCCATCTTTAATATTGATTGGACCTTGGGCAAAACTTTTCTTGCCCCCCCCCCCCATGCAGTTTTGCTCTCCACCTGCTCTGAGACATACAATAAATAGCAGCTAGAATCAGTTTACTGAATCAGATCAGGCAGCTATTGCGATTGGTTGCCAGAGGTTACAATGTATCATTATCGCTCACTGACTGGTTGTTAGAGGTTACAGCACACATTACGGCTCACTGTTATGGAGCTGAGTGGGGACCATCTTTCCCTCGTTCAGCATCCAGACTCAGAGGGGAAAGGACGCGATTGTCTCCGCCGCTAGATGATCGGATCGCGGCAGGGGGGCGCCGCTCCAAATAATCTTTATGGGCGAATCCGCCGCAGAGACCATTTTTATCCTAAAGAGAACCAAATGCCATTTCTGAAAATGCCAGGGGTTATGGCAGCTAGTTGCTGCCATAAACCTGGTATTTAACGTCAAAGTACGGCGATTTGCGTGCAGTGGTTAATCTACCTGCATGTCTGGAGTATAAGAGGAAACCAATGCAAGCACAGTGAGAGCAAGCAAACTCCATGCTGCTAGGGTCCTGGCCAGGATTCATACTGAGGACCCCAGCATGCAAGGCAGAAGTGATAACCACTGGGCTTACATACTGAAACTAACATGGCATTTTGGCACAATCACATGTTTGTTGACCATGTATTATGAATCGCGTATTGATTTGGCAGCCCATTTCTTGACCACATATTGTAATGATTGCCCATTTGTTTCTGGTGTATCGCTATGCCTTCCAGTTGGTTGACAGTGTATATTCTAACTGCTGCTCATTTCTTGCGGGCATATTGTCGCAACTAGCCAATTTTTGCCCCCACGTTATTATGATTGCCCTTATGTTGCCCTTGTAATATAACGATTGCCCATTTGTTGCTTGCATATTGTGACATTTGTTCATTTTTGTTGCCCATGTATTGTTATGATTGCCCATTTGTTTCCAACATATTGTCACAATTTCCCATTTGTTGGCTGCATAATTGCATTAATTGTCTGGTTTTGTCCAAGTATTGTCAAGATTGCCCATTTTCTGGCTATGTACTGTCAAGATTGCCCATTTTCTGGTTATGTACTGTCAAGATTGTCCATTTGTTGCCCATCTATTATAACAATTCATGGTTACAGATTGTCACAATTGCAAGTTTCTTAACCATGTATTGTCACATTTTCCCATTTGGTATTCACATATTGTAATAGTTACCCACTTCTTGCCCATGTATATGGACAATATTGTCCAGTTTGCAGCCATTGTTTTGTGATGCCCAAATAGAGGGTCACTGGATGGCAAGTGAAAGGGTGGTGGAAAAGGTGGTGGTGTCATTCGATAGCGCTACAACAAGTTGGGGGGGGGGGGGGGGGGCACAAAGTAATGGTCATATATGGGGAATCAGCAAACAGAGCATCAACTGATTGTCTGAAAATCCTTAACCACTGGGGATTGGCACTGTCAGAAAAGATCAGACCAGGCTTTCTTCCTTTCCCTCTTTCCCCATCTTTGCACAGGCTGTTTAAGGGCGCTTCATTCCTGTGGAATTGGTGGCAAGAAGGACTATTGGGATACAAGGATACAAGTGGTGTTGCACCCAATAATTCAACATCCAAGTCTCTGTTCTTATCAGTATAGGCCATACTACACTCACCGTACACTTTATTAGGTGTACCTGTTCAATTGCTTGTAACACAAATTGCTAATCAGCCAATCACATGGCAATCACATGGCAGCAACGCAATGCATTTAGGCATCAAGATGTGGTGAAGACGACTTGCTGAAGTTCAAACCGAACATCAGAATGGGGAAGAATGGGGATTTAAGTGACTTTGAACCTAGCATGGTTGTTGGTGCCAGACGGGCTGGTCTGGGTATTTCAAAAACTGCTGATATACTGGGATTTTCACACACAACCATCTTTCTGGTTTACAGAGAATGGTGGGAAAAGGAGAAAATATCCAGTGAGTGGAAGTTGTGTGGAGAAAAATGCCTTGTAGAGGTCAGAAGAGAATTTGCAGACTGATTCAACATGATAGAAAGGCAACGGTAACTCAAATAACCACTCGTTACAACCAAGGTATGCAGAATACCATCTCTAAACGCACAACACACCGAACCTTGAAGCAGATGGGCTACAGCAGCAGAAGACCACATCGGGTACCTCTCCTGTCAGCTAAGAATTAAAAAAAAAAAAAACTGAGGCTACAATTTGCACAGGCTCACCAAAATTGGACAATGGAAGATTGGAAAAACTTTGCCTGGTCTGATGAGTCTTGATTTCAGCTGTGACATTCAGATAGTAGGGTCAGAATCTGGCTTAAAGTACATGAAAGCATGGATCCGTCCTGCCTTGTATCACCGGTTCAGGCTGGTGGTGGTGTTGGTGTAATGGTGTGGGGGATATTTTCTTCACACACTTTGGGCCCCTTAGTTCCAATTGAGCATAGTTTATACGCCACGGCCTACCTGAGTATTCTTGCTGACCATGTCCATCCCTTTATGACTACAGTGTCCCCATCTTCTGATGGCTCCTTCCAGCAGGATTATGTACCATGTCGCAAAGCTCCAATCATCTCACCACTGAACAATGAGGTCACTGTCCTCCAATGGCCTTCACACTCACCAGATCTCACCACTGGACAATGAGGTCACTGTCCTCCAATGGTCTCCACACTCACCAGATCTCACCACTGGACAATGAGGTCACTATACTCCAATGGCCTTCACACTCACCAGATCTCACCACTGGACAATGAGGTCACTATACTCCAATGGCCTTCACACTCACCAGATCTCACCACTGGACAATGAGGTCACTGTCCTCCAATGGCCTTCACACTTTACCAGATCTCACCACTGGACAATGAGGTCACTGTACTCCAATGGTCTCCACACTCACCAGATCTCACCACTGGACAATGAGGTCCCTGTACTCCAATGTCCTCCACACTCACCAGATCTCACCACTGGACAATGAGGTCCCTGTACTCCAATGGTCTCCACACTCACCAGATCTCACCACTGGACAATGAGGTTCCTGTACTCCAATGGCCTCCACACTCACCAGATCTCATCCAATAGAGCACTAATCTGGAAATACATTTGTACTGTTTAAATTATATTAATAAAAATGTGTTTTATGTACATGCTAATTGCATTCATTGGGGTACTTTTTGATGGGTATAACTTTATTTATTGTATTCTGTTAAAAAAAAAAAAAAACCTGGAGGATAGTCTCTGTCAGGAGAAAAAACTCAATGAACCTGTATTGACAACATTATCTTTAATACATGTCCATTGGGACAGCTTGTTCTTTTGTTCTGACGGAGACTAACACATTGTTATCAAAATTTAACGATCATGGTCTCTTAGGACAAACGTTTGAGGCTCTGATTTCTGATTCCACGTGGATTTCTAAATGGCGAATGCTTGAGGTGATTGTAGCCGTTTTAGTGCACTTAGAGTATACTGCTGAAACCTTGAAGAAGGGGACATTTCCCAAAAGCTTGTCCTAAAAAAATTGTATGTTAGTGCAAAATAAAATAAAAATGTCACGTAGATTCCTATGCAGAGAAAAGATATAAGTTAATTGCTAAGAAGTCCAAAGGACCCCATTCCCATAGCTCCCAACTGTCCCGGATTTCGAGGGACTGCCCCTGATTTGGAGCAATGTCCCTCTGTCCCTCTTTCCTCCTCATTTGTCCCTCATTTTTGTCTGATCTGTATAGATGTATATGAAATTCACTTTTTATCTTTCAAAAAGTGTTTCCCAGTGCTAAACCTTTCATCCAATCTCTAAATTGCTGCATTTGAAAAAAATTCAAAAGCCAGTATAAAGGAATAGTAGTAGTAAAAAAAAAAAAAAAACACTGGTGGGTTTAACTAATCATTTAGTTTAAATAATTCTCCTCTAATCACTTCAGCCCCAGAAGGATTTGCCCCCTTAATGACCAGGCCATTTTTTGCGATTCGGCACTGCGTCACTTTAACTGACAATTGCGCGGTCGTGTGACGTTGTACCCAAACAAAATTGACGTCCTTTTTTCCCCACAAAGTGAGCTTTCTTTTGGTGGTATTTGATCACCTCTGCTGTTTTTATTTTTTGCGCTATAAACAAAAAAAGAGTGACAATTCTGATAAAAAAAAACTATATTTTTTACTTTTTGCTATAATAAATACCCCCCAAAAAATAAAAAAAATAAACAAATTTCTTCATCAATGTAGACCAATATGTATTCTTCTACATATTTTTGGTAAAAAAAATCCCAATAAGCGTTTATTGATTGGTTTGCGCAAAAGTTATAGCGTCTACAAAATAGGGGATCGATTTTTGGCATTTTTTTTTTTTTTTTTTTTTACTAGTAATGACGGTGATCTGCGATTTTTAGTGGGACTGCGACATTGCAGGCGGACAGATTGTATGGTTTTGACACTTTTTTGGGACCATTGACATTTATTCAGCGATCAGTGCTATAAAAATGCACTGATTACTGTATAAATGTCGCTGGCAGGGAAGAGGTTAACACTAGGGGGCGATCAAGGGGTTAAATGTGTTCCCTCGTTAGTGTTTCTAACAGTGGGGGGGAGGGGACTGACTGGGGGAGGAGACATATCGCTGTTCGCAATTACAACAAGCAGCAGATCTGTCTCTTCTCTCCTGTAAGAATGAGGATTTGCGTGTTTATATACACAAATCCCCGTTCTGGCTCTCGTGCCAAAGATCGTAGGTGGCCGGTGGCGATTGTGCCTGCCGACCACGTGCATCTGGTCTCCTGGCGTGCAGCGCGTGCGACTCCGGTGGAGCACGCGCGCCTGCTATGGCTCTTAAAGGAGTCACATATATGGAGATTCGCGGGAGGGAGACACATTGCAACCGTATATATGTATAGGAGCTGGTTGGCAAGTGGTTAAGGTGGTGTGGCAGGTGGTGTGTAATTTCCCTACATACTTTTGCTAATAGGTGTCCTGGGCTGGACTGGGACAAAAATTTGGCCCTGGACTTCATCCAGACCGGCCCACTTTAATTTTGCAAACACGCAAAAAACAGTATATAAATTGTACGCAATTGGGCAAAAAAGCCCCAAGAGAGCCCCCCTTACATCAGGGTCCCCAGAGAGCCCCTCCTTACATCAGGGTCCCCAGAGAGCCCCTCCTTACATCAGGGTCCCCAGAGAGCCCCCCACTTACATCAGGGTCCCCAGAGAGCCTCCCCTTACTTTAGGGTATCCATATAGTCTTCCCCTTACATCAGAGTCCCCAGAGAGCCCCTCTTACATCAGAGTCCCCGGAGATCATCCGCCTTACATCAGGGTCCCTAGAGAGCCAACCCCTTACATCCGGGTCCCCGCGGAGCCCCCCCTTACATCCAGGTCCACAGAGAGCATCTCTCTTACATCAGGTTCCCCAGAGAGCCTCCGGCTTACATCAGGGTCCCCAGAGAGCCCCTCCTTACATCAGGGTCACCAGAAAGAGGGCAGGTAGTGGGCTGGGACCCTGTGGTTGGGGATTCCTGGACTGATTCGGGGCTATAGCCCCAAAAGTCCCCCCCAGCGATGCCACTGGCTGTCACTGAAACCGGCCCACTGAGCCATTGGCCCACCGGGAAACTCCCTATAGTCCCTATGGCCAGTAGATGCCTGTAGGTGTCCCTCGTTCCCATCTCAAAAGGTTTGGAGGTATGTATTCCAGTTCACTAAATAAGAGACCAGTTTGATAGCTGTGAATTGGCTGAAAGGGCACAGGCCCCACCCACTACATTACTAGGGCAACAAATAAAGGGAACTGCACCTGGCAGCATGCTTCCTACCAATACAGTACAAATCCCAGTTTGGTCTACCTGTCTTTACCTATACCTACTTTCAGGGCTGGCACTTCCTGGGGCATATGTGTCAAACACAAGGCCTGAATCTGGCCCACCAGGCCATTTCATGTGGCCCTCGCACCTCTCCCGCCTTGACTCTGCCCTGCCTTGCCCCAGCAAGTCAGCAGCAAAGAGGAAGATAGAATTCCTTCCCCCCATTTCTCCACCTCCCCTGGTCTCAGAATTCAGCAGACTCTGGCAGCTGACTCCAGCCCTCCTCCAGACCCTGCACTTTCCACCCCCCCCCCCCCCCCCCAGGTTTTTCCTGGCAGCAACATAAAGTAAGGGGGGTGCACTGTGATGTAAGGGAGGGTGGGGGACTCATGACTTCTGATGTAAAGTGGGGTGCTCTGGACATCTAGTCCTTCGGATACAACCTGCCCTTTGAGGGAAACCAAAATGCTATAGTGGCCCACAATGAAATTGAGTTTGACACCCCTGTCCTGGTGGGTAGGGGCCCATATTCTTGAACCCCCGGTTACAATGCAAGACCAGCCTTGAAACAGGCAATCTGCTATGGTGACATATTGACCTGGCAATGGGTAGCAACGTTTTATACAATGAATTTCAAATCTCAATGATATTCATGAAGAATTGAATGTAGCTAAACATTACCAGTCCAAATCTGATCTTCATCCACCTAACAAAGATTTTTCCCCTCACCTCCTCCTTCATTCCCCTCACCATCACCCTATCCCTAGCCCTCCACCTCCACTCCCATCCTTGGCTCCTCTCACCCTCCTGCCAGGCCCTGCTCTGAGCCACAGTCCTGTCTGAATAATGTGTCCGGTCTTCATGAGGACTGAAACCCGGACCCATGATTAAAAACCCAGACCGCCTGGGTTAATCCGATGGCAACAGATGGCAACCCTAGATCAAGGGAAGTCCATCAGAACAGATTATGATAATTTTATTGCTACGAGTATTTAACATTGACAGACCACTCAGCATTCAGCACTGAGCAGGCTGGAAAGAATTAGAATATGAATGCAAAGAGCTGATTGGTTGTTCTGGATTACATTGATTTGGCAGTAAATGACCCCTGCAAATATTATCACCTTCTCTATGTAGCCAAGTGCTGGTTATATATCGCCTTTGCAATCATGGGATATTTCATAACACAGATTATATGGATTTTTGTTCCCTCTAGTGTCCAGCATGGGGATTTTGTCATTATTTCCTGATTTCAGATAGAGAGTCCACCACTGAAAGCAGAAAATCGTGGGATAGGTAGCCCTGAGGGCCCGGGACTTTAATGGACCTGTTGTTGCTACAAACTACAAGTTCCAGCTGGCTGGAGACAGGAGAAATTTAGGTGAGAAGATCAATTCTAGGTGAGAAGATGAATAGAACAGTCGTGGAAGGGACTCGCTCTCTTAGGACCTTAACCTACAGCTGTAGAGCAGGGACCAGACTGCTCCGGGAGATGTCATCGGGCGCCTTGGCCTGGATGGCATGGAGTGCTTTCCACGAGTGAGCCTTATCCCTGGATGCAGACTCTCTGATACTTGGTCTCCTTCGGCAGTGCAACCATTTGGGGCTACCTTCATCTATCCCGAAGAAGACAATGCTGAATCCCTGGGTTGTCGGGTGACCAGTCAGGCATCTCTCATCTGACTGCAGGTTCTTGAAATCCTACATAAAAGAGCTTGGATATCTCCAGGAGTGGTGAGGGGGCAGAAGCATTATTCAGGGACACTGCATGCAGACACCTTTACCCTTGTTCTTGCTACACCCAAGGCTTTCTCTGAGAAACACATTACAAGTTACATCTGCCGTTGCTGGTTATCATTGCACAGCAACATCTAAGGCCCCTTCGTAGTTAGCTGAAGATCGTGGCCCTTCAAGGGCAACCATAATGCTAAAGTGACCCAAAATGAAATTGAGTTTAGCACTCCTGTCCTGGGGGGTAGGGCCCCATATTCGTGGACCACTGATAGTTACAATGCAGGCCCAACCTTGGAACAGGCAATCTGCTATGGTGACATATTGACTTGGCAATAAGTAGCAGCCTTGTAGCCAATAAACTTCAAATCTCTGTGTAATTCATGAAGAATCGAATGGAGCTAACCATTACCAGTCTAAATCTGATGTGATCGGGCACCTTGGCCTGGATGGCGCAGTGTGCTTTCCGTGAGTGAGCCTTATCCCTGGAAGCAGACTCTCGGATACTTGGTCTCCGTCGGCAGTGCAGCCATTTGGGGCTACCTTCATCTACACTGAAGAAGACACTGCTGAATCCCTGGGTTTTCGGGTGACCAGTCGGGCATCTCTCATCTGACTGCAGGTTCTGGACGTCCTACATAAAAGAGCTTGGATATCACCAGGAGTGGCGAGGGGGCAGAAGCCCACCATTAGCATTATTCAGGGACACTGCATGCAGACACCTTTACCCTTGTTCTTGCTACACCCAAGGCTTTCTCTGAAAAACACGTTATAAGTTGCATCCGCCGTTGCTGGTTGCCATTGCACAGCAACATGTTCATAGCGAGCTGCAGATCTTGGCCCTACCATAATGCTGACGTGGCCCGAAATGAAATTGAGTTTAACACTCCTGTCCTGGGGGGTAGGGCCCCATATTCGTGGACCACTGATAGTTACAATGCAGGTCCAGCCTTGGAACAAGCAATCTGCTATGGTGACATATTGACCTGGCAATAAGTAGCAACCTTGTATCCAATGAACTTCAAATCTAAGTGTAATTCATGAAGAATCGAATGGGGCTAACCATTACCAGTCCAAATCTGATCTTCATCCACCTAACAAGCTCTCCCTTTTCTGCTTGCGACAATCATTTATAATACATATCCCTGAAACAGAATGACTCACCGAGAATCAAGGACAGCATGCACAAAACCCGTACAGAGGGGGAAAAGTGGGGGAGGGCGCCATAGTGAAGAATCGAGGACATTGCAGGGGAAGCATAGTAAAATCTGCACGTACGCTCAGTATGCAAAAAGTGGGCTACAAGTGTCTAATAAATCATATTTATAGCTCACTATACTAATGAGAAGTGTAAAGCAGATTACATCGTTGGGATGAGGTAAGCAGAAGGATCAAACTAAGAATGCAAACAAAGTGCAAACATTTCATCTTTCCTGAGAAGCATTTTACATTGATTAAAGGGCTTCTTAAATCTGAGATGTGCGGTTTTGTTCTTTTCTGTCTTCAAAAGAAGTCATTTGCATGTCTGATCAGTTCCAGATAAAGAATATTACTTGGAAAGTTTGGGTTTATGATACATAAATCACTTGTTTTCTACTTTCTGTTATAATTTATTTTCTATTTTCACTGTGATAGTGCAATGCCCTGTCTCTGTATGAGAAAGGTTAGGTTGCCGCCAGGGTTTCTATCCATACAGGTTGATGGGCTCTAGAGTGCGTATTTGGTACAGATGAAAAGCAATTGTTCAGTATCCTCTAAGATGAGCAAGTATTGGGTCCTGGAGCCCAGAGACTTCATAGAGACTTGGGAGAAATAGGGTCTTTAGTTATGGGTCCATGTTTTGCCAGTAGCCATCACCTTTTTATTGTACAGGTTGTATACAGTCCTTATGAGTTGGATGTTCACAATAGTTCAGGGCTCCTCCCTCCCTACAGAGTCCTTGTGTCAGTTAAAAAACAATTGTTCAGTGTCCTCTGAGATGAGCAAGTATTGGGTCCTGGAGCCCAGAGACTTCATAGAGACTTGGGAGAAATAGGGTCTTTAGTTATGGGTCCATGTTTTGCCAGTAGCCATCACCTTTTTATTGTACAGGTTGTATACAATCCTTATGAGTTGGATGTTCACAATAGTTCAGGGCTCCCCCCCCCCCCCCCCACAGAGTCCTTGTGTCAGAAACCATGCAATCAGGCCAAGAAAGAAGTACACCCTTGTTTAATAATAAAGTAAAAAGAAAAAAAGTTCAGTAACCGGAACGGATAGTCAGCCAAGGCAGGGATCGATGTAGTAGAACAACAAGCAGGATCTGGAGCCAGAAGGGATGTCAGCAAAGCAAGTCTTGAACAGGATCGCAGGAGTTAGTTTCTGTGATATTGACCAAGGCGAAGGCAGAGAACCTCTGGACTGGGCGGCTTAAAGCGGGAGTCCGCCGGGACTCCGCGTTTTTTTTTTTTTTTAAAGCCAGCAGCTACAAATACTGCAGCTGCTGACTTTTAAAATAGTGACACTTACCTGTCCAGCGCGCCTGCGATGTCGGCACCCGAAGCCGATCTCTAGATCGTCACTCGGGTGCTGCCGCCGCCATCTTGGGTATGGGAATCAGGAAATGGAGCCTTTCGGCTTCATTTCCCGGTTCCCTACTGCGCATGCGTGAGTCGCGCTGCGCAATAAGGACGGTCCCCGCTGCCTCTGGGATCTGTGTGTTTCCCAGCAGGCAGCGGGGCACTTGCAGAAGGGGGCGGGCACTTGCGGAAAGGGGCGTAATCTACGCCCCTTTCCGCAGAGAGCTATCCCGGAAGTGGGTGCAGTTACCTGGATTATCCAGGTAACTGCACCCCCCTCCCCCTGAAAGGTGCCAATTGTGGCTCCGGAGGGGGGAAGGATTCCGATGAGCGGAAGGTCCATTTTAGGGTGGACCTCCGCTTTAAGTAGGCAGGACTGACGAACAGGATATCATCAACAGCTGAGTAACTGTGGAGAGATAGGAGCTGGCAATTAGCCCACAGCTGAACGGCCAGCTCAGAGAAGGAAGGGTTGAGCCCAGCCTTGACAGTACCCACTCCTCAACGACCCCTCCCCCTCGGAGGACCACCAGGCTTGAGGGCAAAACGTCTATGCAAATCACGGAGGAGGACAGGGGCATGTACGTCCAAGGATGAGACCCAAGAGCGTTCCTCCGGACCATACCCTTTCCAATGCATCAGGTACTGTATGCGCCCACGGAACCTACGGGAGTCAACGATGGACTGTAGTTCATACTCCTCATGGTTCTCAACCTGTACAGGATGAGGACGTGGCACTGAGGTGGTAAAGCGGTTGTAGACCAAAGGTTTTAATAAGGAGACATGAAATACATTTGAAGTACGCATATTAGAAGGAAGGTCTAATGCGTAAGCCACTGGGTTAATCCTGCGAAGAATACGGAAAGGCCCAATAAACCGAGGTGCGAACAGTAGGCGAAGGCCATGAATTCAGAAGATGCAGTCAATCCACTTGTTGGTAATATTTTCTCCAGATTGGATGCACTGGATCACCGTATGGATCAGTTTGCCGTGGCATTACAAACGCTCCTGAGTCACACGGCTCACCTGGAATCTCCCATTTTGGCCTTCGCCTACTGTCAGAAACCATGAAATCAGGCCGAGACAGAAGGACAGTTAAATCACACTTGTTTATTAATAAAAGTAAAAAGAACAAATGCAGTCAAAACATAGCCAAAGTTCAGTAACCAAAACGGATAGTCAGCCAAGCCAGAAGTCAGGGATCGATGTAGTGGAACAGCAAGCAGGATCTGGAGACAGAAGGGATGTCAGCAAAGCAAGTCTTGAATAGGATCGCAGGAGATAGTTTCTGTGATGTTGACCAAGGCGAAGGCAGAGCTCCTCTGGAATGGATGGCTTAAGTAGGCAGGACTGACAAGCAGGATATCATCAACAGCTGAGTAACTATGGAGAGACGGGAGCTGGCAACTAGCTGACAGCTGAGCGGCCCGCTCAGAGAAGGAAGGGCTGAGCCCAGCCCTGACACCTTGTGACCGCAAGGGAGCAGCATGTGTGCACATGCTTGAGCAGTGTTTCTCAACCTTTTTTAACTCAAGGTACCCTTTAAAAATGATGGACACCCCATTCTAAAATGTAAAAACGATTCTAATAGCTTTACATAATGCAGCAACATCCTCACACAAGTAGGACACCCAACGTTAGAGGTGATTACAAATACACTTTTGCAAACTGGTACTGACTAGTATTCCAAAGTTTCTTTTCTCCCTCAGTTTTTCTCCATCACTCAGCTAATGAGACCCCATTGCTGATGGAGAGGGGCAGGCAAGGGTCAAACAAGGCGACTGACATCTTCCTTATCAACTGATGATGCCATTGGTCATTGGGACGCCGGCAACTAGAAGGTGGTAATGGTGCACAATAAAAACCTGTGGTTTAGTGTAACTAAAAGGAAGGCTTGAGCCACACATCAACTTGTATACAATTTTTGGGCAATTTTTTCGGGATTTTGCCAAGGCACCCCTGAAGAAACCTTAAGGCACCACGGCGCAATTTTTAGGCATTTTGCCAAGGCACCCCTAAAGAAACCTCAAGGCACCCTGGTTGAAAAAGGCTGCACTAGAAGGCTGTGATAGCCTATGTGGAAGCAAATGAAGAGTCCGAGTGGACCAATATAGCCAGTAGGCTGACGTTAAAGTGTCTGTACGGCTCCATTCCCACTTGTTGCGACTCGTCAGAAGCTTTGGACATCAAAGTTGCATGACAAGTCGTTCCCCATGTTTTCCAATGATAACCATTCATATATAGGCACGACTTGAATTTGCAGCAACTTCATGGTAGTTCATGCACTACTTGGGTCTGACTTTCATGCAACTTGAGGGCCATAGACTTCAATGATAACCCTCAGAAGCTGCCTGAAAGTCATACCTGAATGTTATACAATGCAACCTGTGTGCAACAGTTGTCCATTGTCACTGGTCAAAGCAAAAGCCGTACCCAAGTTGCACCCATCCAAAGCCGCACCCAAGTTGCACCCATCCAAAGCCGCACCCAAGTTGCACCCATCCAAAGCAGCACCAAAGTTGCACTTCATAGTCAGTGCAATTTTGGAGTTGTACAAGTGTGACTGGAGAGCCTCAGGCTAGGTTTCCACTATTGCGACCCCCAAAGTTGCAATGCAATTTTTTGATGCAATGTCATGTGACCGGTGAGAACCATTCAAGAACAAATCGCACCGAAGTCAGAACAAAGTAGAGCAAAAACCTTTTTTGGAGTCACTGCGACATGAGTCGCACCAATTAGAACGGTACCATTGAAATACGTGGATTTTGACTTGTCATGCGTCAAGTTGTTATGCGTCTTGATCCATGTGCCAAGTCGCATAACAACTCGCAATAGTGGAAACAGAGCCTAAACCTCTGAAATGAAAAGGAAATGAAGCATAGCCATCTGTAGTGTAGACTAACCTTGTACCGGGGCGGACTGACCAATTCGGCCACTTGGGCACTGCCGGAGGGCCCCCGGGCCGCTAGGGGGCCCCATCAGGGTTGCCAGCCTCAGTAAAACCAGGGACAGTCTGTAAAAATCTGTGTTTTTTTTTTTTTTTTACATCTGTCTCTGAAGTTTCCCTTACCGACATCCTTTTGGTCTAAAAATCCAGAGATTATAGCTGTCCCACCTCTCCAGTACCTTCTCAGCCAATAGAAACATGTCTGTGTATACCTTGTGATTGTATACTGTGTGTGTGTATACTGTGTGGCCCCATAATCTCTGATTGCCTGGGGGCCCCATAATCTCCTATTGCCAGAGGTCCCCATGAGTTGTCAGTCCGCCCCTGCCTAGTACACACTACAAAGCACCTAGAGTGATTCCAATCTGCCCTCCTCTCCCTCATGCTATCTGCATGAGTCACTTCTGATCATTTATCCGGACACCAGACACTCCTAGGAGACAGCCCTGTCCTCCCCTCCAACTCACCTCCACTAAGGTCTCAGATTACACTCAGCTCCCTGCTCTATGCTGTGCACTGTGTGACATCAGATCCCCGCCCCCTGCCTTTTGGAACTGAGAAAAAGCCTTTGAAGGCTGCGGAGAAGAGTGGGCTGCAGATAAACAGGTTCAACATATGTAAGATTTATTTCATCTCTGTGTATCACCGGAGGCTGATTATTTCACTGGGTATATGGAAGAGGTTATAACAAGCTGTAAGCATTGGACTTATTTTTTTTTTATTTTTTTTTATTTATTTTTTTAGGAGGATTGCTGGGAAAACCCCTGTGTGGGAATCCCTTTGTGTTTGCAGCATTTCTTTTAATAAAACCGGGAAAAGAAAGCCCCTAAAAGAAAGAACTGGCAAGTGGCTGAGTCATTGGAAACTCTACCGTGAGCTAATCCTCCCACAGCACCGACAAATGCATTTTAAGGACAAGATTTTCGGCTGTTCCCTTTTTTTTGGTTCTGTTAGTGCAAAAAAAAAAAATATATATATATATTAATAATAAGAAAACGAATATGGCTATAATCTCCTTAAGCGTGATAAATACTCTATGTACAGTATATCCATAGAATGGAAGGTAGACAGAGAAGTAGTTGGGAACTTTCTCATTTATAACAGTTAATCCGACCTAATCAGCAGTTTGGAGACATTTTTTGCCCAATCATGTATGCAAATCTGTCTCAATTCCAGGTTTTATTGAAGTGTCTTAAAGTGTATGTTCCCTTAAATATGTTTTTTCCATGTGTTCACATACGTGTATTTTATAAATCATAGTCTCTCTCATTTTCTTCCATCTGAAGTACCTTGTTATTCCTGTCAGTCACCTTTCTTCCTTGTTCTAAATTGACCACACAAGGCAGAGAAGCTGATCTATGTTAGTATGGTCAGTTCTTGTCCTTTTGGTCACCCATTCAGTGGTACAGGAAACTGTGCAGACACCCAGCATGCTTATATTGTGTAGTTTGTTCAGCCACCACACACACCTCAACTGATCACAGCCTGCCTCTGGCACACACCCCCTCCCAATCACAGATTGCATCTGGCACACACCCCCTCCCAATCACAGATCGCCTCTGGCACACATCCCCTCCCAATCACAGATCGCCTCTGGCACACACCCCCTCCCAATCACAGATTGCCTCTGGCACACACTAATCCCAATCACAGCCTGCCAATGGCACACACCCTCTTCCAATCACAGATTGCCTCTGGCACACACCCCTCCCAATCACAGGTTGCCTCTGGCACACACTCCTCCCAATCACAACCTGCCAATGGCACTCACCCCCTTCCAATCACAGATTGCCTCTGGCACACACCCCCTCTCAATCACAGATTGCCTCTGTCACACACTCCTCCCAATCACAGCCTGCCAATGGCACACACCCCCTTCCAATCACAGCCTGCCAATGGCACACACCCCCTTCCAATCACAGATTGCCTCTGGCACACACACCTCCCAATCACAGTTTGCCTCTGGCACACACACCTCCCAATCACAGTTTGCCTCTGGCACACACACCTCCCAATCACAGATTGCCTCTGGCACACACACCTCCCAATTCATAGATTGCCTCTGGCACACACGCCTTCCAATCACAGATTGCATCTAGCACACCCCCTCCCAATCACAGCCTGCCTTTGGCATACTCCCCTTCCAATCACAGACTGCCTCTTGCACACACCTCTCCCAATCACAGCCTGCCAATGGCACACACAACCTCCTAATGACTTAGGACTTCTTAAACATGCCCCCTGCTCATTTCAGAAATTAAGAAAAAGCAGTTATAGTTCCACCTGCATAGGTGTAACCATATTAGAAACCGTCTATTACATTGTATGTTCACAACTACTTTATTTAAACAACCTGGTTTAGATTACACCACAGCATTTCAATTGGGTTTTGGATTCAGACTCCATCATCTAAAATACAGAAAATCTTCTGCTTACAGTTTCGCCTTGCCTCTTGACCTGGGACATCCTTGCACTCTCAGTCCAGTCATCTTATTATACTTTATAGGGTGAGGTTTTCTCAAGAAAACATGTTTTACACAACTTTGAAGAGCTCTGACGGAAAACCACAATCAAATATATAAAATATAATAAAAATAAAATAAATATTTCTTACAACATTTCAACTTTTCCAGAAACACAATGCTATTATTCACAAGTCGTTAAAAAAAATCCCACCATGTAGATACGCCATCGGTCACACAGATGCACGTCAATAACAATGAATGACGCCCACTGATCCTCAAAAAAACGGAAGCCGCCCATCGATGCGATGACTGCTCTACTGCGGCTGACAGCTCAGCAAAAACATCTTGCCAAGTGACATCATTGACCAAATATCGACTTGACCATATTTGGTCAGTAATGTCAGGGGAATTCCTGGTCAGTGAGTTTTTGCTTTCGCCGGGTGTTGTTCATTGTGATTGACATGTATCTGCATCACTGAGCGGCGTTATTGCTGGTGGATTTACATCTTGGGACTTTTTTTTTAAATATTATTACCATGTACCCCTTACTCATTCACATGGGGGGCTGGTTTCTGGGTGCTCCCTTATTGTTAAAGGAGCTTGGAGATTCCCATAAGCCTCCCACTCACAGACCCCTACAACCAGGGCTGCTGATAGGGGGGGACCACCAGTCCTCCTGTAGGGGGCCCCGGCACACAGAGGGCCCGAACAGCAAGAGGAATCAGTGTTATCAATACGAGGAGCAATTACAGAAAGATGCCCTGTGCGGCTCTCTGCAGCAGATAAAAGCTGGTTTCTCTCCCTCCCACCAGCTTTTAGCTGCTGCAGGGAGAGACACAGGGCATTGTTCCTGTAATTGCTTCCTCCTCCCTGTTCTATTATAAAAGGGCTCATTTACGCAGGTTCTCTGTTATGTTTGTGTTCGCTAATAATAATTTTAGTGTAGGCTGTATGGGGCCCCGTGATTTCTAACAGCAGCCCTGCCTACAACCACTGGAGTCCCCAATTTAAATTACTAAACTTTTTTTTTTTTTTGGGATGGGACATGTTCCCCCCCAGGCAGTGCCCAGCCTCCCTTTTTGCAATTTTGTCAAAACCTCCCCAAACAAAACACAGGTAGGTTTGGCTATCCTTTACTTTTTGAGGTTGTGGTGGGGAAGGTTGAAGCACAACTCCAAGTCTGAGAAGAAGTAGAGGACTTCGGTCTGCCCTCAAGCTAGAGGGAGCTCACTCCTTTGTTAGGTTTGAAACTGTAAAGTAGACCTTCATCCTTGAAATCAACTTTCGTCCTCTCACTCCCACCCATCAGCTAACCCCCCTCCATCAAATAGTCTTTTTTTAATCTTTCGTTTTTTCTTAGCATAGTGTTGGGCCCCATTCCTGAGATCACTTAAGGTGAATTACATCAGTGCCTGCGATGCCTTCTGGGATATGTGACATGCATATCCCAGGAGGCACCGGGAAAACTGCACGTCATTCCATCCAGTGAAGTAGGCGGGTGAGGCTAATGGCGTGTGATCGGAAGGCTGCACCTGAACCCCAGAAGAGGCTACAGCCTCCCGATGATGTCACAGGTAAAGATGGTGGCGCAGGGCCTGAGTGGTGGGTGTTGAGAAGAGGATCTCAGCAGGGCAGCGTTGGATCTGCTGAGTGGGTGAGTATCTGAATTGAGGACAACCCATCATCAGGTAAGCTGGGGAAAAAAATAGTAGGAAGAGAGAGTGAAGATCCACTTTAACATCCCCAACAGGTTAACTTTAAGCTCTGCCACTGTGTATAAGCCCAGCACAGAGTTCCAGGAGAGAGCGGGAGCTTGCACCTGTCAGTGGAGGATATTCACATGCTGCTTCAGGCAGCATGTTTTTTTTTTGGTGGTCCATCGGGAGGTCGTAGAAAACCTCCCGATGGACCACCAGCTCAACCACCAGGACAAGTAGCTTCGGGCTGTACACAGGGGCATTACTAGGTGGCAAAAAGACCAAGGGCTTCAGCCCGAGGTGCAAGACCGGCACCAGGGGGGGGGGGGGGGGTTGAGGTGACCAACCTGATGTGAACTGACCCTACCTGATGCGCACTGACCTACCTGACATGCATCGACTTACCTGACATACGCTGACCCACACTGACCTACCTGACATACACTGCCCTACTTGACACACACTGACCTACCTGACAGACACTGACCTACCTGACACGCACTGACCTACCTGACACGCACTGACTTACCTGACCAGATTTCAGGTAACCTGACTTCTTCCTGCAGCTCAGCAGGAGTGTGCGGCATGCTCATTAAAGTAGACTAGACAGTAAACAGCAGGCTCTCCAGGCAGCCAGAGCCATGACAGGTGAGTAGAAGAGAGCCTCCCGCCCGAGAGCCGAGTGGGTATCTTCTCACAGTGATGCAGCGGCCGCATTGTAATTCCCGCCTTCTGGAGCCTGCAGTGCCTCTGATGGATATCACACCTCCCGCAGACCTGGCATTGGACCAGTGGGATGTCCATCATAGGCGCTGCAGGCTCCAGAAGGCAGGACCTGCTATGTCACTCGGCCGCTCTCGGGGTCAGGTCGGTCCCCGCTCGGCAGCGGTGCTTGGGGCTAATAACAAAATTTTGCATGCCCGAGAGCCGGGGCTTTTTGGAGACTTACTCAGGGCTCCAGCCCCCCTCAGCCCCCCCCCCTCCTGACGCCACTGGCTGTACATATGCAGCGGCATAAATTAAACTCCGCCCCCATGGCAACTGCCTTGCGCACAGTTGCGCCACCATGGTTTGGCTATTTAAAGGTTAAAACAGGTGGCGAGGAGACGATGTACCGCCTCCCAGACGCCTGTCAACCACCCTCTTAAAAGCGATACACTGTGGATTGCTTTTTATAAGGGGCGGCAAGGGATGCCACATGGCTGAATGAGCCCCGAACAGCTAAACTTCTTAATTTGAGTAAAATAAAACCTTTATTATTGGAAGTTTCACCTCCCCCATGCTGTTTTATATGATTTTGTGTAATATGAAATAACAGGTTCTCTTACCTCTCAAGATACAAATATGGGAGCCGCTGTTTTGGAGCTTTTCTTTTTTTAAAGCTGCGTGCATCTGGATTGTTATATTGGACCTTTCTTCAGAAATTGTGACATGATTTAAAATGAATACTTAGTGTCAGGTATCAGAGCTTTTAATATGGATAGATACCTGTACAGGATTGAGAACAATGGACTCTGACATGAGTCTGGAGACTACATATCTTTTCACTATAGCTTTTCCCAATCCTGGACATGAACGGTCTTAATATTTTATTTATATTAGTTCAATCCTAATTTATTAGGTATGAAACATAGAAGAGTAAAGAAAAAAGACCTAATAATAAGGGACAACATGGAGATTCTCTACAGTAACGTTGGTTAGTTTACAATGGACAACCCTTATGTTCAGCTTCTAGTGTAAATGAGCAAAATCGGTCAATGATGGAAGTATGAGGAGGTTGCATTCTAAATATCATCCAGTATTGAACAAGTATTTATGTGTGGGTAATGCCAATGGGGCTGTCACCACCTAAACCATCAAAAGCAGATTGGCATTAGACAATTAAGCCGCGTACACAGAAATGGATTTTCCGATGGGAATTGTGTGATGTAAGGCTGTTGGATGGAAAATCCGGACCAATGTTGGATGACAGGCTTTAAAATTTTCTGCAGACAAATGTCTGTTGTCGGACAAAAGTCCAAAGTACAAACACACATGCTCGGAAGCAAGGACGAGCCGGAAGCGGTCGGTCTTGTAAACTAGCGTTCGTAATGGAGAATTCACATTCGTGACGCGGCAAATTATGAAATCTGGAAATGCAGCGCACAATTCCCTTCTTATTTAATGGGATAATAATGAAGCTGCTTTGCTGGTGATACTGATGGAGTTCTGCCAAACGTATTTTAAATGGCTTTTATTTTCTAGTGATATCAAGAAAAATATTATTATGCTTTTTTTTTGGTCAAGTTACCACAACACCCCATTATCCCGTAGTTTTTAAGATCAAAGATACAACTATGTTGGTGTCCCTTGTCAATTTTACTTTGTATTTTTTTAAATGTAACTGCCTACTCCCAAACTGTCATTTGAAGTAAAACACATAGCCAAGTATTATTCTCCACAATTTTTTTTTTATTGTGCATTAAAAAAAGAAAACAAATAAAGTTAGAGATGCTATCTGCCAATAGAACTTAAAGTGGAGGGCCACCCTGAAAACAAAAAATACATTAAAAATTAGAAAAAAATCTGAAAAAAAAAATGAAAATGCCTGTTTCTAGGCACATCATCCTAATCTGCCTCTTCCTCCTCCGCTGAGATCTTCTGGTCTTCTCTCCTCCGTGCGGTGTCTTCTGGGTAATGGGTCGCGCTGTGTTCTGGGAACTGTGTGTCCCAGAACACAGTGCGCCCCATTCACAAATCGGACCTACAGGTAAGCCTTAATATAGGCTTATCTGTAAGTCAAAGTGGTTTATAAGAGTTGGTGAAAGCAGGGGTCCATCATCCGGAGAGAATTCCGAAAATCATCTGGATTATTCTCCCGGAGCTCCCGCAGCAAAGGCATATGACATAATTGGTCTCGATTGATAAAGCAACCAATTTTTGGTCCAAGAAATCATCCTCCTCCTGTTCCTGGACTGGACTTGGGTGAAAGAAATAACTCCAAGGCCAATAATAAATAACACATTATCTCCTCCGATTCCACAACATGTCTGGTTGACGAACGGCCGTTCAGAAATGAACAGTAAAGAGCAGAATGAAAAGCGCAAAATGAAAAGTGCGAATCAACACTCACCAAACTTCTACTAACACAAAATTAACAGAAGGAGCCCAAAGGGTGGCACTAAAGAGCTGAAAAACCACGTAGTACGTCACTACGTTTGTATTTGTTTCTCCAACAATTCCTTACCGTTTGTATGAAAGACAAGTTCCTGGCCAACGCCCCTCGGACAAAAGTCCACGGTTTTGTCTGTGGAAAATCCGAGCGTGAGCTTTACACCTATGTAGTGGGAGTGAGTGTTTGCATAGTATGGTTGATTGCCTAGGCAAGAAGGTAAGAAAGAGCAGATAAGCATCAAGTGTTGAAAAAAAGAAAGGGAGAAAAGAGAGTAAATAACTAACAAGGGGAAGCGGGGGTGTTTTGTCATGGCTTAGGTGGTCCGGTAGAGGCAACATCCAAAACCCAGCTGGTAAACGTAGCTGATAAAAGCCAAGGTCCAGGTTTTCTTGAACTGACCCTTTCGATCATTTTCCTGAGATAGCAGTGTTCTAGATTTCTTAAATAGTCAAGTTCCACTGCTCACTTTACTAGGGAAGGTATGGTTGTAGATTAATGTTAAAAATCTTTCCCAATCCTGAAGAGTGAAGCTGATTTGGATTTCTTTTTTCCCCAGTTTCAACTAAAATATCTGCATATCCAAGTCCTCTTCTGTTGGTGGCTGTCTCCCTTTAAGGTCCATGTATGCTGACGAGTTAATACGAAAAGCTTCTGAGAAGGAACTAGAGCAATCCTAAGAAAAAATTGATTTATTCTTAAATCATACATCAGCAGCTTGACTTATCTGACTATTATAGGGATATAAATCTCGAAGATCGATGCCGAAAGTAGCACTCAGGAGACACATAAGAGAAAAGGTTACATAATGATACATTTCGAAAAACAGCAAAGAAAGTAATTTCTTCCCCAAAAAATGTAACATTTCCACTTAAGATCTGTACATTATAATGTAATTTCTCTCGGCTACACATGCCAATGTTCCCATGGCAAAACATGGGGTAAAATCATCCTGCCCATCGCTAACTTGACCCAGATCTATTAAAAATACACAAAACCACAGGTGACATTGTATAGAAGCAATTTTTGGGGGGAGTTTCTGTGCAACTTCTCGGTTGGCGTAAAGTTGGTAACTAATAAGAAATTGTATAAAAAAGAGAAAGCGGGTCACTTTTTTGGAAATCCCACATATTCATGGGGCAATGTTCTGGGACCCAAAAGTATTGTGTTGAAGGCCATTTTTTTAAGTGTTAGGGCCTGTGTTGAAGGCCTTTTTGTTTTAAGTGTTAGGGCCTGTGTTGAAGGCCATTTTGTTTTAAGTGTTAGGGCCTGTGTTGCAGGCCTTTTTGTTTTAAGTGTTAGGGCCTGTGTTGAAGGCCATTTGGTTTTAAGTGTTGGGGCCTGTGTTGAAGGCCATTTTGTTTTAAGTGTTAGGGCCTGTGTTGAAGGCCATTTGGTTTTAAGTGTTAGGGCCTGTGTTGAAGGCCATTTGGTTTTAAGTGTTAGGGCCTGTGTTGAAGGCCATTTGGTTTTAAGTGTTAGGGCCTGTGTTGAAGGCCATTTGGTTTTAAGTGTTAGGGCCTGTGTTGAAGGCCTTTTGTTTTACTTCAAG
Organism: Lithobates pipiens; assembly: GCF_037356315.1. NCBI lineage: Eukaryota > Metazoa > Chordata > Amphibia > Anura > Ranidae > Lithobates > Lithobates pipiens. The sequence continues at coordinate 27,185,523 of NW_027507748.1, read as the reverse complement.
CAGTTTTGCATTACCAACCAAGTTTAAAGCCTTTGTTTTTTGTTTGTTTTTTTGTTTTGTTTTTTATTAAAATAATAAATATGTTAGTGGATGGGGTCATCACATCCTTCATGTTTCTCTCCTAGTTGAGCGCCAAGTGAGGGTCAGATGAGAGGCCTACAATGGAGTGGGTTCTTCTCAGTGACACTAGGCACCTGTGACAGGTTCACTTTACTACATGTACAGGTACCCTTATTCTATTCCATTTTCATCAATGACCTGGGACAAGGCTGAGGCTGACGTGGGAGAATACTCGACCTTAAGGCAGGCCTCTGCTTTTAGAGATGAACGTGCACCATGTGCACTTGCACTGCAACTGTTCTCCAGTTACCTCTCAGGTCCCCGTGACAGTGTACACCTTCTCCGTAACTTGCATTTAGGAGGGACACATTGAGCTTTGTCAACAACTACCTATCCAGTGACTACCTATCCAGTGCTTTCCACTACCATTACCCAGTAGCGAAGTGGCTGTGCGCCTTGCACGGGTTTTACACATGCACTTAAAGGGGTTGTAAATCCTTGAGGTTTTTCACCTTAATGAATTCTATTCTATTCTATTTGTACCTCTGTAACAGGATGGGGACCTCTGTTACACGAATCCGCTCCTGTTGCTCTGGGGGACGGACCACTGGCAGGAGGAGTCCTGACAACATCCCACTCACTAGTAGAGGCCATTCCACCTGTACCAGGCACACACTACCTTAAGGTAACCACTGGTGTGTTCACACTGCATTACCTTCATACTTATGTCTTCTTTATAGCCAAAGAACTTCAGTGATCTGAACCATGGGATGGTGTTGGTTACTTGCATTACACCGCTTTGAGCAACTTCAGACCAAACAGGAACAAAGTTTCTAAAACTTTACCTAGAAAAGTGCAAAAGTCACTAAAAAGTTCAGCATTCAAAGACCTATTTCTTCCCTTCATCCCTAAGTGCCCGTTCACACTACCGCGACTTGTCAGGCGACTTAGCCGCCTGACAAGTCGCGCTCCGTTCTGTACTATGGAACCGTTCTAATAGGAGCGACTCAAGTCGCTCCGACTTAGAAAAAGGTTCCTGTAGTATTTTCGGGGCGACTTCAGGCGACTTGCATTGACTTCTATACAGAAGTCATTTTGCAAGTCGCCGCTGAAGTCGTGTGCAGGTCGCGTCTGTGAGACGCGCTTCAAGTCGCGTCGCCCCTGTGTGAACGGGCACTAACCCTAACTACAGGCTATGTGCATAGGTAGTGTCCATGTAATTACAGAGTCCATCAGAAGCATTCTCCAGCAGCTGGCGTCTTTGGGGTGAACCCCAAGTTCTGATGACTTTACATTCAGATAGTATAGAGGGACATTCTTCTGTTCCTCAAGGATGTTGTTATCTGTCTCACTCCCTTGCAGGTACATTCTCAGGTCTCTCGCTCTCTAACCTATTACAGGCCCTGAGCCCCCTTGGACCTCCACTGCCCCCCCCCCATCACAGAGTTTGTTTGACAGCAGCGGGAGCCAATGACTGCTATTAATCTGCCCTAAGGGAGAGAACCAGGAGAGCCGATGATCTCATGCACAACGCTGGATCAGGATCGAGCTCAGGTAAGTATAATGGGGGGGGGGGGGGGGCAGGGGCTGGGGAGATCCTCTGGCACAGAAGGTTTTTTTACCTTAAAGTGTTACTAAACCCACAACAGTAAAAATGTCTGTGCAGTAAAGCATGCTTGTTATACTCACTATGGAATCTAAGGTGTTAGTATTGCCCATTGTGTAAAAAAGTTGTTTGAGCCTGTCTTCTCCGATGCTCCCTTCTTCCACTGTCCCCAATCCATCTCATGATAGTGCAGAGCCTTGAGGGCACTCTGCACATGCTCAGTTTGGTGTGTATTGCTAGAAAGTTTTTTTTTTTGAGGGAGCATGTGATCAGCACGGAGCCGATTAGAACCAGACAAAGGGTCAGGGGTCATGCAGCCTCATAGGACAGTCAGGGGAAAATGAAAGCTCCTCCTACAAGCTCTGATAAAAGTCACAAGACTGCTATATACTGCTGATAAGAAAAGGTATTTATCAATTTATATTTACTAAAATAATTGCATTTCCATGTTCTGTGTACTGTGGGAGACCAGATATAGTGAATTCAGGCTCCTGGGCTTAGTAACGCTTTAATGCAGAGGATGCATGTACAATTGTACAAAACCTTCAGCCTTTACAACCAGTTTAAGGCCATACAAAACTCATAGAAAGTCAAAAATAATGCAGAAGAGGGTCAACTGCAGGTCAAAAATTCCAAAGGGTTTCAAAAGCATCTCAATGTGATTCCTCAACACAAACCTAAAGTCCTTCAACACAGTCCCTTAAGCTGGCTATAGATGAATACAATTTTGAACAAAAATCCTTATGCCGCATGCACACGATCGGAATTTCGGCCAGCAAAAGACCGATGAGAGCTTTTGGTCGGAAAATGCGATCGTGTGTATGCTCCATCTGACTTTTGCTGGCGGAATTCCGGGCCAGCAAAAGATTGAGAGCTTGTTCTCAATTTTTCGTTTGGAAAAAGTTCCGGAAATTCCGCTCGTCTGTACAATCATCTGTACAAATTCCAACGTGCAAAATTCCTACGCATGCTTGGAAACAATTCGACGCATGCTCGGAAGCAGTGAACTTCATTTTCTCGGCTCGTCGTAGTGTTGTACGTCACCGCGTTCTTGGCGGTCGGAATTTGGTGTGACCGTGTGTATGCAAGACAGCTTGAGCGAAATCCCGTCGGAATTCCGTTGGAAAAACCATCAGAGCTTTTTTCCGACCAAAATTCTGATCGTGTGTACACGGCATTAGGAAAAGAATGTTCTAAGAAAGTTCATTTGTAATCATTAATTGGTCAAATCGACGGTCATTTTTTTTTTTTATCTCAGCGACATTTTGAAGTAGCAGGATTGAAATTTGTTTGCGAAAGAAAATATTTTTAATAGTGTATGTGGTTTTCATTTGGTAAAGTCCATTCGCTCCAAAATCAAATGTTGAAAGCAAACCGAATCTTTCAGACGATATTTGAATATTCTGAGAATTTTCATACAAATTTTCCCAAGACTTTTCCTAAGAATTTTTGTTTAAAATTCTATCCCTCTTAAACATGTTATTACTCTGGGATCTCCATCTATTGATGTTCCCAAGAACCAATGTGTCAGTTTTCTAGAACCTTCATGTCAGTGTTGTGGGACTTCAAGGATCCATGTATGTATTCTGGGACATCAGTGTATCAATGGACTGGAGGCCTCAAAGTAGGGCCACCATTAGAAATTTTGGGGTCTCATACAGCCTGCTGGACAGAGCCCCCTCATACTGCCTGACAGGGATCCCCCCTCCACACACACACAACTAGAGCTGCACGATTCTGGCCAAAATGAGAATCACAATTTTTTGCTTAGAATAAAAAGATCACAATTCTCTCACGATTCTCGCAATGTAAAATCTTTCACGTTATACGGGGAAAAAAATGGGCTAACTTTACCTTTACTGGATATAATATATACATATATATAAATATACATACATATATATATATATATATAAAATTAAATTAATGAATTTATATATATATTTATATATATATATATATATATATTATATATATATATATATGTGTGTGTATATATATATATATATATATATATATATATATATTCATTAATTAAATTTTTTCCCCCAAAAATTGTATTTGAAAGATCGCTGCGCAAATACAGTGTGACATAAAATATTTTAATCACCACCATTTTATTCTCTAGGGTGTCTACTAAAAAAAAATAATAATAATATATATATATAATGTTTGGGGGTTCTAAGTAATTGTCTTGCAAAAAAAAAAAAAAAAGATTTTAACTTGAAACCAACAAATGTCAGAAAAAGGTTTAGTGTTTAAGTAGTTAAACTTTTTTCACTCACACACAAAGCCTCTTCCATTGACAAATTGTTACAATGTTTATACTTAAGTTCAACTTGTAAAGAATGTTTTGATTCTTGGCAGACTGCCTAGTTTTTCTCTTCCTTCCTTTTAGCTGTGGCTAAAGAAGAGCAGAGAGAATTCTTTGCATAGAAAGAATTGTGAAACACTTTAGTCAAGATCGCAATAACAGTTCTTGGCCATTAATTGTGCAGCTCTACACACAACCCAAAAACACACACAGGCACACAGAAGAGACTTTAAATACCATATTGTGAACCAAACAACCGCAGCTCCCGGTAATTAAAGAAAAATTCCCAGGGCCACCTTAGTTCAGTAGCAGGGGCCATGGATAGAGAGGGGACTATTTCTTCATTTCTGGGAGCAAGTTGAGTAATCCTCTGTGCCAGGTACCGCCAATTAAAGTTCCGGCCTAGTCTGGTAGATTGACATAGAAGTAGAGGCCAAACTTAAATTTCATTGTCGAGAGTAGGGATGAGTTTGGTGTTTGGTCTGAACGTAAGATCAGACTGAGCATTGTTTGGATGTTTGTCCGAACGTATAGTGTTTTCAATGTGGAGGAATGTGACAGCTAAGTGGTTGCTAAAGGGCCGGTTCACACAGCGATGCGATGCGAGGCGACACGGCTCGCCTCGCCTCGCTCCCGCAAGTCGCCCCCGTTCAGTACTATGGAACCGTTCTGAGAGGAGCGACTCGAGTCGCTCCGACTCAGAAAAAAGGTTCCTGTACTACTTCTGGGCGACTTCGGGGGCGACTTGCATTGACTTCTATACAGAAGTCCTCTGCAAGTCGCCGCTGAGATCCCCGCAGGTCGCGGCGAGGCAAGTCGGAGACGCCTCGCCGCGCCTCGCTGTGTGAACCGGGACAAAGTCCTTACCAAACCACTGACACAACCTGGCCCCTTCACTTACAAAGTTGAAAATCTCTGGCTACATGAGCAATTGGGCAGGGAATAGAGCGGGTTACATCATTGTCTATGTATGGACACATGGAAAGATTTGGGCAATGCTGTCAAATTTGGTTGTTAAGGAAGCAGTGGCTCCCATTGAATTCAAGTACAACATCTTTAAAGTTTGGTGAACCCCTGCTGAACCGTACCCAAGGCAGTTCACCTCTTCACTAGTGAGGATCCACCACATGGAGGGTTACTCAACCTGCTCCCGAAAATGACTATTCCCCTCTCTGGCCCTAGCCCCTGCAGCTGAATTGATGGATCCCACTGAGCTTTTATTTAATTTCTGGCAGCCATGACCCAAAGGATTATTGTGCAAAGGCATCCAAAGGCATTTTAAGAGTCCCTTCTCTGCCTCTGGGCTGAACTGATGGGGTACAGAAGAACAACCTCTATCTTCCTATCGGTGGAAATATCAGTGTTCTAGGACCCCCACATCAATGTCAGGGTTCATGGATCCTAAATATCAATATAAAAGTGTTCAAAGATCTTAAAATATTAATGTGTCAGTGTTCTGGAACCCAAAGTATCAATGTGTTGGTTATCTGGTATCCCAAGTTTTAAGACATCAGTGTTCTGGGACCTCAACATGTCACTGCGTCAGGATTCTGGGCCCCCAGGTGTTAAGGTTTTGGGACCCATAGGCAGCAATGGGTTAACATTGTGGGAAGTCAATGTGTCACTATCTTTGGGATATAATTATGATGGGGCCCCCCAAGTGTCAATGTGTCATTGCTCTAATCCAATGTTAATGTGATGATACTTTATGACCCTTGCCATTGAATTCAGTAGAAAAATTGCAAAGCAATCTTAGATATCATTTCAGTGATAAATTACATTTCTCTACTACAAACAATTTTTTATACATAACTCTATCTTTTATCCTTTCAACTGGGCTCAGTGAACTCCCTTAACAATTAGGAATAGCACCAGTGTTTCAGTTCAGAAGCCATAGACCAATTCAAGACCTTCAGGGACCGCATGGTGTACTATGCAACATATTTCTGCCCAGTGATATGATGTAGAAAAAATGTGACTTGACAGGTCCGAGAGCAGATGAAACACGAACAGTCACTCCTGGAGTTCCAGGCAATTTAGATGGTAAGAAATGGGTTTATCGAATATTAGACCGTAGTAGAGGAAAGGTCTGACTGGTAACATCAAATAGAGACTCAATACTACTGGAAAAGGTAATCAAGATAAAGAAAATCCACAATCTTTCCAAAGCCGCTAATGTAAAATCAGCTTTTATGTGTGTATTTATAAATATACATATATATATACAGCATCTCACAAAAGTGAGTACACCCCTCACATTTTTGTAAATATTTTCTTCTATCTTTTCCTGTGACAACACTGAAGAAATTACACTTTGTCTACAATGTAAAGTAGTGAGTGTACAGCTTGTATAACAGTGTAAATTTGCCGTCCCCTCAAAATAACTCAACACACAGACATTAATGTCTAAACTGCTGGCAACAAAATTGAGTACACCCCTAAGTGAAAATGTCCAAATTGGGCCCAATTAGCCATTTTCCCTCCCCAGTGTCATGTGACTTGTTAGTGTTACAAGGTCTCGGGTGTGAATGGGGAGCAGGTGTGTTAAATTTGGTGTTATCGCTCTCACTCTCTAATACTGGTCACTGGAAGTTCAACATGGCACACCTCATGGCAAAGAACTCTCTGAGGATCTGGAAAAAAAGAATTGTTGCTCTGCATGAAGATGGTCTAGGCCAGTGATGGCGAACCTTGGCACTCCAGATGTTTTGGTACTACATTTCCCATGATGCTCAACTACACTGTAAAGTGCATGATTATCATGGGAAATGTAGTTCCAAAACATCTGGGGTGCCAAGGTTCACCATCACTGGTCTAGGCTATAGAAAGATTGCCAAGACCCTGAAACTGACCTGCAGCACATTGTCCAAGACCATACACCAGTTTAACAGGGCAGGTTCCACCCTCAACAGGCCTCACCATGGTCAACCAAAGGAGTTGAGTGCACGTGCTCAGCATCATATCCAGAGGTTGTCTTTGGGAAATAGATGTATGAGTGCTGCCAGCATTGCTGCATAGGTTGAAGAGGTGGGGGGTTTCTTGTAGTTGGTGACTAGGTTTGCACACATCTCAGGAGGGATTTTGGTTCACTCTTCTTTACAGATCTTCTCCAAATCCTTAAGTTGTCTTGGCTGTCACTTGGCAACTCGAAGTTTCAGCTCCCTCCATACATTTTCTATAGGATTAAGGTCTGGAGACTGGCTAGGGCACTCCATGGCCTTGAAGTGGAAGTAAACTCAAAGGCATAATTTGTACCTATAGGTAAGCCTATAATAAGCCTTACCTATAGGTACTGTAAATATCTCTTAAAACAAGCGCCGTTTAGGAAATATTTACATTACATGCAGTCTATGACATCATTGGCACATGCGCTCTGAAGGAACACCCGTGCTGTTGCTTCAGATACCTGTGCTGTGAATGAAAAAGGCCGCCCTGCGCATGTGCGGGAGTGACATCATCACAGCTCCAGCTAGTCACACAGCCAGCATTCGTGGACTCAGAAGGAAGACGGGTGAGGATGGGCGCTGCCTTCAGCAATTACATTGCATCGCTGGAGGGCTTTGTTTTCAAGTAAGTTTCACATATTGTAATGTGCTAGTATGCTATGCAAACTATCACATTATGCCTTTACCGTGCAGGTCTGGAAAAAAAAAGCACCCAGTGGTTTACAACCGCTTTAATGTGCTTCTTCTTGAGCCACTCCTTTGTTGCCTTGGCGATATGTTTGGGGTCATTGCCATGCTGGAAGACCCATCTGCGGCCCATCTTCAGTGTTCTGGCTGAGGGAAGAAGGTTCTCATCCACGATTTTACAATACGTGGCCCCGTCTAAATTATGATAGCTGCCCACTGGAAAAAAAAAACTGTAGTTCCTATCAGCATAAAATATCCTGGATCATGGCGCAGGAGAAAATAGTCAGCATTATACGGGATAAAACCCGTATATTTGAAGTCACCTGGGAACCCTGGGCCCAATACTGTCATATCCCCATATACCCAGGCGCTGAACCCTCTAAATGATTATGACTCTGGGTGACCCTATTGACCCCTCTATTTTACCCCACCTCTTGCCTTCCATCCTTCCAGCTCCTGTCTTTTTCTCTACTGATTAATCTCCCTTCTGATCCATGTCAGCATATCTATGACAAGGCCGATCCTGACTTCGTCATGTTGTTGCAGATGTATATAGTACAGTAACGATAGAGCTCAGTTTACCCGGGAGTCTTACTCCAAAATTTGTCTGAGCTCGCTTCCGTTCCTGCTTCCAACAACCGAAATCTCCGTTCTGGAAATAGTGGTAAGTCATTTCTTAGTTTTGTTGTGTTAATGTTCCTAAACAATACTTTCTAGCACTTCACTCCCACGAGTGGAGACCTGGGTCAATCACTGAGGGAGGCCCCCCCACAGCATGATCCCTTTAGGGGTGGTTGGGGGAGCCTCCTATCACCCTCCTCTCCACAATTAGCGGAGAGCTCGTGGGCAATACACCCTCATGTACTGCCGACCCATTATCAAGCTTAGAATTATGATCTAGGAACATGTTTGAACCAACATTGCCTGTTGACGAAACGCTCTCTTGCAACGACATATGTATAACTTTTGCTGTACCCTATGAGCTAGTCACATGTTTTCTTATTGGTTGTTTGGCCATGTTGGCCACTTATTTGCTTTTATAAGTGATATTATTATTATTCAGGACTTATATAGCGCCAACAATTTACGTAGCGCTTTACAATATAAAAGGAGACAATACAGTTACAATACAATAAAATACAAGAGTACACACGATCGAATTCTCCGGCGGAATTGGTCCGGCAAACAATCCGGCAAACAATCCGCCGTACTGTCTAACGAAAGTACTTGGCCCCACACGGACACTCCGAAAGTCCGGCGATTTCTAACACGATGACGTACAGCACGTACGATGGGACTAGAAAAAAGAAGTTCAATAGCCAGTAGCCAATAGCTTGCTTCTCGTACTTGCTTCAGAGCATGCGTCATTCTTAGTTCGCCGGACTAGCACACTGACGAATGGATTGTCCGCTGAAAGCCAAGTCCGGCGGACACATTTTGAGTCAAAACTACTTTCTAAGTCCGCTTTCTAAGTTACGGTGAAAAAGTCCGCTGGAGCCCACACACGATCGAATTGTCTCCGCCGGACAATTCGATCATGGGTACGCGGCATAAGAGGGCCCTGCTCAGAAGAGCTTACAATCTAATAGGGTGGGGCAGGTGGTACACAGGGTTAAGCTGTGGGGGAATGAGCTGATGGAAGGGGTAGGAGGTTAGTTGGAGATGTGACAGGCTTCCCTGAAGAGATGAGTTTTCAGGGATCGCCTGAAGGTAGCAAGAGTAGGGGATAGCTGAACCGGTGGAGGTAGCGAGTTGCAGAGGATGGGAGAAGCTCTGGAGAAATCCTGGAGATGAGCATGGGAGGAGGAGACGAGAGAGCTTGAGAGTAGGAGGTCTTGAGAAGAGCGGAGAGGACGATTTGGGTGATATTTGGAGACAAGATTGGTGATGTAGCTCGGGGCAGAGTTGTGAATGGCTTTGTGTGTTGTGGTTAGTATTTTGAATTTAATTCGCTGGGTGATCGGGAGCCAGTGTAGGGATTGGAGTAGAGGGTTAGCAGACACTGAGCGGTTGGTAAGGTGGATAAGTCTGGTAGCAGCATTCATGATAGGCATCATATGTTCACCTTTGTCCTATTTTATCTTCTGAAATGTTTTGTATTTCTATAAATATAAAATAAAAAACTATTCAAATTAAGATATGTGGTACAGTGGTGGAGATGGGTATGTGAGGAGTATAGGGAGCGTGTCTGACCACGTCTGATACATAACAGAGCACTCTGGGCATTGTGATCAGACAGGGGTACCTATTATTCTGTGATTCATATTTAGACACCCAGGAATGAGGTGGAGGCAGTGGCGGGACAAGGTCATCCAGCGCCCAGGGCAAAGATGCCAAACTGCGCCCCCCTTTCCCTTAGGGTTAGGGTCATGGTGCCCCCTACCCCTGCAATAAACCATTGTCCCGGCCCTGGGTGGAGGGGAGGCACTGGATTCAGATCTTTAACCCATAGAGCAAATCATTGGTCAGCCCTAATGGATTCAATTCAGATATGGAATAGGGGTCACTCAGTTTGGGAATTCCACATATAGAGGAGTCAAGGAAGAGAACCCAACTATTGTCTCAAAAGTCCAAAGTCCCTTATTACAATCACAGGTAACTACAGGAGGGAAAATAAGCAACCAACCAATTTCAAGGGCTAAACACCTTGACTTCCCCATTTTCCTTCACGTTGCTACCCTAATTGTATTAAAATACTGTGGTTTCTTGAAACGATTATTTGGTGGTGTATCTTGGCTCATCTATATTTAGACACTCCACTACAAGCAACTTATAGTACAGAGAAGAAGGATGCATCTGAGTAAGGGCCGGTTCACACAGGGGGCGATGCGAGGCGACACCGACTTGCCTCGCCGCGACCTGCCGCGACCTCAGCGGCGACTTGCAAATGACTTCTGTATAGAAGTCAATGCAAGTCGCCCCGAGGTCGCCCAAAAGTAGTACAGGAACCTTTTTTCTGAGTCGGAGCGACTCGAGTCGCTCCTCTCAGAACGGTTCCATTGTACAGAACGGGGGCGACTTGTCAGGTCGCGGCGAGACAAGTCGTGTCGCCTCGCATCGCCCCCAGTGTGAACCGGCCCTAAGGGGGTGTGCGTTTGACCATGACTGATAATGTATATTACAGAGTTATCTGGGCAGTGTGGTCAGACTTTGGTGCCTGTTGGTCTGCACAGTACTATTTAGACCCTCCAAACAGAAGTGGAGGTGATGCACTGGATTCAGATCCTTAATTCGTAGAACAAATCATTGGTTAGTCCCAATGGCTTGGATTCTGCAGCTCTCCACAGAATAGGGGACATTCCAAGCAATAGGGGTCAACTAAATTGTGAAATCTATGTATAGGTGAGCCAAAGAAGAGCACTAAACCATCGTCTCAAGAGTCCAAAATCCCTTACTATCACAGGTTTCAACAGGAGGGCAAAAAGGCAGCCAACACATTTTAAGGGGAAAACGTGTTGGATTCCATCTTGCCCTCCTGTTGCTACCTTGTATCAGGAGACTGGCCGGAGGAGAATTGCTGTAGACCTGGCACTGTGGCCAATTTCCAATATGGCCGTGCCCATTTGCGCAGGAATGGGCAAAGACATATTGCGAATACACATTTGCCATGGCTCACACAATGCATGAAAGACCCTGGCCCCTCTGTTGCATATGGACATTGCTGACTGGTCTTCAGCTTCCTGCTTCATGTTCCCTTGTTTCACTTATGCTTCTGATTACCTGTTACTGACCTGGCTTGCCATTGGATACCTCTTGTCTCTCTCCTGATTCTGACCTCAGATTGCCCATGGATCTGCTCTTGTCTCCTGTTCTGTGTATGACCTCAGCTTGCCTGGCCACGTCTCTGACCTCCTGTCTGCTGACCACTGGCTCATTGACCTCTGCAACCATCCCTGACTATGCCTTCTGCTTTGCCCAGTCTCCTGTGATCTGCCTTGGTGCTTACCTGCTGTACCCAGCCTGCTTTACCTACCTGCAGTACCCACCTATTGCTCCAGTTTGCAGTACTTACCTGCTGTATCCAGCCCGCTGCACTTACCGCTCTCATTTCGGCTTCAGGACCAGGTATGTGACCCCTTGATTGTAATAAACTACTGAGGACCCTTCAGACAATTGTTAGGCGCTCTTGTAGAGGAGAGAGGTGTGTTTCTGACCATGACTGACTGGCTTGTATTTGGCAGCTCTCCAAAAAACACCTTCCAAGGAATAGGGGTCAACCAAATTACAAAATCCACGTGTAGGTGAGACAAGAAAGTGTACCAAACCATTGTCTCAAGAGTCCAAAATCCTTTGTTATAATCACAGATAACAACAGGAGGGCAAACAGGCAATGTGACAGACCCAACCGAGACAGGGTCTTTTTCGAGGGGGCTGCAGGGTAGTCTTTTGCCTCATGAGTATGGTCCCTGGTGGTGTGTGCCTGAGGGACCCTTTGAGTGGTTTTGCTTTGGATTTGGGTCCGTGTCTCCCCAAAACAGAATCAGAATAGATGTTAATATAATCAGCTAAAAAAAAACGCTGGGGTCTCCTGCTATAATTTGTTTATTAAGGTTTCTTTCTCTATAATTCCCCATTGTGTGCCTCCTAGGTGTGAATTCCCATTGTTAATTAAGTCGCCTAATGTTTCTGTCTGCTAGTTTTGTGTCCACTTCACCTCATTACCAAACTATTGTGGGATGTTATATGTTTGTGTTATGTAGACAACTGATTAGATCAGTGTTTCTCAACTCCAGTCCTCAAGACGCCCCAACAGATCATGTTTTCAGGTTTTCCTTTAGATGAAATGGCTGTGGTATTTACTAAGGCAGTGAAACTGATCAACTCACCTGTGCAAAATAATGGAAATCCTGAAAACATGACCTGTTGGGGCGCCTTGAGGACTGGAGTTGAGGAACCCTGGATGAGATTACTGTTTATGTTTACATTAGCTGTTCATTAGATGTACTGCTATTACAAACTGTTTACAGTTTGCATTGTTTAGGATAATGTGATCAAGCTCTTGTCTGATTTTGTGTGGTATATATTCTGCGTGACTTTACAATAAAGTCAATTCCAGTTTGCACCTAAGTGTCTAGCTATAACACCTGGTTCCTGGTTCCCGAGTGGAGGAAGCTGCATCTTGGCTGAAGCACCCACGCTGGGTGCCAGGCAGTCTGTCACAGGCTACAACGCATTTTGAGGGGCAAACAGAAAGAGCAGCAGTGAGCCGTCTTTATTAACCACTTGCTTACTGGGCACTTAAACCCCCCTCAGTCCCAGACCAATTTTCAGCTTTCAGCGCTGATGCACTTTGAATGACAATTGCGCGGGCACTGTAGCCCAAATGAAATTTTTATCATTTTTTTCCCACAAATAGAGCTTTCTTTTGGTGGTATTTAATTACAGCTCGGAGTTTTATTTTTTGCTAAACAAACAAAAAAAGATGCAAACTGCAAAAAAATATAAAAAATCATGTTTAATAGTTTGTTATAAAATTTTGCAAACAGGTCATTTTTCTCCTTCATTGAAGTGCGCTGATGAGGCGGCACTGATAGGCTGCACTGGTGGGCACTGATAGGCTGCATTGGTGGGCACTGATAGGCTGCATTGGTGGGCACTGATAGGCTGCACTGGTGGGCACTGATAGGCATAGTTAAGGCGGCACTAATAGGCACAGATAAGGCGGCACCGATGGGCAAAGACGGGCACAGATAAGATAGCACGGATGGGTGGCACAGATGGGTGGCATGAATGGGTGGCACTAAGGGGCACTGATAGGTACAACTGATAGATGGGACTGATGGGCACTGATAGGTGGCACTGATAGGTGGCTCTGATAGGTGGCACTGCTGGGCACTGATGGGCGGCACTGCTGGGCACTGATGGGCGGCACTGCTGACAGCTGATCACGTGATAAGGGGTCGGGATCGACCCCTTGCACGGATCGGTGATCAGGCGAGTCTCGTAGATTTGCCGATCACAGAGCGCGCCGCGCGCGCCCCTCAGGGGGCGCAGAGGCCGCTCGTGCACGGGACTACGTCAATAGACGTAGTCCCGGAAAAGGAGATCCGCTCTGTAGCCGTCAATCGGCTATAGCGCGGATCTCAAGTGGTTAAAGAGGAAGTAAACCCTGATGAGTGTTACTTCCTCTTTGTCTCCCTGCAAAGGTAAAAAATAATGGGCTAATATGCATCGCATAGTAGCCCATTATGTGTCACTTACCTGACACAGGAGCCAGCGATGTCACCGCTGTCCCCTGTAGTCCGGAGCTTCCATCGTCTTCCAGGTATCGGTGCTCCGGCCACTCACAGCGCCGGAGCAGCGATGACGTCACTCCCGCGCACAGGAGCCGCCACTAACGGCATATTGCCGTTTGCAGCGGCATGCTGCTAACGGCGATAGTGCGCCTGTGTGGCGCTGTCTACGGCGCATACGCTGTAGACAGCTGTCACTGTCTTTTAGTAAATATCTCCTAAACCGTGTAGGTTTAGGAGATATTTCTTGGACCTACAGGTAAGCCTTAATCTAGGCTGTAAGGATCAAGGTATGTGGAAACAAAATGGTTGACAGTATGCTTTACTAAAATACTTGTCTATCTTTATCCTTCTCAGTAATATAAGGACTCATCATCTTTAGTCACGTACGCATAAGAAGAGGCCGCATCAGCCCTAAAAAGCAGTCTACGCCCAGAAGATTGTCTTATCAGCTGATAACACCCGGAGAATTGCCTTTTCTTTGCAAAATGTTGTTTTTTTTACATTGCTGATGCTTGCCTTTTTCTGTCTATAAAAGAGATAATAAAGAAGCCTCAGAGTCAGAGTTAAGCACGGACTTCTGAGCAGAAATACTGAGTACCTCCGTGTCTCTTTGCTTAGATAAGAACTCTAACTAACAATTGGGAAACGGTAACATAACCTGACAAATAGGTGACTTGTTGAGGTCACACCTAACATTCTGGCGCTGCCGAACAGGGACCTGCAGAAAGAAACTACAAGAGGCGAACGAACATAAGGACGGAACAAAGAGGTCGGGCACATCAAGAACCACAGACAAATCCTGCGCAGGTAAGAAAAGCTTTATTTTCTTATAAACTCTGTGCTTCTTAGATCTGTGCCCACCTGATCTGTCTGAATTGTTCTTCAGGTAAACACCAACCTCTGTAGTAAGCGGGTCTTGAACTTAATATTTTGACTTATGTTACCGTTGTTTCTTGTCTGTCTACTTGTCATCTGTCTGTTGTGAATGAAATAAGCCCTGTTTGTATGGTGTGAATTGAAACATATATCATCCCAATGGGTAACGGAATGCGCCCTTAACTCGTAAGAGTACTTTGGGGGTCCGACACTTAAGTTTGATATACGCTTTTTGATTCATGAGCCTAAAAACGGGTTGAAAGTATAAGTCCTGACTGCCTCGATAAAGCAGGAATAAGAAACGAATGCTGAGAGATTCCATGGTAATGGGAAGGGAATAAGGTCTCCACAAAGTCCCGGAGATCTAGTCATATGTGTTTGGCCACCTATAAGTGATGATTGTGATTGTCGTGTCTGCTGTATTAGTAGTCGCATTCATTGTCTGGTTGGGGTATAAAGTAGTTCGGTTTCAAAGTAAATACCCCGGACAAAGTTTTAATATTTTGGCACCCTAGGAGGAGAAGGCAACGAGACACTTAATAAGTGATCCAAACGCCACCTAGGCAAGACTGTCAAAATGGGCCAGACACAAGGTAAACCCCAGGAGGAATCTCAGAAATGTTATAGTGTTAAAGACATAATTACAATGTTGTATGGGAAGGATAAGGCACAAGGCACAAATAGGATTCTCAAGAAATTGGGGATGGATGGAGAAAATGGATTAAGTGTAGAAGGTTGGGAAGAAATAAAGAAAGACAGACAGGGAGAGATATTGAAAAACGGATGGGTATCACAAATACAATGTCTAATTAAGGTATCCAACAGGGCTAAAGAGGAGGGATGGGAGTATTGTCAGGAAAAGGGTGGATGGGATATGAAGGTCCGACACAAAAGTCTTCCTTCTGCTCCCGGCGATAGGGTAAATACGGGAGATACTCCACCTCCTTATAACACCACCACACCAGGTAATGAAAGACCAAAACTTTATCCTTCCTTAAGAGGAAGAGGGTGGGTATGCCGAGTATGCGGTGCCCAGAACCCAGACTGGGCACAGGAATGTGTGCATTGCGGCGCTCAAAGACCAGAGCCCGTAGCTCCAGTCCATAGTCGGACTAGGGTAATACAAGTGAATAATCCAAATTTCGGGCAGGAAGGAGAACCGCCTACGGTGACTCGACAAGTTGTCTTGAGGGCATGGGCACCTTGGACAGCTAACACTCTTATGGCACTGGTACAGAATGCTCCTGATCCCGTAGCAAAACCCGCCGCCTTCTGCAGATTTGTGACACAGTTACTGGACACACATGAAGCAGCTTGGCAAGATGGGGAAGATATATGTAGACATAAATTGACACTGACAATGTTTAATCAATTCATGACTAGACTTACCCCACTTAGACCGAATGGGGATCCTGCCACGGACCCGCCAGGAGTACATCCTCGTCATATAGATTCTAGACCCCTGTTTATTGCTCAGTTACGAGAATTTTGCCAAGAGAAACAGCGGGAAAGGGGCTCAACGGCGCCCATAAAACAAGCCCCAGGTCAGACTGTTACCGAGTTTTACCTTAATATGGAAAGCATGATGGCTGACGAAGGGCTAGATTTAGCCCTACCCATCACCATTAGGGCTTTCAATCGACAGTTTATGGAAGGATTAGTACCACAAATAGGTGACAAACTAAAGACGTGTACTCCTGAATGGAGAGCCTTACAGGACAGAGGAGCGCTGTTGCAGAAAGCACAAGGTATCGAAGCTGATCTAACAGAAACTAAACCTAGGAGGACACCGGGAGTTAACACTGTTGCCCGGGTTAGGGAAGGAGGGAACTCCTCCCGTAGACCTCTTACCTGCTATTACTGCGACAAGGTAGGACATATAAAAAGAAATTGTAGAAAAAGGATAAAAGACGAACAGGAAGGAAGCACGGACAGAGACGAGAGGGACAACAGACAGAGGAGTAGCAATGATAGGGACGATACGGCATGACTTGCCCCGGTCCTAGCTGAATCAGAGAACAAAATGCTCCACATGTTGATGAAGGTGGAAGGTAAACATATTCCTTGTTTGGTTGACACAGGAGCGTCACGCAGTCTGTTGTCTGATTCAGTAGTCCCTCCACACATGACGTCCCGTGACACCATACCCATAAGTGGTTACGACGGACTCCTGACTGATGCCCCGCTGACTAAACCTTTAAAAGTAAAGATAGGAAATCACATGTTTTTGTCACGCTTTTTGATTTCCAGGGGAGCTCCCACTAATTTATTAGGAGCAGACATTCTTCAGAAAATAGGAGCGAACATTACTTATCACCCAGATGGCATGGTCACCCTAGCAATAGGAGATGACCCAGAGGGTATAGAAATCTGTAGTAAAATACAATGCTTGGAAGAAGAACCAGAACCGTCCAATACGCCCTCACCGGAAATAGACCAAATTCTGTCTAGCCTTCCGGAAGGGTTATGGGAAACACATCCAGCAGACGTTGGGCTTCTGCCCATACCCCCGGTTGCTCTACAGCTGATTCCAGGAGCAGTTCTCCCTCAGCAGAAACAGTACCCACTCAGTGCGCCCCAGGAAGCAGCTATAGAACTACAAGTGGAGGCTCTACTTAAAAGTGGAGCATTAAAAGAAATACAATCACCAGCCAATACCCCATTGTATCCAGTTAAGAAAAAGACATTGGGGGATGGCCCAACAAGGTATAGGATGGTACAGGACTTAAGGGCAATAAACAAAATATTGGCCCCAATAACGCCATTAGTACCGAACCCGCATACCTTACTGTCAGAAATACCATCAGATAGCTCCTCATTTACAGTTGTAGACTTGGCAAATGCTTTCTTTTCTGTACCCCTGGCGGAGGAATGTCAACCATGGTTCGCGTTCCGCCTTCGAAACCGTCAGCTAACCTGGACACGCCTACCTCAAGGAATGGCGCATTCGCCAACTCTATACTCACAAGCCCTGCAGACAGTGTTAGGAGAATGGCTACCGCCTGACACTTGTGTATTGTTGCAATATGTAGATGACCTATTGTTATGTTGTCCGGATAACGATACTTGTTTAAAAGCCACTCTCTCATTGTTACAATTCCTGGCTGAAAAAGGGTGCAAGGTGAATAGAACTAAGTTACAGGTATGTCAGAAAAAGGTTGTCTTTTTGGGCCACTGTATATCCCAGGGTACTCGACACCTCACTGAAGAACGAGTCCAGGCCATAAGACAGATGAATGTCCCACGCAACTTTAAGCAACTTCGTATGTTTCTGGGAATGGTGTCATATTGTAGACAATGCATACCACATGCCAGTTCTCTGATGCAGCCATTATATGATTGCTTGAAAATAGTACCCTATGTACTCACAGAAGCAGGTCATGAATCTTTTAGCACCTTAAAAAGGTTACTAATTTCGGCACCTGCGATCGGGATCCCTGATTATACCAAAACATTTCATTTGTACATTGCTGAAATCACGGGACACGCAACAGGGGTGTTGACACAACAACACATCAAACAAAGGCCGGTAGCATACTTCTCGGCGGCTCTCGATCCTGTCTCTAGAGGATCACCGTCCTGTGTACGAGCAGTTGCAGCAGTGTCAATTATCATTGACAAATCCTCAGAAATTGTCTTAGACAATCCTGTAGTGGTACATACCACACATGACATACACGCCATCTTGTCACAGGTCCAGCCAAAACACATATCAATGGCAAGGCAGCTGCGTCTACAATGCACCTTGCTCCTACCCCCCAATGTTACCTTTCAGCGATGCACTTCTTTTAACTTAGCACAGCTTTTACCATTACAGACAGATTTGACAGGGGGGAGTAATGATGATAATGGTGTAGACACAGCACAAGATACTCAGGATTCTGACACACTTTCGTTTCAGGACATAACATCTGATGAACACGATTGTTTTCAACTTATGGAACAAGAAACCACGGGGTTCCCACATGTCACAGACATACCCATTGCAAATGCAGAACACACACTGTACATAGATGGTAGTAGATTTGCCGATGACAAAGGTAAATATCACACAGGTTATGCTGTGGTAACGGACACACAGGTAATTGAGGCAAAGTCACTACCAGCACACATGTCGGCACAAGAAGCGGAACTAACCGCTCTAGAGAAAGCCCTAGAACACTTGGAGGGACAAGAAGGGAACGTTTACACTGATTCCGCATACGCCTACGGTGTTGCACATGATTATGGCCACATATGGAAAGCTAGAGGTTACCTTACAGCAGCAGGCACACCTGTTAAACATGGTGAAGGAATCAAAAGAGTCCTGAACAATCTTCAAAAGGTTAAAAGAGTAGCCATCATGAAGATAGCGGCACACACGAGCGCAAAAACAACTGAGGCAAAAGGAAACGCATTTGCAGATTTAACTGCAAAGAAGGCAGCTCTAGGGGAAGTAAGCCCTGAGACCTTAGCCACGGTACAGGTGAGTATGCCCGAAACCACATGGCAGCAGCTAATCGAACTACAGGAACAAGCAGGGGCTATTGAGAAGGACCGTTGGGTTAAGGAGGGAGCTGCACCAGGCCTTGACAATGTATGGAGAGAAGGAGACAAAATATGTCTACCCGCTTCTCTATACCTCGCAATGGCAGCGGCTGTCCACTTACCCACTCATGTCAGCTCCAATTCTATGTATAGGATTGTAAGCCAAGGATGGCTAGCCCCTGGATTCAGTAGTACTGCAAGGAACTACTGTGCTGCATGCCAAATCTGTCTGATTAATAACCCAGGACAGAGAGTGAAAACCCCACGTAAACATCAGGTCCGGGCCCAATATCCCTTTCAGAGACTGCAGATTGACTACATACAAATGCCTAAGAGCGGCCCCTTTGAATTTGTTCTCGTGTGCATCTGCCTATTTTCAGGCTGGCCAGAAAGTTATCCTGTGAAATCAGCTACGGCAAAAGCCACCGCCAAGAAACTGATTACTGAGCTGATACCTAGGTTTGGTCTCCCAGAAACAATAGAATCAGATAGGGGGACACATTTCACGGGAGAAATAATGCAAAATGTGATGGCAATGTTAGGGGTTCAACAAAGTTTTCATACTCCTTACCACCCACAGAGTTCAGGATCAGTAGAAAGAGTAAATGGTACAATCAAGCTGAAAATACAAAAGGCCATGCAGGAGTTGAACAAACCATGGCCTGAGTGCCTACCCTTAGCTTTGTTCTCTATTAGGTACACCCCAACAGGAAAAACCGGGTTATCCCCATATGAAATACTGTTTGGAAGTGCACCTAGATTAGGTTTATATTTTCCTCAAAGTATGCAATTGCAATGTGATAGTTTAACTACGTATGTAATACAGTTGCAACAGCGTCTGACTAAAATCCACAAGAGTGTGTATTCTTCTCTTCCAGACCCTAATTCTGTCACAGGTACTCACGATCTACAACCAGGAGACTATGTGTATGTAAAGAAACATACCAGAAAGACACTGGAACCAAGGTTTGAAGGTCCTTTCCAGGTGCTATTGATTACAGCAACCTCAGTGAAATTGGAAGGGAAACCTACCTGGATCCACGCTTCTCATTGTAAAAAGGAGCCAGTTGGCAAATGACAACATGTATCTTTTTATTCTTTCTGTTTCAGTAATCCTGGCTAATAGTTTGGTTACCTCACAGAATAAAATACACAAGGATGAAGGGTTTTCTAAAAAAATGTTATTACTGAAGTTTAAATATGCTTATGCCCAGAAGTCAGGATATGAGAAATGTTGGATTTGTAGCAAATTACACCCCAGCACAGCAAGTATACCACTGATGGCAGTTCCTATAAACTATACTGATCTTGCTAACAGTAGCATTAACATAATTAGAACAAATACCAGCGAGACAGTAATGTTTAAGTCAAATGGCCTCGCCTTTTCCCCTGATTGGTGTTTCAACCTAGGGAACACAACGGGAGGAAATGGAGAATGCCAAGACAGCAAATTTAACTTGTCCATTTTCATACCAAAAGCTACTCCTGGGAAAAACACGGTCTTCTACCCTAGTATAACCCACACACACCAATCGTTAGCTGAGTTCCTCGGTAATATTTCAGACAACAACACCAGGTGGTTAGTGAGTAACCTATCTCTTTATGGATACACCTCCCTTTATAGAAATAATATCGGTAGTAGATCAGTAGCACTGGGAAATAATATATATATCTGTTGTGAGGATAAATGTTATACTTGGATACCTAGAAGAGCTCAGGGATGGTGCTATCTCGCAAGTTTAGTACCAGTAATGGGAGTAGTAGGTGATGAACGAGGTGATCACCTATTAGAAGCTAGCATGCACCCTAGGTATCCCCTCAGGTATCGTAGTAAAAGAGAAATATTCCTGAAGAAGGACATGGCATGGGCTTGGTTCCCGTCCTGGACAGGATGGGGTATAGACTTAATGAAACGACTAAATAACTATACAGGAATTATTAATGATGTTTTGGAGAAAAACTCTGATGATATTACTAAGTTAAATCTGGAGACCAGAGCCATCAGACAACAATTAGAATTACATGAATTAGCAATTGAAAGTATGAGTGCAGCACTGACAGGACTCTGTGAAACTACTGAGGACTATGAGTGCTGTACTTGGATACATAACACCAGCATTGAGGTACCTGATTATTATGACATCATTGCACAACACCGTACGGAAGTAAAGAATTTACAAGAGAAGGCCCGAAATATTGGTCGCGACTGGGATCCGTTTGGTGGAACTTTTAGTTTCTCAGGGTTATTCTCTTGGGTTAAGAAGGCAGCAATGACGATTATAGTGGTGCTCTTATTCGTATTTCTCTTTTATGCATGCTTTAAACTGCTCATGTGCTTTTGCAAGAAAGCCAAGGTAAATGCTGCGGAAAAGATGGAACTTTTGTGAAGATAGGTGGATTTAGATCCTTGACATCACCCATCTTGCAGAAAAGCCACTCTTCCTGAATTTTAGATGTTGGTACTGTCCAGGGGGATGGGTGTATACCCCTCTGACAACTCGCGGTCAGGGAGAGTACTCTGGATATAGGCCGACTAGAACTTGTTCAGGTGGACCCAGGGCAAGAGGGAGGGGTGATGTCAAAGGGGGAAATGTAAGGATCAAGGTATGTGGAAACAAAATGGTTGACAGTATGCTTTACTAAAATACTTGTCTATCTTTATCCTTCTCAGTAATATAAGGACTCATCATCTTTAGTCACGTACGCATAAGAAGAGGCCGCATCAGCCCTAAAAAGCAGTCTACGCCCAGAAGATTGTCTTATCAGCTGATAACACCCGGAGAATTGCCTTTTCTTTGCAAAATGTTGTTTTTTTTACATTGCTGATGCTTGCCTTTTTCTGTCTATAAAAGAGATAATAAAGAAGCCTCAGAGTCAGAGTTAAGCACGGACTTCTGAGCAGAAATACTGAGTACCTCCGTGTCTCTTTGCTTAGATAAGAACTCTAACTAACAATTGGGAAACGGTAACATAACCTGACAAATAGGTGACTTGTTGAGGTCACACCTAACAAGGCTCACCTGTAGGTCAAAGTGGTTTGTAAGGGTTTACAACCACTTTAAAGGAAGCCAAAGTTTCACACCGGATTACTGCACCAGTTTGGCCAAGACCAAGGTTCAAGGACGAAGACACATGGCTCCTGTATTTGGACAATATCTGCTTATCTTAGAGTAATGCCGCGTACACACGACCAGACTTTTCGAGGGACTAGGTCCGACGGACTTTCAGCGGAGTTCTGACGGACTTTCCGAATGAGCGGACTTGGCCACACACAATCACACCAAAGTTCGATGGATTCGAACGTGATGACGTACGACTGGACTTGAATAAGGAAGTTCATAGCCAGTAGCCAATAGCTGCCCTAGCGTCGGTTTTTGTCCGTCGGATTAGCATACACACGAGCGGATCTCTCGGTAGGAACCGGGTCCGGCGGAAAAAAATTGAAACATGTTCCATTTCTAAAGTCTGTCGGATTTTTGCAAATCAAAAGTCCACTGCAGCCCACACACGATCGAATGGTCCGCTGGAATCGTTCCGTCGGACCTTTGATGTCGAAAAGTCCAGTCGTGTGTACGTGGCATTTTAACGTAGGCTTTAACAATAATAAGTGAAAAAAAAACACTGTCATTTTTTATTTTTTTTTCTGATGGTATTTTATGTTTTATTCCCATTGCGACTCCTTTTTCCAGAAGGAATGTCAGAGTATAAAGAAACCCATCTGCCTCATTCCGATGGAAGCTACGGAGGTTTTCCTTTCACACAAAAGCCACTGAACTCGTATTGATAAAAGTTTAAGCACTCACTGCGGGGGGGATTGGCACACAAAAGGCCACCTCCTGCCGCAATGACACTACGGCTGATAAATTATTACTGGACTCTCATATTGTCTTCAAATACATTCAAAGGTAAATTCTCTGATATTGGATCATCAAAGTCACCAGCCTTCAGAGGACACTTCATCCTCATCATATCTCCCAACATGTATGACATATTGTTATAAAATACATTTATATATTATTTATACAATGTTTTAGATACAGTATCTCACAAAAGTAAGTACACCCCTCGCATTTTTGTAAATATTTTATTCTATCTTTTAATGTGACAACACTGAAGAAATGACACTTGGCTACAATGTAAAGTATTGAGTGTACAGCTTGTATAACAGTGTCAATTTTCTGTCCCCTCAAAATAACTCAACACACAGCCATAACCGCTTGCCGACCAGCCACCGTCATTTTACTGTGGCAGGTCCCACGAGCCATCGTAGCTATAGGTTGGCTCGTGGGATCAGGATAGCAGGCACGCACGCACGTGCCTGCTGCACTGCGAGGGTGGGCTAATGCTCATGGCCGATGGTCGCGATGACCGCCAGCCACAAGCGAAAGTGGTCACGAGAGGCAGAACACAGAAGTGTGTGTGTAAACACACAAATCCCTGTTCTGCTGCCTGACTGCGTAACCAGTGTACAAAGCAAAGTCCATAAAGACATTGATGAGCGAGTTTGGGGTGGAGGAACTTGACTGGTCTTCACAGAGTCCTGACCTCCACCCCATAGAACACCTTTGGGATGAATTAGAAGTCCTGGCTCACAGTCTCCACTCTAATTTATACCAAAGGTCTTCTATCTGGTTGAGGTCAGGATTCTGTGCAGGCCAGTCATTGCGGCCAGAGAGAGCGTTGAGTCAATATCTCAAGGAAAAAGAAGAAAAGAAGAAGAGAATAGAAGGCGGTGGCGGCAACAGAAGACCAGGCCACCCCTAGTAAAAGAGCTGGAAGAAGAAAGCGGAGGCCCGGCAAGAAGAATCGAAGAGGGGGAGAAGACCCCCGAAGTCGGAAGAAGAGGCGGCGGCGACAGAAGACCGGGACACCCCTGGTAAAAGAGCTGGAAGAAGAAAGCGGAGGCCCAGCAAGAAGAACCGAAGAGGGGGACAAGACCCCCTAAGTCAGAAGAAGAGGCAGCGGTGACAGAAGACCGGGCCACCGCTAGTAAAAGAGCTGGAAGAAGAAAGCGGAGGCCCGGCAAGAAGAACCGAAGAGGGGGACAAGACCCCCTAAGTCAGAAGAAGAGGCAGCGGTGACAGAAGACCGGGCCACCGCTAGTAAAAGAGCTATTGGAAGATAGCGGAGGCCTGGCAAGAAGAACCGAAGAGGGGGAGAAGACCCCCGAAGTCGGAAGAAGAGGCGGCGGCGACAGAAGACCGGGACACCCCTGGTAAAAGAGCTGGAAGAAGAAAGCGGAGGCCCGGCAAGAAGAACCGAAGAGGGGGACAAGACCCCCTAAGTCAGAAGAAGAGGCGGCGGTGGCAGAAGACCGGGCTACCGCTAGTAAAAGAGCTATTGGGAGATAGCGGAGGCCTGGCAAGAAGAACCGAAGAGGGGGACAAGACCATCAAAGTCAGAAGAAGACCCCCGGATGGCGGCGGCAATGACGAAGAAGAAAGCCGGGGCTCCTTCACTAGTAAAAGAGCTAGCAGAAGATAGTGGAGGAGTCCGGCGAGAAGATCCCCCATGATGGAAGACCACCGGAGCTGTGCAATAAATTATTTGAGAAACATGTGTTGTGTTTTTTTCTTTACACTTTTTTTTCACCAGGTGAATGGGTAGGGGTACCCCAATACTCATTCACATAGGGTGGGGGGCCGGTATCTGGGGGCCCTCCCGGACTACGATAAGCCCCCCGCCCGCAGACCCCAACAACCAATGACCAGGGTTGTCGGGAAGAGGCCCTTGTCCTCATCAACATGGGGACAAGGTGCTTTGGGGTGGGGGGATGCTTCCCCAAAGCACCCCCCATGTTGAGGGCACGAGGCCTGGTACGGCTCAGGAGGGTGGGGGGGGGGGGGGGCGCTCGCTCATCCCCACTCCCTTTCCTGATCGACCAGGCTACATGCTTGGATAAGTGTCTGATAAGGACATTGGGGGGACCCCCGCGCCGTTTTTTTTGGCATAGGGCTTCCCCTTTAAGTCCATACCAGGTGACGGGGCCAGCGAGGTGTCAATCTCGCCGATGGAGGGGGCAACAATCCTGCGCTAGTCCCGTCTACCTGGAGCCACGTTCAAAATGAACGGATGTGGGCAAGTCCGTTCATTTCAAAAGTTCCGGCGGACTAGCGCCATACCTACTCCGCCGGCAAAGTCCGGTTGTGTGTGGGCAGGTCCGCTCATTCGGAAAGTCCGGCGGACCTCCGCTGCAGTCCGATCGCGTGTACGCGGCAAGAGTGTACGTACATAAGGCATATGTGAGCGACACGATGGCTAGATACAAGGTGCGAGCGGCAGAGCCAGGGGACTCTGAGGAAACCATGCGGATGATCCAGGATCTATTCCTGGGATTTCACTGAGTATTTTTTGGAAATTGTGACCGGTAACTGCTGGATAGGAGATCGTTTGGATACATTCATCTGGTGGAATGGCTGGAGGAGCCAACAAGGAATATTATGCCAAGCTATCAGTGAACCAGCTGGAGGAACCGTCAAGGGACACTATCCCTGGTTATTGATATATGCCAATCACCCTTGTAGGGGTAATAGGAGCTGGTGAGTGGGGAGCACAAGAGTCTCCTGATCTGTTGAGCATTTGGTCACTTTGGCGTTTCTGGCAACTTTTACAGCAACACTGGGACTAATATTATATATTTTTGTATATATTTTAATTTTTTCAAGTTCCTCCACCCTAACCTCGCTCACAAATGCGCTTCTGGAAGAATGGTCAAACATTCCCATAGACACATCTCCTAAACCTTGTGGACGGCCTTCCCAGAAGAGTTGAAGCTGTTATAGCTGCAAAGGGCGGGCCAACTCAATATGGAACCCTACGGACTAAGACTGGGAGGCCATTAAAGCTTGTGTGCGTGCATGCGTGCGTGCGCAAAGGCAGGCGTCCCAATACTTTTGGCAATATGACGTATGTAGATATAAGGTGGTTTTCTTTGCCCACCCTGTTCAAAGACTACTGCTATGAGGACGCATGGTATTCAACTGTTAGTACCATGACAGCCCCATAAATAGAGTTCTCCTATCGCCCTCCGAGGATTTTTATGTGGTTGGGTTGTATTGTAAACCATGCCAAGCGTAGTCCTGCTTCACTCCAGCAAGTACTCAGACATCAATGTAGGCGATACCTCTGCGGAGGAAGCGGCTGATACCGAACCCCGGCGATCTGCAGAGCGGCGGTGTCAGAGACGGAAAGCCTCCTGCTAATTTAAGAAGGTGACTTTGAAGGTGACAAGAAGAGACGCAAAGAAGATGGTATAATCAGCCCCGAGCAGTTGAGCTGCGGCGGGATATATTTTAAAGCGGAATTTGACATTTTCCTTAATGGATAAGGATAAATCAGGCGGAGCCGGCCTCGTACGTGTGAATATAAACACACTTTAAAGGATTAAGCCTCATTTATATTCCCGCGTCGGGCGGCGGGTGCCGCAGATTTATTATTGCGCTTGTCAGTGGAATCGCGGGGTCTCCGGGTTTTTTTTTTTTTTTTTTGGAGAGCCTGCCGGTGTCGGGGGAAAATAATTACGGCCATGGTGTATAATGGCAGCGAGGAATTAATGTGTACGCCCCCGGAGTGCGGGAGAATAGCACGGGAGGGGCCGGCCTCTGGTGTCTGCCAGCTGCAGAAGACATCACCAAGCACTATACCCATATAAAAGAGGCAAAGTATTATAAATGGCGCAAAATGTTTAAAAAAATTGTTTCGTTTTGGATATTTAATTTGTTACGTCTTTTTTTTTTCATTTTTAAAATTTGTTTCTTATCGTTTTTTGTTTCATTTATTCGTTTTCGACCGGGGTCAAATTTTTACAAAAAAAAAGGTCGAGTCAAATTTGAATTGAAAATATCGAAACGATCCAAATTCATTGTGAAGAATAGCTGGATCTAGCCAATTTGAAAAATTCAAATGTATTCATTTTTTTTTTCATTTCATCCTATTTTATTCGAAATTCAAATTTTTGCAAGACGGTCATATTCTTTTTAATTTATTCTATTATATTCTTTTATTTTCTATTCTATCCTATTCCTTTGTTTTCTATTCTATTTTATTCTTTTTTTTATTATATTATTTTCTATTCTATGCTGTTTTATTCTATTCTATTCTATTTTTTATTTTTATATCTTTTATTGTCTATTACTTTCCTTTATTTTCTATTCTATTTGATTCCTTTATTTTATATTCTATTCTGTTTTATTATATTCCTTTCGAAATTTAAATTTTGGAACACATCTATATTCTAATATACACAGTCTTTGAAGGAAATCAGCAATAGTCAGCAACATTTCATTTTTTTTTTTCAAATTAATTTCAAATTTGTTTTCCTTGTGAAAAATAGCTGGATCTAGTCAATTTGAAATTCAATTGTATTCATTTTTTTTTCATTTCATCCTATTTTATTCTAAATTCGAATTTTTGGAAGACGGTTATATTCTTTCTAATTGATTCTATTATATTCTTTTATTTTCTATTATATCCTATTCCTTTGTTTTCTATTTTATTTTATTCTTTTATTTTTTTTATTATATTATTTTCTATTCTATGCTGTTTTATTCTATTCTATTTTTTATTTCTATTTTCTAGTCTATTCAATTCTTTTAATCACATTTTGGAAGACGGCTATATTCTTTCTATTTTATTCAATTTTCTTTAAAATTTGAATTTTTAAATTCAAATTTTGGAAGACAGTTGTATTCTTACTATTTCATTCTATTCTATTTTTTTTTATTATAGTAGTTACATAGCTACATAGTAGGTGAGGTTGAAAAAAGACACAAGTCCATCAAGTCCAACCTATGTGTGTGATTATATGTTCTGCTATATTATTTTATTTTCTGTTCTATCCTATTCCTTTGTTTTCTATTCTATTTTATTATTTTATTTCTATTATATTATTTTCTATTCTATTCTATGCTGTTTTATTCTATTATACTCTATTTTTTTATTTCTATTTTCTAGTCTAGTCTATTCTTTTATTGTCTATTACTTTCCTTTATTTTCTATTCTATTTGATTCCTTTATTTTCTATTCTATTCTGCTTTATTCTATTCTTTTTTCGAAATTAAAATTTTAGAACACATCCATATTCTAATATACACAGTCTTTTAAGGAAATCAGCAATAGTCAGCAACATTTCATTTTTTTTTTCAAATTCATTTCAAATTTGTTTTCCTTGTGAAGAATAGCTGGATCTAGTCAATTTGAAATTCTAATTTTTTTTTATTTCATCCTATTTTATTTGAAAATCTAATTTTTGGAAGATGGTTATATTCTTTCTAATTTATTCTAATATATGCTTTTATTTTCTATTCTATCCTATTCCTTTGTTTTCTATTCTATTTTATTCTTTTTTTATTATTATTATTATATTATTTTATATTCTATGCAGTTTTATTCTATTCTATTCTTTTTTTTATTTCTATTTTCTAGTCTATTCAATTCTTTTAATCAAATTTTGGAAGCCGGCTATATTCTTTCTATTTTATTCAATTTTCTTTGAAATTTGAATTTTTAAATTCAAATTTTGAAAGACAGTTGTATTCTTACTATTTCATTCTATTCTATTTTTTATTATAGTAGTTACATAGTTACATAGTAGGTGAGGTTGAACAAGACAAAAGTCCATCAAGTCCAACCTATGTGTGTGATTATATGTTCTATTATATTATTTTATTTTCTATTCTATCCTATTCCTTTGTTTTCTATTCTATTTTATTATTTTATTTTCTATTATATTATTTTCTATTCTATTCTATGCTGTTTTATTCTATTATATTCTTTTTTTTATTTCTATTTTCTAGTCTATTCAATTTTTTTATTGACTATTACTTTCTTTTATTTTCTATTCTATCTTATTCCTTTATTTTCTATTCTATTCTGTTTTATTCTATTCTTTTCGAAATTAAAATTTTAGAACACATCTATATTCTAATGTACACAGTCTTTGAAGGAAATCAGCTATAGTCAGCAACATTTCAATTTTTTTTTCAAATTAATTTCAATTTTTTTTTTTCGACCAGATTCACAATTTTCCAATGGATTTGAAAATTTCAAATCAATCCAAGTTCATTGTAAAAAATTGCTGGTTCTATTCTATTTGAAATGAGAAAAAATAGAATTTTGGAAGATGGCTATATTCTTTCTATTTTATTCTATTTTCTTTTCAATTCTAATTTTAAAATTCTAATTTTGGAAGATGGTTGTATTCTTACTATTTCATTCTATTCTGTTCTATTTTTTATTCTATGTTGTTCTATTACATTTTTTTATTTTCTATTCTATCCTATTCCTTTGTTTTCTGTTCTATTTTATTCTTTCATTTTCTATTATAATATTTTCTATTATATCCTATGCTGTTTTATTCTATTATATTCTACTTTGTATTTGTATTTTCTAGTCTATTCTTTTCTTTTATTTTCTATTATTTTGCTTTATTTTCTATTCTATGTTATTAGTTTATTTTCTATTCTATTATATTCTATTCTTTTAAAAATTCAAATTTTGGAACACATCTATATTCTAAAATGTTTACATTTCTCTTTTTTTCTTTCAAATTTGTTTTCGACCAGATTCACAATTTTCCAATGGATTTGAAAATCTCAAATCGATCCAAGTTCATTGTAAAAAATTGCTGGTTCTATTCTATTTGAAATTCAAAAATCAAATTTTGGAAGACAGGTATATTCTTTCTATTTTATTTTATTTTCTTTGAAATTCGAATTAAAAAATTCACATTTTGGGAGATGGTTGTAATTGTTATTATTTAGTTCTATTCTATTCTATTAATTTATTTTTTTATTCTATTATATTCTTTTATTTTCTATTCTATCGTATTCCTTTATTTTCTATTCTATTCTTTTATTTTCTATTCTATTATTTGCTATTCTATTCTATTCTATGCTGTTTTATACTATTCTTTTTAATATAATTAAAAATTATATAATTATAATATAATAATATAATATAATTATAAGTTCTACCCTAGTATAAATGGCACCAACTTAAAATTACATGTGTTAGAAAATCAATCATATGTGTGGCAGCTGCCCCTTTAAGTGTAAAAACACACAAAATAATCAAAGTCTTTAAAAATAAAGTGGGCGCTATTCCTACATGTAGTTCAACACCATAAAATAAATCATGAACTCCATATCCAAATTTGTAGTTTGCAGGGACAATGTGGGACCTTCCTGCTGGGTGCGTCCTGTTTCTGGCCGTCTCCTTGCACTGATTGTGAAAAGCACCACACCTGCCTGAAGTAAAATGTTAGACAGGGCATGCAAGTGATGAGGATGATACAACTTGCCCCCAGGCAGAAGGGACACTATGAGCAGTGACGTCGCTACGGGGGTGCTGGCATCGCTAGAGGGGTGACACCAGGGGTGGGCGTGGACGGATCATTCAGTGACAGAGGAGCAAAGTAAAGGAGGCGGCGGTGGCTGCAGCTTCCAATCCTGGAAGTAGATCACTTGGCAGAGGCAGGCTGTGGGAAGGTGCGGTACGGTGTTGTTTTTTTTTTTTTTGGGGAGGGGTGGGCAGTTGGGTTGGGAGATGGGAGGGTGTAGTATGGGGGATAGGGGAGCCCCCTTTCCCTCAACCCCTTTCGCTCTCACTCCCCCTTTCTCTTTCCTCACTCTTTCCTCACCTCTTTCACATCTCTCTCACCCCCTCTCTCTCTCACTCCCACCTCTTCCTTCCTCCCTCTCTCTCTTATCCCCATTTCTCTCTCTAACCCCCCTCTCCCTTGTATCCCACTCATCCCCCTTTTTTCTCTCTCACTCCCCCTCTCTGTAAGCCCCCTCTCGCTCTCCCCCACCTCTTCCCCATCTCTCTCTCTCCCACCTCTCTCTTTCTCTCTAACTCCCACCTCTTCCCCACCTCCCTCTCTCTCTCACTCACCTCCTCTCATTTCACTCTCTAACCTCCCTCTCTCGTTCACCCCCTCTCACCTTCTCAATCAGCCTCCTCTCTCTCTTATCCCCCTTTCTCTCTCTAACCCCCTCTCTCTCTCCCCCCTCTCTATCTTATCTCCCCTTTCTCTCTCACCCCCTTTACTCTCTTACCCTCTCTCACCCACTCCTCTCTCTTGTCCCCCCTTTTTCTCTCTCATCCCCTCTCTCTCTCACCCTCCCTCTCTTTCTTATCCCCGTTTTCTCTCTCACCTCCCCTCTCTCTCGTCCCCCTTTCTCTCTCTCACCCCCTCTCTGTCTCTCGTCCCTCTCTCTCCCCCCCTCTCTCTCTCACCCCTCTCTCTCTCTTATCCCCCCTCTCTCTCTCTTGTCCCTCTTCCCTGTCACCCCTCTCTCTCTCTCTTTTGTCCCCCCTCTCTCTCTCTTGTCCCCTCTCTCTCTAACCCCCCTCTCTCACCCTCTCTCTCTCTCACCCTCTCTCACTCTTCTCCCCCCTCTCTCTCTCACCCCCTCTCATCCCTCTCTCTCTCACACCTCTCTCTCACCCCTCTCTCTCTCTCACCCCTCTCTCTTTGGACCCCCCTCTCTCTCACTCCCTCTCTCTCTTGTCCCCCTCTCTCTCTCAGCCCCCTCTCTCAACCCCTCTCTCTCAACCCCCTCACCCCCTCTCTCTCTTATCCCCCTCTCTCTCTCACCTTCTCTCTCTCTCTCTCTCTCACCTTCTCTCTCTCTTACCCACTCTCTCTCTTACCTTCTCTCTCTCATCCCGCTCTCTTTCTCCCCCCTTAAGTGGAGCTCTAATAGGAAGAGGTGGTAGCCCAAAGATGAAGGGGTGGATCTTAAACAGGAAGGGGTGGGACACATTTAGATGGCGGGCACCTGATTTTAGTCTTACCTAGGGCAGCACAAAAGCAAATTACACCACTGCCTCCCCCCCCCCCCCCCATGAAAACAGTGTACCTGGAGCAGCATCTATCGCGGCTCTTGGAAGTGAACCTGAACAACTGTATGAGACTGAAAGGAAGGCTGTGGCATTCAGCCTTAAAGACCACCCCGGGGGAGTTTCTCACTTTCGGGGTCAGCTTGTTACATTGTTACAAGTTTACATGTAACGTAATGCCTTCATCGATGAAGGTGTAATGCCTATCCGTCCTGCCTTCATTAGTGGAAGGTGTAATGCCTATCCGTCCTGCCTGCATCAATGTAAGGTGTAATGCCTATCCGTCCTGCCTTCATCAGTGGAAGGTGTAATGCCTATCCATCCTGCCTTCATCAATGGAAGGTGTAATGCCTATCCATCCTGCCTTCATCAATGGAAGGTGTAATGCCTATCCATCCTGCCTTCATCAATGGAAGGTGCAATGCCTATCCGTCCTGCCTTCATCAATGGAAGGTGTAATGCCTATCCATCCTGCCTTCATCAATGGAAGGTTTAATGCCTATCCGTTATGCCTTCATCAATGGAAGGTGTAATGCCTATCCGTCCTGCCTTCATTAGTGGAAGGTGTAATGCCTATCAGTCCTGCCTGCATCAATGTAAGGTGTAATGCCTATCCGTCCTGCCTGCATCAATGGAAGGTGTAATGCCTATCCGTCCTGCCTTCATCAGTGGAAGGTGTAATGCCTATCCATCCTGCCTTCATCAATGAAAGGTGTAATGCCTATCTATCCTGCCTTTATCAATGGAAGGGTAATGCCTATCCATCCTGCCTTC
This sequence comes from Lithobates pipiens, assembly GCF_037356315.1. Taxonomy (NCBI): domain Eukaryota; kingdom Metazoa; phylum Chordata; class Amphibia; order Anura; family Ranidae; genus Lithobates; species Lithobates pipiens. Next base: position 27,152,655 of record NW_027507748.1, on the reverse strand, counting down.
ATCAATGGAAGGTGTAATGCCTATCCGTCCTGCCTTCATCAGTGGAAGGTGTAATGCCTATCCGTCCTGCCTTCATCAATGGAAGGTGTAATGCCTATCCATCCTGCCTTCATCAATGGAAGGGTAATGCCTATCCATCCTGCCTTCATCAATGGCAGGTTTAATGCCTATCCGTTATGCCTTCATCAATGGAAGGTGTAATGCCTATCCGTCCTGCCTTCATCAATGGAAGGTGTAATGCCTATCCATCCTGCCTTCATCAATGGAAGGTGTAATGCCTATCCATTATGCCTTCATCAATGGAAGGTGTAATGCCTATCCGTCCTGTCTTCATCAATGGAAGGTGTAATGCCTATCCGTCCTGTCTTCATCAATGGAAGGTGTAATGCCTATCCATCCTGTCTTCATCAATGGAAGGTGTAATGCCTATCCGTCCTGCCTTCATCAGTGGAAGGTGTAATGCCTATCCATTATGCCTTCATCAATGGAAGGTGTAATGCCTATCCATCCTGCCTTCATCAGTGGAAGGTGTAATGCCTATCCGTTCTGCCTTCATCAATAGAAGGTGTAATGCCTATCCATCCTGCCTTCATCAATGGAAGGTGTAATGCCTATCCTCCTGCCTTCATCAATGGAAGGTGTAATGCCTATCCATCCTGCCTTCATCAGTGGAAGGTGTAATGCCTATACATCCTGCCTTCATCAATGGACGGTGTAATGCCTATCCGCCCTGCCTTCATCAATGGAAGGTGTAATGCCTATCCGTCCTGCCTTCATCAGTGGAAGGTGTAATGCCTATCCGTCCTGCCTTCATCAATGAAGGTGTAATGCCTATCCATCCTGCCTTCATCAATGGAAGGTGTAATGCCTATCCGTCCTGCCTTCATCAGTGGAAGGTGTAATGCCTATCCATCCTGCCTTCATCAATGGAAGGTGTAATGCCTATCCATCCTGCCTTCATCAATGGAAGGTGTAATGCCTATTCATCCTGCCTTCATCAATGGAAGGTGCAATGCCTATCTGTCCTGCCTTCATCAATGGAAGGTGTAATGCCTATCCGTCCTGCTTTCATCAATGGAAGGTGTAATGCCTATCCGTCCTGCTTTCATCAATGGAAGGTGTAATGCCTATCCGTCCTGCCTTCATCAATGGAAGGTGTAATGCCTATCCGTCCTGCCTTCATCAATGGAAGGTGTAATGCCTATCCGTTATGCCTTCATCAGTGGAAGGTGTAATGCCTATCCATCCTGCCTTCATCAATGGAAGGTGTAATGCCTATCCGTCCTGCCTTCATCCATGGAAGGTGTAATGCCTATCCGTTCTGCCTTCATCAATAGAAGGTGTAATGCCTATCCATCCTGCCTTCATCAATGGAAGGTGTAATGCCTATCCATCCTGCCTTCATCAATGGAAGGTGTAATGCCTATTCGCCCTGCCTTCATCAATGGAAGGTGTAATGCCTATCCGCCCTGCCTTCATCAATGGAAGGTGTAATGCCTATCCGCCCTGCCTTCATCAATAGAAGGTGTAATGCCTATCCGTCCTGCCTTCATCAACGGAAGGTGTAATGCCTATCCGTTCTGCCTTTATCAATGGAAGGTGTAATGCCTATCCATCCTGCCTTCATCAATGGAAGGTGTAATGCCTATCCATCCTGCCTTCATCAATGGAAGGTGCAATGCCTATCCGTCCTGCCTTCATCAATGGAAGGTGTAATGCCTATCCGTCCTGCTTTCATCAATGGAAGGTGTAATGCCTATCCGTCCTGCTTTCATCAATGGAAGGTGTAATGCCTATCCGTCCTGCCTTCATCAGTGGAAGGTGTAATGCCTATCCGTCCTGCCTTCATCAATGAAGGTGTAATGCCTATCCATCCTGCCTTCATCAATGGAAGGTGTAATGCCTATCCGTCCTGCCTTCATCAGTGGAAGGTGTAATGCCTATCCATCCTGCCTTCATCAATGGAAGGTGTAATGCCTATCCATCCTGCCTTCATCAATGGAAGGTGTAATGCCTATTCATCCTGCCTTCGTCAATGGAAGGTGCAATGCCTATCCGTCCTGCCTTCATCAATGGAAGGTGTAATGCCTATCCGTCCTGCTTTCATCAATGGAAGGTGTAATGCCTATCCGTCCTGCCTTCATCAGTGGAAGGTGTAATGCCTATCCATCCTGCCTTCATCAATGGAAGGTGTAATGCCTATCTATCCTGCCTTCATCAATGGAAGGGTAATGCCTATCCATCCTGCCTTCATCAATGGAAGGTGTAATGCCTATCTGTCCTGCCTTCATCAGTGGAAGGTGTAATGCCTATCCGTCCTGCCTTCATCAATGGAAGGTGTAATGCCTATCCATCCTGCCTTCATCAATGGAAGGGTAATGCCTATCCATCCTGCCTTCATCAATGGAAGGTTTAATGCCTATCCGTTATGCCTTCATCAATGGAAGGTGTAATGCCTATCCGTCCTGCCTTCATCAATGGAAGGTGTAATGCCTATCCATCCTGCCTTCATCAATGGAAGGTGTAATGCCTATCCATTATGCCTTCATCAATGGAAGGTGTAATGCCTATCCGTCCTGTCTTCATCAATGGAAGGTGTAATGCCTATCCGTCCTGTCTTCATCAATGGAAGGTGTAATGCCTATCCATCCTGTCTTCATCAATGGAAGGTGCAATGCCTATCCGTCCTGCCTTCATCAATGGAAGGTGTAATGCCTATCCATCCTGCCTTCATCAATGGAAGGTGTAATGCCTATCCGTCCTGCCTTCATCAGTGGAAGGTGTAATGCCTATCCGTCCTGCCTTCATCAATGGAAGGTGTAATGCCTATCCGTCCTGCCTGCATCAATGTAAGGTGTAATGCCTATCCGTCCTGCCTTCATCAGTGGAAGGTGTAATGCCTATCCATCCTGCCTTCATCAATGGAAGGTGTAATGCCTATCCATCCTGCCTTCATCAATGGAAGGTGTAATGCCTATCCATCCTGCCTTCATCAATGGAAGGTGCAATGCCTATCCGTCCTGCCTTCATCAATGGAAGGTGTAATGCCTATCCATCCTGCCTTCATCAATGGAAGGTTTAATGCCTATCCGTTATGCCTTCATCAATGGAAGGTGTAATGCCTATCCATCCTGCCTTCATTAGTGGAAGGTGTAATGCCTATCCGTCCTGCCTGCATCAATGTAAGGTGTAATGCCTATCCGTCCTGCCTGCATCAATGGAAGGTGTAATGCCTATCCGTCCTGCCTTCATCAGTGGAAGCTGTAATGCCTATCCATCCTGCCTTCATCAATGGAAGGTGTAATGCCTATCTATCCTGCCTTCATCAATGGAAGGGTAATGCCTATCCATCCTGCCTTCATCAATGGAAGGTGTAATGCCTATCCGTCCTGCCTTCATCAGTGGAAGGTGTAATGCCTATCCGTCCTGCCTTCATCAATGGAAGGTGTAATGCCTATCCATCCTGCCTTCATCAATGGAAGGGTAATGCCTATCCATCCTGCCTTCATCAATGGAAGGTTTAATGCCTATCCGTTATGCCTTCATCAATGGAAGGTGTAATGCCTATCCGTCCTGCCTTCATCAATGGAAGGTGTAATGCCTATCCATCCTGCCTTCATCAATGGAAGGTGTAATGCCTATCCATTATGCCTTCATCAATGGAAGGTGTAATGCCTATCCGTCCTGTCTTCATCAATGGAAGGTGTAATGCCTATCCGTCCTGTCTTCATCAATGGAAGGTGTAATGCCTATCCATCCTGTCTTCATCAATGGAAGGTGTAATGCCTATCCGTCCTGCCTTCATCAGTGGAAGGTGTAATGCCTATCCATTATGCCTTCATCAATGGAAGGTGTAATGCCTATCCATCCTGCCTTCATCAGTGGAAGGTGTAATGCCTATCCGTTCTGCCTTCATCAATAGAAGGTGTAATGCCTATCCATCCTGCCTTCATCAATGGAAGGTGTAATGCCTATCCATCCTGCCTTCATCAATGGAAGGTGTAATGCCTATCCATCCTGCCTTCATCAGTGGAAGGTGTAATGCCTATCCATCCTGCCTTCATCAATGGACGGTGTAATGCCTATCCGCCCTGCCTTCATCAATGGAAGGTGTAATGCCTATCCGTCCTGCCTTCATCAGTGGAAGGTGTAATGCCTATCCGTCCTGCCTTCATCAATGAAGGTGTAATGCCTATCCATCCTGCCTTCATCAATGGAAGGTGTAATGCCTATCCGTCCTGCCTTCATCAGTGGAAGGTGTAATGCCTATCCATCCTGCCTTCATCAATGGAAGGTGTAATGCCTATCCATCCTGCCTTCATCAATGGAAGGTGTAATGCCTATTCATCCTGCCTTCATCAATGGAAGGTGCAATGCCTATCCGTCCTGCCTTCATCAATGGAAGGTGTAATGCCTATCCGTCCTGCTTTCATCAATGGAAGGTGTAATGCCTATCCGTCCTGCTTTCATCAATGGAAGGTGTAATGCCTATCCGTCCTGCCTTCATCAATGGAAGGTGTAATGCCTATCCACCCTGCCTTCATCAATGGAAGGTGTAATGCCTATCCGTTATGCCTTCATCAGTGGAAGGTGTAATGCCTATCCATCCTGCCTTCATCAATGGAAGGTGTAATGCCTATCCGTCCTGCCTTCATCCATGGAAGGTGTAATGCCTATCCACCCTGCCTTCATCAATGGAAGGTGTAATGCCTATCCGTTCTGCCTTCATCAATAGAAGGTGTAATGCCTATCCATGCTGCCTTCATCAATGGAAGGTGTAATGCCTATCCATCCTGCCTTCATCAACAGAAGGTGTAATGCCTATCCATCCTGCCTTCATCAATGGAAGGTGTAATGCCTATTCGCCCTGCCTTCATCAATGGAAGGTGTAATGCCTATCCGCCCTGCCTTCATCAATGGAAGGTGTAATGCCTATCCGCCCTGCCTTCATCAATAGAAGGTGTAATGCCTATCCGTCCTGCCTTCATCAACGGAAGGTGTAATGCCTATCCGTTCTGCCTTTATCAATGGAAGGTGTAATGCCTATCCATCCTGCCTTCATCAATGGAAGGTGTAATGCCTATCCATCCTGCCTTCATCAATGGAAGGTGCAATGCCTATCCGTCCTGCCTTCATCAATGGAAGGTGTAATGCCTATCCGTCCTGCTTTCATCAATGGAAGGTGTAATGCCTATCCGTCCTGCTTTCATCAATGGAAGGTGTAATGCCTATCCGTCCTGCCTTCATCAGTGGAAGGTGTAATGCCTATCCACCCTGCCTTCATCAATGGAAGGTGTAATGCCTATCCGTTATGCCTTCATCAATGGAAGGTGTAATGCCTATCCATCCTGCCATCATCAGTGGAAGGTGTAATGCCTATCCGTTCTGCCTTCATCAATAGAAGGTGTAATGCCTATCCATCCTGCCTTCATCAATGGAAGGTGTAATGCCTATCCATCCTGCCTTCATCAATGGAAGGTGTAATGCCTATCCATCCGGCCTTCATCAGTGGAAGGTGTAATGCCTATCCATCCTGCCTTCATCAATGGACGGTGTAATGCCTATCCGCCCTGCCTTCATCAATGGAAGGTGTAATGCCTATCCGTCCTGCCTTCATCAGTGGAAGGTGTAATGCCTATCCGTCCTGCCTTCATCAATGAAGGTGTAATGCCTATCCATCCTGCCTTCATCAATGGAAGGTGTAATGCCTATCCGTCCTGCCTTCATCAGTGGAAGGTGTAATGCCTATCCATCCTGCCTTCATCAATGGAAGGTGTAATGCCTATCCATCCTGCCTTCATCAATGGAAGGTGTAATGCCTATTCATCCTGCCTTCATCAATGGAAGGTGCAATGCCTATCCGTCCTGCCTTCATCAATGGAAGGTGTAATGCCTATCCGTCCTGCTTTCATCAATGGAAGGTGTAATGCCTATCCGTCCTGCTTTCATCAATGGAAGGTGTAATGCCTATCCGTCCTGCCTTCATCAATGGAAGGTGCAATGCCTATCCACCCTGCCTTCATCAATGGAAGGTGTAATGCCTATCCGTTATGCCTTCATCAGTGGAAGGTGTAATGCCTATCCATCCTGCCTTCATCAATGGAAGGTGTAATGCCTATCCGTCCTGCCTTCATCCATGGAAGGTGTAATGCCTATCCGTTCTGCCTTCATCAATAGAAGGTGTAATGCCTATCCATCCTGCCTTCATCAATGGAAGGTGTAATGCCTATCCATCCTGCCTTCATCAACAGAAGGTGTAATGCCTATCCATCCTGCCTTCATCAATGGAAGGTGTAATGCCTATTCGCCCTGCCTTCATCAATGGAAGGTGTAATGCCTATCCGCCCTGCCTTCATCAATGGAAGGTGTAATGCCTATCCGCCCTGCCTTCATCAATAGAAGGTGTAATGCCTATCCGTCCTGCCTTCATCAACGGAAGGTGTAATGCCTATCCGTTCTGCCTTTATCAATGGAAGGTGTAATGCCTATCCATCCTGCCTTCATCAATGGAAGGTGTAATGCCTATCCATCCTGCCTTCATCAATGGAAGGTGCAATGCCTATCCGTCCTGCCTTCATCAATGGAAGGTGTAATGCCTATCCGTCCTGCTTTCATCAATGGAAGGTGTAATGCCTATCCGTCCTGCTTTCATCAATGGAAGGTGTAATGCCTATCCGTCCTGCCTTCATCAGTGGAAGGTGTAATGCCTATCCACCCTGCCTTCATCAATGGAAGGTGTAATGCCTATCCGTTATGCCTTCATCAGTGGAAGGTGTAATGCCTATCCATCCTGCCTTCATCAATGGAAGGTGTAATGCCTATCCGTCCTGCCTTCATCAATGGAAGGTGTAATGCCTATCCGTCCTGCCTTCATCAATGGAAGGTGTAATGCCTATCCATCCTGCCTTCATCAATGGAAGGTGTAATGCCTATCCGTCCTGCCTTCATCCATGGAAGGTGTAATGCCTATCCGTCCTGCCTTCATCCATGGAAGGTGTAATGCCTATCCATCCTGCCTTCATCAATAGAAGGTGTAATGCCTATCCGTCCTGCCTTCATCAACGGAAGGTGTAATGCCTATCCATCCTGCCTTCATCAACAGAAGGTGTAATGCCTATCCGTCCTGCCTTCATCAATGGAAGGTGTAATGCCTATCCGCCCTGCCTTCATCAATGGAAGGTGTAATGCCTATCTGCCCTGCCTTCATCAATGGAAGATGTAATGCCTATCCGTCCTGCCTTCATCAGTGGAAGGTGTAATGCCTATCCGTCCTGCCTTCATCAATGGAATGACGGCGTTTATCTCTATTTCCTGCCTCATTTACTGCAGGATTTAATAAGTGTTTTGTGTGACCCCCTTCCAATTTCTGTGTAATAAACTCCTCTTTATCCGCAATGCCTGTGACTTCTGCTAAGCACATCAGTCCAGGGTTGTTTTCCCCATAATCACAGTATAATAATATCTATTAGAGTATAAATGTAAGGGACAGAAAAGGCATCCAGTGATTTTATCGCAAATTGATGCTTCTGATGACAGGAAAATGATCCAATATGCGTTTCCGGCATCTCGAGACACATCCACCGCGCTGAGCAATAATCCCGCCGGCTTCACTCAAACGACTTGTGACAGTCGCAACAAACACCTCCTTGTTCCTTGTAATTCAAAGTGAAATCCTTCCGTTGTCATCATTTGTGCCGAGACCGAGATGGAAATGATCCATCATATGATAATATTACTACCGTGAAGAGGTGAAATGTACTCCTACGGTTTAAATACCATCCAATCCCGACATTTGTAATCAGAAATGAGCAGATGGTGGAGTCAAAGTAGTTTTATAAATTAGTAGTAAATGGTAAGTAAGTTGTAACATTATTTTTGCTGATCTTGAGTAGATCCACCTGAACAGCGATCTTCAGATGCCACGCACCCACGTTAACCACTTCAATACCGGGCACTTAAACACCTTCCTGCCCAGACCAATTTTGAGCTTTCAGCGCTGTCGCACTTTGAATGACAATTGCGCGGTCATGCTACACTGTACCCAAATGAAATTTTGATCATTTTTTTCCCACAAATAGAGCTTTCTTTTGGTGGTATTCAATCACCTCTGCGTTTTTTTTTTTTGTGCTACAAATAAAAAAATACCGAAAATTTTGAAAAAAAAAATGTTTTTTTTTTTGTTTCAGTTTCAAAACTTTGTAAATAAGTACGTTTTCTCCTTCACGGCTGGGCACTGATGGGGCTACACTGATGGGCACTGATAAGGCGGCACTGATGGGCACCAATGAAGTGGCACTGATGAGGTGGCAATGATGGACAGTGATAGGCGGCACTGATAGGCGGCACTGATAGGCGACACTGATGGGCGACACGGATGGGCGACACGGATGGGCGACACGGATGGACACTGATAGGTGGCACAAATTGGCACTGATAGCTGGCACGGATTGGCATGGATGGGCGGCACAGATGGGCATGGGTAGGCGGCACAGAGGGGCATGGGTAGGCGGCACAGATGGGCATTGGTAGGCGGCACAGATGGGCATGGGTGGGCACTGATAGGCGGCACAGGTGGGCACTGATAGGCGGCACAGGTGGGCACTCATTAGCGGCACAGGTGGGCACTCATTAGCAGCACAGGTGGGCACTCATTAGCAACACAGGTGTTATACTGTACTAATGGATGCCAATCAGTGCCAAACAATAATGCATTCCAATCAGTGATGCCCATTCTGGGCACTGATTGCCATCCATTATGGGCACTGATTGCCATCCATTGTGCCTGACTGGCATCCCTGGTGGTCTAGGGAGGATTACCTCTGCTGGGCATCCCTGGTGGTCTGGTGGCGTCCCTGGTGGTCCAGTGTGGGCATCCTCGGGGGGGCTGTGCTGATAATCGATCAGCACAGACCCCCCCTGTCAGAGGAGCAGCCGATCGGCTCTCCTCTACTCGCGTCTGACAGACGCGAGTGAGGGAAAGCCGATCACCGGCTCTTCCCATTTACACTGTGATCAGCTGTGATTGGACACGGCTGATCACGTGGTAAAGAGTCTCTGTCGGAGACTCTTTACCGAGATCGTAGTTGCCGGGTGTCAGACTGACACCCCGCAACAACGATCGCCGCGATGCGCGCCCCCGGGGGCGCGCAGCGGCTCATAATCCTGATCACGTCATATGACGTCCGGTCAGGATTATGAAACCACTTTGCCGCCGTCTATTTGTAATAGGGCGGGTGGCAAGTGGTTAAAAATCTCTAATGCCTGTACACACGGTCGGAAATTCCGACGGAAAGGGTCCGATTGGATTATATTGTCGGAAAATCCGATCGTGTGTGGGCTCTATCAGACTTTTTTTCTGACTGAAAAAATTTGAGAGCAGGATCTCAAATTTTCAGACAAAAAAAATCCGATCGGACTTTTTTCGTTCATTTGTAGAGAATTCCGATCGGACAAAGTGCCACGCATGCTCAGATCAAATTACGAGACCAAAGCTATTGGCTACTAGCCTCAACGTAATCCCGTTGTAACAAACCAACGTCATCACGTTCGGAACGGTCGGATTTTCCGACAACTTTGTCCGACCGTGTGTATGCAACACCAGTTTAGGACAAAATCAGTCGGAAAAAAATCAGACGGATTTTGTGGTCGGAATGTCCGACCGTGTGTACAAGGCATTGGGTCCACTTACTGGAAAAAAGGGTTTTTACCCCCCCTCCCAAGAGATTTTGGACTTTGAGTTGGCAAAGACATTACTAATTTCGTTAAAACTGTGTTGAAATTTATTATACAAAAAAAAAAGACAAAAGACTACGCTTAACCGCGTCAGCCCCGGAAGATTTTACCCCCTTCCTGACCAGAGCACTTTTTGCGATTCGGCACTGCGTCGATTTAACTGCCAATTGCGCGGTCGTGCAATGTTGCACCCAATCAAAATTGACGTCCTTTTTTTCCCACAAATAGAGCTTTCTTTTGGTGGTATTTGATCCCCTCTGCGCTTTTTACTTTTTGCGCTATAAACAAAAAAAAGCGACAATTTAAAAAAAAAAAAACGCAATATTTTTTACATGTTTGCTATAATATATATCCCCCAAAAATATAACAAATATATATATATTATTTTTTTCCCCAGTTTAGGCCGATATGTATTCTTCTACATATTTTTGGTATAAATAAATAAATAAATCACAATAAACGCATATTGATTGGTTTGCGCAAAAGTTATAGCGTCTACAAAATAGGGGATTGATTTATGGCATTATTATTATTATTCTTTTATTAGTAATGGCGGAGATCTGCGATTTTTATTGTGACTGCGACATTATGGCGGACACATCGGACACTTTTGACACTATTTTGGGACTATTGTAATTTTTATGCTCATGATTCCTGTTTTAATTGGGGTACTGTTTACACTAGTTCTTAATGTGTCATTAAAATCAGATGCTGTGCGTAGAGTGAAATATACCTGGTTGATCATGCCTTCAACTGTCCCTCCCATCCTCTCTGTATCCCCATTGAAGCCTGAGATTGTGTAGACCAGCTGTTGTCATCTACTGAGTATGCTCCAGTTTTAGTTCCTTTCTAAGCTCTTCAATTTCTCCTTTATCTTATCTGTGCAGCCCACATGACTATAGAGGCACACATGTGGGCGTATACATAGTGGTAAATGAGACTCCCCTCCTTCCCTCCTCCTTTATGTCCTATTGTTAAACACTGCGGGGGAGGGATATAGTATGCTGATTAATTACATTTGCTAAGAAACTCACAAAAAAAGGCTACTTTCAATATAAATCAATATTAAATTAATTAAATGCTAATACCTGTAAAGTAAAAAAAGATGCTGTCTGAGCAAAATTAAAGCTAGTGTCAATCATCTCTGACTCCACCTACACCATATTAATGCACAAAAAGAATGCATTTGGTGTTCAAGGTTAGGCCAGTGTTCCTCAATCTTTCCGCAGTCATTGAACTCTGTGAAAGTATACAAAATCTCCATCCCCTCCCCTCAAAACCTTCACATCAGAGTTCTACCCCTCCCCCCCCCATTCTTTCACAAATGAAAGTCTTCAGTCCCCCCTCCCCTATTCTTTCACATTAGAGTTTCCTAGCCCCCCCCCCCCCCTCCTAATTTTCACAAGAGAGTCCAACCTTCAGATTTTCACCACAGCATGGCACTGGCAGTATGGTAATGGGCAGGAGGCGAAGCAGGTCTGGACACAGCCCCCCTGCACCTCTGGACCCCTTTACATCATACAGCCCCCTGCACCTCTGGACCCCTTTACATTACACAGCCCCCTGCACCTCTGGACCCCTTTACATTACACAGCCCCCTGCACCTCTGGACCCCTTTACATTACACAGTCCCCCTGCACCTCTGGACCCCTTTACATTACAGAGCCCCCTGCACCTCTGGACCCCTTTACATTACACAGCCCCCTGCACCTCTGGACCCCTTTACATTACACAGCCCCCTGCACCTCTGGACCCCTTTACATTACACAGCCCCCTGCACCTCTGGACCCCTTTACATTACACAGCCCCCTGCACCTGTGGACCCCTTTACATCACACAGCCCCCCTGCACCTCTGGACCCCTTTACATCACACAGCCCCCCTGCAGCTCTCGCCCCCCTCCCTTTCTTGGCCTGCCAGGCTGCAAGGTCAGATAAGCGCTTATTAACCATATTAATACCACCGTGCAGTGGATGAATATAGTACTTAGACCAAAAAACAATGCATATATATTAACAAAGCTTAACCCCTTCCCGCCGAGCGTACGCAGATGTGCGTACTCGGTTTCCGGGGGGGAATACTGGGATGATGCCCGCACCTGCAGGCATCATCCCAGTACCGTTTTTTTCAGCGGGCGATTGGCTATCCAGCCATAACAACCGAAGCAGCTAAAAGCTGCTCGACTGTTATGCCGAAGGAGCGGGAGGGGACGTCCCCCCCCTCCCGCTGCTGTTACCGGTGCTCCCGCTCGATCGGGAGCACCGATTCAAGATCCGGCGCCTCCGGCTGCTGAGGAGGAACTGGAACGAAGCCGTAATCGGCTTCGTTCCAGTATCCTAATCGTAAACACGGAAGTGACGTCATGACGTCACTTCCCGTTTACTCGGCTGCCAATGGCGCCGGTTTTAAAAAAATATACGGTATTCAGAATCGCCGTTTTCGGCGATCTGAATACATTGAAGTGTAAAGGAAGGGTGGGGGTTCTTTTAGACCCTCCATAAAGAGTACCTGTCACCACCTATTACTGTCACAAGGGATGTTTACATTCCTTGTGACAGCAATAAAAGTGATCAATTTTTTTTTTTTTAAACAATTTAGTCATTTTAATATAAATAAAATAAATAAAAAAAAAACATTTTTTTAAAGGCCCGCCATCCCCGCGAGCTCGCGTAGCAAAGAAAACGCATACAGAAGTCACACCCGCATATGTAAACGGTGTTCAAATCACACATGTGAGGTATCGCCGTGATCGTCAGAGCGAGAGCAATAATTCTAGCTCTAGACCTCCTCTGTAACCCTAACCTGGTAACCGTAAAAATATTTTAAAGCGTCGCTTATTGAGATTTTTAGGTACCGTACTTTGTCGTCAATCCACGAGTGCGTGCAATTATAAAGTGTGACATGTTTGGTATCTATTTACTCGGCGTAACATTATCTTCCACATTATGCAAAAAAATTGGGCTAATTTTACTGTTTCGTTTTTTTTTAAATTCATGAAAGTGTCCCTTTTCCCAAAAAGTTGCGTTTAAAACACCACTGCGCGAATACCGTGTGACATAAAATATTGCAACAATCGCCAATTTATTCTCAAGAGTCTCTGCTAAAAAAATATATATAATGTTTGGGGGTTCCAAGTAATTTTCTAGCAAAAAATATGGATTTTAACTTGTAAACACCAAATGCCAAAAATAGGCTTAGTCATGAAAGGGTTAAATAAAATCACCCAAATCTACAACGTGATTTGACATAAATTATATATATATATATATATATATATATATATATATATATATATATATACAGTGCTTGATAAAAAGTGCAGTCCTGAGTGCTTGCAAGTCCTAAATATTACGTATTTTTTTCTTTATTTTTTTTTTAAATAGCCGTGTGTCGGCAATTGCAACCGCCAGTCAATTTAAATGTGATTTTGACTCTTCAGAAATGTCAGTTTTGCTACAGATGCACCACTTTACAGGCAGACTAAGGGGACCCCCCCCCCCCCCCCGCATTAAATTGTAATTATTTTTTCATTTTTATTGTTTCACTTTAAGCATCATTAAAATCACTGCTCCTTTAGAAAGAATCGTTTTAAAAAAAAATGTTTTGCATTGGTTCATATCCCCCAAGGCAGCACCCAGACCCCCATACCCCTTTTTATGGCCAACAGCTTGCATTCAAGCCTTCAAAATGGGGACTTTTGATTTTTCATGTTCAGCTCCTTCAATGGAGTTTGTGGCTCGGGGGGGGGGGGGGGGTGAAATTTAGTTCTGGAGCGAACTGAACAGGGGGAGTGTTCAGCCCATCACTACTAACAACAACTAGAGGAAGGTGCCCTACAACCCTCTTGTCTTGATCTGTATTGTAGCCAGGCTTTTTTTTCTCAGAGAATAGGTGCAGGAACCCCCCCTTTTGGGAGTTACCCATTGCCTTTGCCCCTACCTACCTCTGAGCACCACTCCTTGGTACCACCCCCTACCCACCTCCCAGCACTGCCCCTTTTAGAGAATACAGAACCAAGTAACATTTGTGGTACTAAGTAATTCGTATGGAATTTGTTATTGATAACAAGAAAAGCAGTAAAATAGAAGATCCCCCACAGCCAACAACAATAGACCCACCAGCAACAATAGCCCCCCCCCCCCCCCAACAATGGACCACCTACAACAAAATACCACCGAGCAAAAATAGACCCTCTAGCAGCCAGCTATAATAGACTGCTCCCTCAACAGTAGATCCTTCCCAGCAACAACTGACCCCCCCCCAGAAACATAAGACCCACCCCAGCAACAATAGATCCCCCACCAGCAACAATAGACCTCCCCAGCAGAAATCAACCCTTCTGCAGAAATAGATCCCCTCCAGCAACAGTAGATCCATCAGCAGCCAGCATCAATAGACACTGTAGCACAGCCCAGCATTCCTTGCCATTACATACATATCAGTGGTGGAGGTGACGGAATGGCGTTCCCCCACGTTCCCACTGAAAAAAAGTCCTGATTGTATAACTGTATTGTAATTGTCAAGAAAGAAGTATACGGAACTAGGGAGGGGTGATATATAATGGAATACAGCAATGGGGTACCAAAAATTACAGACAATTGAGTACAATACATGGTTTAATAGAATTAAACAGTAGTTCTTTATTTGAAAAAATAATCATAAAATGATGTATTGTCAGAAATGATTTATAACAATGCACAGTACATAGGATAAAATAGTCGTCTACTCAATGTAGTATAATCGAAATTTAATCGCTGGTCAAAGGAGTCCCAACATGTTTCTCCATTACCATGGCTTCTTCAGGGGAACCATTTCTTTGACCCAAATTTAATTGTATTTTGTATGTATTCGCTTTATATTGTAAAGAGCTGCACACCGTTGGCACTACATAAATCTCCGATAATATTTCTAATGATAATAAAGTTGACTTTTGTGCAGTGTGTGGACTTTCCGTCCCGGTTATGTGCTGTTTCCTGGTCCAGTCCTTTTCCATTCTTCTAATGAGGTTTAATAGCTGCATGTGATTCCCAGGTAATGGACGTTCCTCCCGTATTAGGGGATTGATGTGTATAATGTGCAGTTTGTGTTTCAGAAGGAAGTCGGGAAAGCGGAGACTCTCAGATGTAGGTTTTCCTTTATCCGACTGAGATTTGCAGATTCCATTTTAATGCTAATGACTCTGAAGAGGTTATAGCAGATCCGGCCTCGCGGGGGGATTTCGCAAACACACTTTGCCGTTACTTAAAGTGGTTCTTCTGCTTGTTACATAAAATAATAAATGAGCAAAATCACTTTGCTAAATATAAATACATTAACTTTTGCTACTCGCGGCTTCTCCTCCGGATTCTGAAGCACCATCTTGCTTTCTGAAGAAGTCAGCTTCTTCTTGCGCTATAACAGAGCCCTGGTGAGGCTGCCGGGGACGTTTAGGGAGGTGGCAGGGAGAAGCAGCTGATCCACGCCGTCTTCCTTGAAGTGCATTAGCCCTTTTGCAGCCAAATTTGGATAACACCTACTATATATTTGTTCCATGTTCTCATTCACACACACTATATTACCAAAAGTATTGGGACACCTGCCTTTACACGACCATGAACTTTAATGGCATCCCGGTCTTAGTCCGTAGGGTTTAGTATTGAGTTTGCCCACCCTTTGCAGCTATAACGGCTTCAACTCTTCTGGGAAGGCCGTCCACAAGGTTTAGGAGTGTGTCTATGGGAATGTTTGACCATTCTTCTAGAAGTGCATTTGTGAGGTCAGGCACTGGTGTTGGACGAGAAGGCCTGGCTCACAGTCTCCACTCTAATTTATCCCAAAGGTGTTCTATCGGGTTGAGGTCAGGACTGGTGGGCAGTCATGTTGGAAACAGGAAGGAGTCATCACCAAACTATTCCCACAAAGTTGAGAGCATGAAATTGTCCAAAATGTCTTGGTATGCTGATGCTTTAAGAGTTCCCTTCACTGGAACTAAGGGGCCAAACTCAACCCCTTAAAAACAACCCCCCACCATAATCCCTCCTCCACCAAATGATTTGGACCAGTGCACAAAGCAAGGTCCATAAAAACATGAATGAGCGAGTTTGGGGTGTAGGAACTTGACTGGCCTGCACAGAGTCTTGACCTTAAAGTGGAGTTCCACCCAAAAATGGAACTTCCGCCATAAGGGGCGGTGATCCGCTGACATGTCCTTTTTTTTGGGGGGGGGGGAAGCGGAAACCCTGTAGACCCTTTAGAGCAGCAATTAGCGGACCTCCAGCTGTTGCAAAACTACAAGTCCCATCATGCTCTGCTCTGGGTGTCATGCTTGTGGCTGTCAGAGTCTTGCTATGCCTCATGGGACTTGTAGTTCTGCAACAGCTGGAGGTCCGCTAATTGCATATCTCTGCTTTAGAGGGTTCCATCTCCCACTTCCTCCTGGCACGAGATCACCTCTCCCTCATCCGTCACAGGTCCCAGATGATTGCCCGGACAGTCGCAGCGCGACTCGCACATGCGCAGTGCGTGCCCGGCTGTGAAGCCACAGCCGGGCACCCACATTGACAATTCTGGCGCCGCAGAGAGGAGGGGGAGAGTAGCGGGGCTTCGTTCCCCGCATCGCTGGACCCTGAGACAAGTAAGTGTCCGATTATTAAAAGTCAGCAGCCGCAGTATTTGTAGCTGCTGAATTTAAATTTTGATTTTTTTTTTTTTTATTGGAACTCCGCTTTAACCCGATAGAACACCTTTGGGATGAATTAGAGCGGAGACTGCGAGCCAGGCCTTCTCGTACAACATCAGTGCCTGACCTCACATGGAGTCGTGCTCATCACGCAAGACACCATTGCTGAAGAAAAATATATTTATCTAGAAAAATGGTGACGTGTTCAATACTTATTTTACCCGCTGTGAATATACCAGCCCAAAAAATAGTTAAAACTCGTCTGAGGCACACCATAGAATAGAAAGGTTGGAGGTTTCCATCTTCCCACAGAATAATGAGGCCATGGGGTAGATTTACTAAAACTGGTGCTCACAGAATCTGGTACAGCTGTGCATTGTAACCAATCAGCTTCTAACTTCAGATTGTTCACTTAAGCTTTGACAACAGAACCTAGAAGCGGATTGGTTACCATGACCAGCTGTCCCAGTTTTAGTAAATCTTCCCCCATATATCTCAATATACGTTAGACATATATATATATATATATATATATACATAGAGATGGGCCAAACACCCCCCCAAGTTTGAAGTCTATAGGAGCCGAACAGGAAAAATCAAAAGTGCCTATTTTGAAGGCTTACATACAAGTAATTGGCCATAAAAGGGGTATGGGGGTCTAGGTACTGCCCTGGGGGACACGTATCAATTAAACAAAAAAAATTTTTTAAAACTATTGTTTTTTCAGGAGCAGTGATTTTAATTATGCCTAAAGTGCAACAGTTAAATTTAAAAATTCCTTTAAATATAGTGCCTGGGGGGTCCCCTCAATGTGCATGTAAAGTGGCGCATCTGTAGCATGCATAAAACGCGCTGCAGCAAAAAAAGTCAAATCACATTTAAAATGACTTGTGGTTGCCATTGCTTGCACCCAGCTATTGAACAAAAAAAGAACAAAATTGTGTGGGGTCCCCCCCTGGCCACATTTGTGAGGATGAGGTCCTTGTCCCCATCAACATGGGGACAAGGTGCTTTGGGGTGCGGGGGGCCTGGTATGGTTCAGGAGGAAGGGGAGGCGCTCGCTCATCCCCCTCCCTTGCCTGACCTGCCAGGCTGCATGCCCGGATAAGGATCTGACACGGATTTTGGTAGTGACCCTGCAGCGGTTATTTTTTTTAACCACTTAAGGACCAGAAAGGATTTGCCCCCATTAATGACCAGGATATTTTTTTTTTGCAATACGGCACCGAACTGCTTTGACTGACAATTGCGCGGTCGTGCGACGCTGTCCATTTTTTCCCAAAAATAGAGCTTTCTTTTGATGGTATTTGATCACTTCTGCGGTTTTTATTTTTTAATAAAAAAAAAAAAAAAGACAGAAGATTTTGAAAAAATAAAACAATATTTTTTTACTTTTTGCTTATAATAAATATCCCCAATTTTTTTTTTTTTTCAAAACAAATTTCTTCCTCAGTTTAGGCCGATATATATTCTTCTACATATTTTTGGTTAAAAAAAAAATCCAATTAGTGTATATGCGCAAAAGTTAAAGCGTCTACAAAATAGGGGATAGATTTATGGCATTTTTATTATTACATTTTTTTTTTACTATTAATAGCGGTGACCAGCGATTTTTAGGGACCAGTTAACACTAGGGGGAATCAAGGGGTTAACTGTGTTCCCCCAGTGTGTTCTAAGTGTAAGGGGATGAGCTGCCAGGGACTTGACAGAGGTCGTTTTTCCTGATCACTGCAAACAGAAAATCTCTGACATGTCCCCTATCAGAATGGTGATCCACCTTGTTTACATAGGCAGAGACAGCGTTCTGCTGCTGTACACCGCAATTGCGGGTCAAAGGCGGACACGTGGGCGTGCTCCCACGGCGCTTACACGCCTGCTTTTGTTTTACATTAAAACGAGCCGATGTACAATGAAGATGACTCGCAGTATCCTGCCACCTTGACCGCAGTACAATTGCGGCGGGTGGACAGGAAGCAGTCAAAACATTTTTTAATAAAACTTACTCCACACCATAAGAGCTCTCTTTTGTGTCCTTGATGGTGTCTGTTCCCAATCCTTGGCTTTAGATGGAGAGGGTCCCACAATAGAGAGATATTCTATCCAGGATCTTAATGGCTTATTGCAGGGGCGTTGCTAGGTCTACAAAAGATCTGGGGCTAGAACCCATAGCTGCGTAGTAAAGAAAGTCATATGCTTGGGTGGGCATACACATGTATATAATATACGTAAGTACATGTGTGGGGGTTTGTGTATATATATATATATCCCCAGAGAGCTCCCCTTACATCAGTGTCCCCAGAGAGCCCACCATCCCCTTGGGGACCCCCCGCAGAGACTTGGGGCTATGGGCCCCAGATTCGGGGCTGTAGCCCCAACCCCCCCCCCCCCCCCCCTAGCAATGCCACTGGATTATTCAATAAAGCGCATTACACCTAGCCTAAAAAGGGGTCAAATGCCTTTGGTGATTTGCCATCTACCCCATGAGCATTCGCGGTGAAGCATTTATTCGAAGACTTATCAAACCAGAAGAATCTATATATTTATGTATGGTGTTGGGATTGTCAGTTTTGGACTTTATTGACCACTTCCCGACCAGCGCACGCCGATGTACGTCGGCAGAATGGCACGGGCAGGCATATTGGCGTACAGCTACATCCAATCTTAAATGGCGCCCTGCCATCGCGAACTCGCTGCCGGCGGCGCGCTTGCATGCCAGCCGGGACCCCGTGAGTCCGGTCGCGGGTCCCGCGGACTCGATCGTCGCGGGCATACCCGCGATCATCTCACGGGGCGGCTGAACTGGGAGATGCCATTGTAAACAGCATCTCCCCGTTCTTCCTAGCAACAAGTGATGCTGATCTCTGCTCCATGTGATTGGAGCAGAGATCAGTGTTCACTAAAAGAAAGCCCAGCCCCCAACAGTTAGTAACACACCCCTAGGAACACTTAACCCCTACACTGCTACCCACTGGTTAACCCCTTCACTGGCCAGTGTCATTTACACAGGAATCACTGCATTTGTATAGCAGTGATTGCTGTATAAATGACAATGGTCCCAAAAATGTGTCAAAAATGTCCGATGTGTCCGCCATAATGTCGCAGTCACAATAAAAATCGCTGATCGCCGTCATTACTAGTAAAAAAAAAAATTATTAATAAAAATGCCACAAAACTATCCCCTATTTTGTAAACGCTATAACTTTTGCGCAAACCAATCAATAATCGCTTATTGTGATTTATTTTTTACCAAAAATATGTAGAAGAATACGTATCGGTCTAAACTGAGGGAAAAAAAAGTTTTTTTATATATTTTTGGGGGATATTTATTATAACAAAAAGTAAAAAATAATGCGTATTTTTCGAAATTGTCGCTCTATTTTTGTTTATAGCGCAAAAAATAAAAACCGCAGGGGTGATCAAATAACACCAAAAGAAAGCTCTATTTGTGGGAAAAAAAGGATGTCAATTTTGTTTGGGAGCCACGTCGCACGACCGCGCAATTGTCAGTTAAAGCGACGCAGTCGCAAAAAGCGGTCTGGTCTTTGGCCAGCAAAATGGTCCGGGGCTGAAGTGCTTACGTTTGCGATCCACACACGTTTTACTTGCAATGCTATGTACAGTATGTTGAATACTTTACATATGGTGATTTATAGCGCCAACACCTTGGCCCTTGTTTATCCCCAAGTAAGGTAGAGTACAACACCCAGACAGACATGGAACGGTCTGATGTTTCCAGACTGTACCAATTTTACAACAATAAAAAAATGCAGAATCTGCTCATTTAAGCGTTGTGAACGGTGAATGTCAATGAATGGAAATGACCATCTGTGGTCAGACGGAGTCCAGTTGAAGGACCGTTATAGATCTTCAGGATCACAGCTCCTGTCTTCCTTTGCCAGGCTTAATGAGGTGCAATTCAGGCCCCATTCATTGAAACTCTCATCCAAATTACAAAATAAATTCAACTAATTAGCATCCCTGATGTCCATTTCTAGCATTAGTCTCCCATCGTCCCGAAAGATGCTATTTCCTCCAGAAAAAAATAAATAAAAAAAATTAGGAAATGTAAATGGTCGCATTGCCAGGCATGTCCTCTGAAGATACATTACAAGCCTTCCTCCAATCTAATTATGTTGGTTATTATGTTAGAGGAAAGGGCAAAGGTCGTCAAGGTCTCTCTTTTGCCTGTCCTGAAAGGAAGCCGTAATTGTATCATCTCATCCGCAACATGGCCAATTGGAATACAAATTTAAAGGTCTTCTTGTTTCTTAAAGCCACTTTGTGGGTAAAATAGAGAAGAAGCTCTTCGTATTTTTTTTTTTTTTTTTCTGGTTTAATTTTTTTTTAAGCAAATCAGTGTGATATTCTGCCTCTAAAATCAGTTTTCTACAGAATGTGCAGCTGGCAGGTATACAATTTAACAAAAAATCTCAAGAGGAGAAAAGGGAGGATATCACTTAGTGCATGCTGGCAGGGCAAAAGGGGCAGCTGCCCTGGGCCCTGTCATTGTTGTGGGGCCCAAAGCAGCTGCCTCATACTTGCCAACTATCCCAGTGTAAATTCCCTTATCCCTTGAAGTTTTAGTCCTGTGCTGTGTCCCGAGATCTCAGTGTGAAGTGATGGCACTAATGCTGCCCAGCTCTGCCTTATTGTTGTGTACAGATAACTCACCTGTAGACCCTGTGTTTACATGTAAATAACCGGCATTCATATGTAAATATTGACAGCATTACTAAGTAAATAGATGCGGCTGGCAGCATTGATATGTAAATAAAGGCGGCATTCATATGTGTATCATGCTCCCCTGCAGTGAGGGGATGATGTGCTGTAACCTCTAGAAACCAATCAGTGAGCAGTTTTACTTAACAGTAATCTCTAGCAACCAATTAACAAGCAGAAATCATTTGCTGTAACCTCTAGCAACTAATCAGTGAGCCGTAATGTGTGCTGTAACCTCTAGCAACTAATCAGTGAGCCGTAATGTGTGCTGTAACCTCTAGCAACCAGTCATTAAGCAGTAATGATATGCTGTAACCACTGGCAACCAATAGCAATTGCTGCCTGATCTGATATAGTAAGCTGATTTTAAGCCTAGCTGCTATTTATTGTATGTCTCAGAGCAGGTGGAGAGCAAAATTGCATGGGGGGCCCAAGAAAATTTTTGTCCAGGGTCCAATCAATATTAAAGACGGCCCTGCATGCTGGGTGGGTAATGTCACAAGGGGGCGGTGCCACAAGGGGGCGGTGCCACCAGGTGACGCCGCCAGGTGGCCCCCACCCTTACCTATAAAAGAACTGTCAAATGGCAATCCAGGCATTTGGCGGTTGGGCCTACTTTTTTTTCTTTCGGGTTGGCAGTGCGGTGGGCAGCGTGATTGACGGTGGATTTACATGGGGGGGGCACTGTTTTTTTATTTTTTAATAAAGAAATAGTCAAAAACTGTGTGTGTTTTTTTTTTCTTTTTGATGAATGAGTAGGGGTACAATGTACCCCCATACTCATTCACATGGGGGGGGCAGGATCTGGGGCCCCCTTATTAACCACTGCAATACTGGGCATTTTCACACCCTTCCTGCCCAGGCCAGTTTTCAGTTTTCAGCGCTGTCACACTTTGAGGCTAGGTTCACACTATAGTGATGCGGGAACGCCGCAAATCCGCGGCGTTTTCCCGCATCGCATGCCTCCCGCCGGCAGTTCACACTGCCCTATGCGGACTGCTGGAAGTGTCAATGAAATCTTAATGACACCCCCAAATCCGTCTGCATATCGCAGTGCGATCTGCACACTCGCACAGGAATCGGATCGCATGGTGTGAACACCCATGCGATCCGATTCTGCTGCGGACCAAAAAAAGGGTCACGTGCGAATTTGCTGCGGGAGCGATGCGAATTCAGCCATACTATCTGTATGGCTGAACTCGCATCGCTACGGAGATCGGATGTGATTTGCACTGCAGTGCGGTGCGAATCACATCCGGATCTCCCCCCGCAGCAGTGTGAACCCAGCCTGAATGACAATTGTGCCGTCACGCAACAATGAACACAAATTCATTTTTATCATTTTTTTTCCCGCACAAATAGAGCTTTCTTTTGATGGTATTTGATCACCTCTGCGGTTTTTATTTTTTGCCAAAAAGACCAAAATTTTGAAAAAAAAAAAGTTTTTCTTAGTTTGTCAGAAAGTTTTGTAAATAAGTAATTTTTCTCCTTCGCTGATGTGCACTAATGAGGCTGCATGGGCAGCACTAATGAGGTTGCACTGATGGGCAGCACTGATGAGGTTGCACTGATGGGCAGCACTGACGAGGCGGCATTGATGGGCAGCACTGATGAGGCGGCACTGATGGGCAGCACTGATGGGGCGGCATTGATGGGCAGCACTGATGGGGCGGCACTGATGGGCAGCACTGATGGGCGGCACTGATGGGCAGCACTAATGAGGCTGCACTGATGGGCAGCACTGATGAGGCTGCACTGATGGGCACTGAAAGGCAGCACTGATTAGTGTCGCTGATGGGCACAGGCTGGCGTCACTTGCTGGGCACTGTTGGGGCTGAACGAGAGGAGATCCCGCCTGCCATCATTTCCCTATGCGGCGGGTGGGAGGAGGTTAATAATAATCAAAGCAAACTCCACCATCCATCCATGTCTCTATGCTTTATTCTGTTGAGAAATGATTTTGAAAAACAACCAGCAGTGATCGCATTCAAAAAAAATCAAACAGGCTGGTTGTAATGAATCAAAGCTCAGCCGGTCCCTGCTGAACTGACCGAGATTCAGTCCATCTATGGTCGGCTTAACCTTCAGTCACTTTCAGTCTTCTGGTGCTCTGATTTTTGCCCTGTGAGCTGGAAAAAAAACTCTATGCAGGGTAAAGCTGTGAAATGATCACAATTGGTAGTTTCAGTTTTAAAGACCACAAATTCTTAAATGTGCTAAAAAAAATCCAAGCCCTATTTTTTTTTTTTTTTAAGAAAAGGTCCGAAAATATAGCGTCACCAGCAAAAACAACAACAACATGACAATGGTGTGACATGAAGCCGCCTTACCCAGAGCAAAATCATGCGTAGCAGTCCCATATGTTATTTTTGCTAATAACTCCACATTCTTGACCCTGTATATATATATATATATATATATATATATAGGGCAGGGGCGTTGCTAGGTCTACAAAAGATAGCTGCATAGTAAAGAAAGTCATACGCTTGGACGGGCATACACATGTATATACAGTAATATATGTGTGTGTATATATCCCCAGAGAGCCCCCCACTTACATCAGGGTCCCCAGAGAGCCCCCTCTCCTTACTTCAGTGTCCCCAGAGAGCCTCCCCTTGCATCAGGGTCCCCAGAGAGCCTCTCCCTTAAATTAGGGTCCCAGAGAGCCTCTCCCTTAAATCAGGGTCCCCAGAGAGCCTCCCCCTTACATCAGGGTCCCCAGAAACCCCCCCCCCCACACACACTTGCATCAGAGTCCCCAGAGAACCTGCCCTCCCCTTGGGGACCCCTGCAGAGACTCAGAGCTATGGGGCCCAAAAGCCACCCCTTAGCGACGCCACTGATATAGGGTCCTATGTAAACTAGCCTGTGTAGAGGAAAGATGTGTATACCTACCTATTTTATTTATTACAGGTACTTATATAGCACCATCAATTTATGCAGTTCTTTACATATACAGTATACATACTTCCTAACTGTCCCTGATTTTGAGGGACTGTCCCTGATTTGGAGCAATGTCCCTCTATCCCTCATTCCTCCTCATTTGTCCCTCATTTTGGTCTGATCTTTATAGTGGTATATAAAATGCACTTTTTATCTTTCAAAAAATGTTACCCGGTGCTAAACCTTTCATCCAATTTCTAAATGGCTGCATTTGTAAATTTCAAAAGCCAGTACAAAAGAATAGTAGTGGTTGGGGCGGGGGGACTACAACAGGGAACAGTGTCAGGCAGGGCAGACTCACCGGGCAGGATAGTTTTGCCTACATCCGCGGACCTAATGGTGCCTGCCTCCTTAGCTGTGCCCGCCTCATCCGGCTCCCCACTGTCCCTCTCTGCCTCCTTAGCTGTGCCCGCCTCATCCGGCTCCCCACTGTCCCTCTCTGCCTCCTTAGCTTGCCTGCCTCATCTGGTTCCCCACTGTTCTCTACACCTCCTTAGCTGTGCCCACCTCATCCGGCTCCCCACTGTCCTCCTCTGCCTCCTTAGCTGTGTCTGCCTTGTCCTGCTTCCCGCTGTCCTCCTCCACCTCCTTAGCTGTGCCCGCTTCGTCCGGGCTCCCCACTGTCCTCCTTTGCCTCCATAGATGTGCTGCCTTGCCTGGCTTCCCATGATCCCCTCCCCACTTTCCTCCTCTGCCTCCTTAGCTCTGCCCACCTCGTCTGGCTCCCCACTGTCCTGATCGGCCTCCTTAGCTGTGCCCACTTCGTCCGGGGTGGGGAATTGGTGTCTCATCCCTCCAATCAGCTCAGAGTTCTCCTCAATGATGTAACTTCAACTCTCTGCCCCCTGCTTTTCAGAGCCCAGAAATCCTGTGTAAATTCTGCACTTCGAACAGATTTAGAGAAGACTGCAGATAAAATGGTACAACTTATGCAGGGGGATTTGTTTCATTTCTGTGTATAACCTGAGGCCATTAACCTCACTGGGTATATGGAAGGTTTTACAACCGCTTTTAGGTAAAAAAAAAAAAACGTTCAGCCTATAGGACCACTTTAACCCCATAATGAATTGTGAGTCTTGGTAAAAATGGGAGCGGCATTGTGTTCAGCAGTGGTGGCTGGTGGTATATTTTTTTTTGGGGGGGGCAGCAAATCGGCGACTCTCCCGCATTCCCTGCCCCCCATCCCCCCTTCAGGTCAGTTGGTCGGTCAGTCACCAGCCCTGCATTTACCCCATCTAGGGCTTCCTCCAGGCGGCGTGCGGCGACTTCACCCTGCGTCTCCTCCTACCTTAGGTTCGCAGTGATGCGGCTTCCCTCCTCCCTCCTCGGCGGCGAATAGGATCGCTTCTCCTCTCAGCCAATCGGGTCTCCGGACCCGCTTCCTGAGCCAGGATCAGCCGGGAGGAGAAACAGGAAGACAATAGCGAATATTAATTTGCTATTGCCACGCAACTGAGTGGACTCAGGACGCAGTGCTCTGTGCCCTGATCCCACCCTTTTTTGAAGCCAATTAGAGCCTCAGGCTCTAGTCACGTGCTTCTAAAAAAAAAAAAAAACATTGAAATCCATGCGTCCGGTGCCCTGCATGTAGATTAGGGGCCGGGTGCATGGATTGGGGAGGGGGGGGCGGCCTATGTGGACAGGCCCCGCTGGTGTTCAGTACCACTTTTCCATTCCCTTCACATAGTTTGGGGTTCTTCAGACCTCAATATCGTCACACCGGCCTTGGTTATTGGTGCCGCATTCTGTAATGATGACTACCAGCCTTTCTCAACCTTTTCAACACAGAGGAACCCTTGAAATAGTTCTCTGATCTCGGGGAACCCCTGCTGAAAATTAGAAATCTACAACTCATGATACATCAGTGTGATGGTCAGTGGGAAGGATGGGGGTCATTGAGATTAATTACCCCCTTATAGATAGCTAAAAAGCTCAATGGTGTTGGTGAGGCAGAAATTTCCCAATGCTGAAGGAACCCCTAGCCCCCTCTGGAGGAACCCTGGTTGAGAATCACTGCTATAGACACATGTCTAGAACACTTTATAATAAATCCAGTTTTGTTAAAGTCAATTTTGATTGGTTGCTTTAGTTGCTCCTCTTTTCACCCTTTTCCCGGCACTGTTTTTTTTTTTTTTTTTTATAACCAACCTCCCCATTTTGCATCTGAAGCAGCCCTTGAGAAGCCAGTGGGAGAATTTTGAATGGGGGGGTTTAAGGGGCAGCAAAGTACATTATCCCACTGAACAAAATATGAATTTGTAGGACGAGCGTGCTCAGGTCACAGCATAATACGATTCCATGAGCTCCAGAAAAGTCATACGCCGAACGCCGCCGTCGTAAATCTTGCCAGCCGCTGAGGGCATGGTGATTTGAAAATGCACAAGCAAGATTTCCTTTATGTGGGAACCGGGCTCGTAAAAATCTATTAGCTGAATTACCGATGACCTAATTCCCAGCCTGCAGCTACATTCCATTAGATGCGGGCACCGTGCCAGGGCCAGGCTACCAGGAGCGACCCAGGGTTATGTATATGACCAAAATGACTTGCCGACCTCACTTACATTTTCATCTCGGCAGCTTACCCTAAAGGCAGATAGAAACCTGTGCTCTACCAAGCCTTGCCTGGCTCCCTAGATCTCCCCATGTAGATCCTCCCTTTTCACTACGTAGTGAGATTCTGGCTAGACATGTGCAGTTTTTTAACTCTTTGGCAATATCCAAATTAACGAAAACCGTTTAACAAATTTTTCCGAATATTCGTAAATTTGAAATTTTTCGAAAATTTGGAAATTCGAAAATTTGAAATTTTGGAAATTCGAAATTCGTAAATTCAAAATTTTGAAAATTCAGAAATTAGAAGATTTCGAAAAATTCAATATTCGAAAATCTGTAAATTTAAAGTTTTGGAAATTGGAAATTCAATATTCGAAATTAGAAACTCGGAAACTGGAAAATCAAAGATAAGAATGAAAATCCGAGAATTCAAAAGAACGAAAATGTGAAAATGACCAAAATTCGAAAAAACACGAAAATCTGAAATAATAACTAACTAATGATAAGTTAACTTTTACTAAATTATTAACCCCTTCAGATCCACGCTATAGCCACATGATGGGTACAGCGCAGACCTACTTTGCTGGGAGGGCGTCAATAGACGTCCTCCCTTTTGCACACTCTCCGTGTGCCCCCTGCAGGGCACACGCGGTGCGTGCTGTGATCACTGAGTCAGTGAGACTCAGGTGATCACAGATTGGAGTAAGGGGTCGAATCCGACCCCTTACCATGTGATCAGCTGTCAGCCAATGACAACTGATCATGTGATGTAAACAGAATATCCGTAATTGTTTTTTGTTTTTTCACACGATGACATCATGAGGAAAAAAAAAGCCGATCAACGGATTCTGGGAAAAAGACATCGGTCCCGAAGAGGAAGATGCACATTCATCTCATCTGTGCCCCCCCCCCCCCACCACAGTGCCACTTGCCAGTGTCCACCAGTGCATAACTTTTCCAGCAATTAATGCCCACGAGTGCCGCCTATCAATACCCACCAGTGGTGCCAATCATCAGTACCACCTAGCAGTGCTGCCTATCAGTGTCACCTACCAGTGCCGATCAGTGCCTATCACTGCCACCCATCAGTGCCCATCACTGCCTGCTATTAGTGGCACCTATCAATACCCATCAGTGCCACCCATCAGTGTCACCTCTCAGTGCCAACCAATGCCACCTATCACTGCCCACCAGTGCCGCCTTATCAGTGCCCATCAGTGCAGCCTCATCAGCGTACATCAAAGAAGGAGAAAAATGACCTGTTTACAAAATTTTATAACAAAATATAAAACGCTTTTTTTTATTTATTTATTTTTTTCGGTCTTTTACATTTTTTTTTAACAAAAATATGTAGAAAAATAAGTATCGGCCTAAACAAAGGAAAAAAAATCGTTTTTTTAATATATTTTTGGGGGATATTTATTATAACAAAAAGTAAAAAAGAATGTATTTTTTTTTTAATTGTTGCTTTTTTTTTTGTTTATAGCGCAAAAAATAAAAACCGCAGAGGTGATCAAATACTACCAAAATAAAGCTCTATTTGTGGGGGGAAAAAAGAGTTCAAAGAGTTACCGCGCTAAAAGCTGAAAATTGGTCTGGGCAGGAGGGGGGTTTAGGTGCCCGGAAAGCAAGTGGTTAAATTATAGGTATTGGAATTTAGTTTCAAGTTTGGCTGTTAGTGAACGTAACGAATAAAAATTTATCTGAAGTTGTAAATTATCCAAAATAACGAATGACGCATCTAAACAAATAGAACATAACAAATTACTTTTTATTATTATTATTATTATTATTTATTATACATTTTTTCCTTTCCATTTGTTTAGATGTGGCATTTGTTATTTCAGATAATTTGTAGCTTGAGATAAATTTGTATTCATTACATTCACTAATAGCCAAATTTGAAAGGAAATTCCAAATTTTCGCATTTCCGGATTTTCACATTTCCGAATTCAGAGTTTTCACATTTCCCAATTTTAGCATTTCTGAATTTTTTAATTTTTTAATTTATGAATTTATGAATTTTGCATTTCCGAATTTTCAAAAAAAACTAATGAAACGAAAACGAACACATTTTTTTTGGCAGTGCAATGCTGACCTGGCACAATTATATGGATTGGGATTTCCAAATCTACAAAGTGCAATATTTGTGAGAATGTGGTTTCTTTTATTAGTGATTTCCTATAATAACATTTTAAATTTTTTTGCGTTTATCTTTTAAGCCACTTCAATACCGGGCACTTTTACCCCCTTCCTACCCAGTCCAATTTTCGGCTTTCATCGCTGTCCAACTATGAATGACAATTGCGCCGTCACACAACACTATACCCATATGGAATTTCTATCATTTTATTTCACAGGAATAGAGCTTTCTTCCGGTGGGATTTGATCACCTCTGGGGGTTTTTATTTTTATTTTTGCACTACAAATAAAAAAAGACCGGAATTTCGGGAAAAAAAAAGTTTCTTTGTTTCTGTTACAAAATTTGCAAATAAAGTTTTCTCCTTCACTGACGGGCACTGATGAGGGGGCACTGATGGGCACTGAATGGTGGCACTGATATGCAGCACTGATGGGGACTTATAAGTGGACTGATAAGCAGCACTGATGGGCACTGAACGGTGGAACTGATATGCAGCACTGATGGGCACTGCTAGGTGGCACTGATAGGCGGCACTGATAAGTGGCACTGACAGGCACTAATAGGTGGCACTGAAAAGCAGCACAGATTGGTACTGAATGGTGGCACTGATGGGCACTGCTAGGTGGCACTGCTAGGTGGCACTGATGGGCACTGATAAGCAGCACTAACTGGCACTGAATGGTGGCACTAATATGCAGCACTGTTGGGCACTCATAGGCAGCACTAATAGGTGGCACTGGAGGGCACTTATGAGCACTGATGGGCACTACTAGGTGGCACTGATGGGCACTGAGAGGTGGCACTGATAAACGGCACTGATAGGTGGCCTTGATGGGCACTGATAGGTGGCACTGATAAGCAGCGCTGACAGGCACTGAATGGTGGCACTGATTAGCAGCACTGATGGGCACTCATAGTCGGCACTGATGAGCACTGATAGGTGGCACTGGAGGGCACTTATGAGCACTGATGGGCACGGATAGGTGGCACTGATGAGCACGGATAGGTGGCACTGATAATCAGCACTGATGGGAACTCATAGGCAACACTGATGATCACTAATAGGTGGCATTGGAGGGCGCTTATGGGTACTGATAGGAAGCACTGTTAGGCAATGATGGGTGGCACTGATAGATGTAACTGTCAGGCAGCACTGATTGGGAGGCACTGGCAGGCATCACTGATGGCCACTGAGTGCCACCCCTATTGGGCATTGATTGGCATACCTGGTGGTCCTGGGTGGGGATCCTCGGGGGGCTGAACTGATAACCAATCAGCACAGACCCCCCCCCCCCCCTCCCGTCAGGAGAGACACCGACCGGCTCTCCTCTACTCACATCTGGCAGTGCGATCGGAGGAAAAGCTGACAAACGGCTCTTCCTATTTACCCTGTGATCAGCCGTGATTGGACACAGCTGATCACATGGTAAAGCGCCCATATCAGAGGCTCTTTACCTCGATTGGAGATGCAGTGTGTCAGACTGACACCCCACACCACCAATCGCCACGCTGCGTGCCCAAGCGGGTGCAAGATGGTGGCTTATGCTGCTGGATGTCATATGACACCCAGTCAGGATAACTGAACCCCTTCCCCGCCATCATTCTGCTATAGGTAGGGTTGCCACCTGTCCAGGATTCACCCGGACAGTTCGGGTTTGGAGTCATGCGTCTGGTTTTCAGACTGCCTGAAACCTGGACACATTATTTGGACTGGACTATGGCCTCCCGGCAGGGTTTCTGGCTGCAGTTGTATAAGCTGAGAGTGTCTGTTACACTCTTTCATTGCCCAAAGCCAGCGCTATAACCCCCCTCCCCTCCAAACACACGCGAGAGAAGAGAGGGTGCAGCCTGCGCCTCTTCCCCCCCACCCCCACCCCTCGGTGTCTGCCCTCACTTCAATCCCCAGGGCTGTGCCTCGGAATAGGAAAGAAAATTGGTGCCCGAAATTTGAAGTCCAGCAGCCTTAGATACATCTGGATGAGAGGTGCTGACTTCCAAGGGGTGAGTGAGCTCACCATCCATCCCTGTCTGTGACTGAAGTCTCCCCCCTTCTCTCTCTCCTGCCTCTGAGTAAGTACACTCAGGCAAATCAGGGTTCTCAGAGCACCCCTTACATCAGAGTTCCCCTTTACACCAGAGGCCACAGTGTTCCCCCCTTACATCAGAGTCTTCTCCGTACATCAGAGTTCTCAGTGTTCCCCCCTTAAATATGGTTCATAGAGGATCCCTTATGTCAGAGTCCTCAGAGTTCTCCCTTACATCAGAGTCTGCAGAGTCCCCCCTTACAGTGAAAGGGAACTCTGTGAGTTCAGATGTAAAAGGGGAACTCTGGTTCTTAACTTCATATGATTATAAATGTTATTTAATAGCAAAATATATGTATAGTTTTTACTATTAACCACTTAAGGACCGACTCACGCCGATATACATTGCCAGAATGGCACGGCTTGGCACAATCACGTACAGGTACGTTATTCTTTAAGTGCCCAGCTGGCGGCGCTCCCCCGACCCGGTCCTGAGCTCCGTGACCGTGGCCACGGGACCAGCGGACCCAATCGCCGCTGGTGTCCCGCGATCGGGTCACAGAGCTGAAGAACGAGCAGAGGTCTCTGTAAACAAACCTCTCCCTGTGCTTCCCTGTGTGGCTGTCACCGATTGTCTGTTCCCTTTTATAGGGAAGGACGATCAGTGATGTCACATGCCAGGTCACGCCCCCCTACAATAAAAAAAAAAACATCACGTCATACATAACCCATCCCCGCCCCCTAGTGGTTAACTCCTTCAATGCCAGTGTCATTTACACAGGAATCAATGCATTTAAATAGCAGTGAATGCTGTATAAATGACAATGGTCCCACAAATGTGTCAAAAATGTCTGATGTGTCCACCATAATGTCACAGTCACAATAAAAATCGCCGATCGCCGCCATTACTAGTAAAAAAAATTTTTTTATAAAAATGCTATAAAACTATCCCCAATTTTGTAAACGCTATAACTTTTGCGCAAACTAATGAATAATCGCTAATTGTGATTTTTTTTTACCAAAAATATGTAGAAGAATACGTATCGGCCTAAACTGAGGGAAAAAAAATGTTTTTTTATTTTATATATTTTTGGGGGTATTTATTATAACAAAAAGTAAAAAATAATGCATATTTTTGGAAATTGTCGCTCTATTTTTGTTTATAGCGCAAAAAATAAACGTTTCAGAGGTGATCAAATACCACCAAAAGAAAGCTCTATTTGTGGGGGAAAAAAAGGACGCCAATTTTGTTTGGGAGCCACGTTGCAGGACCGCGCCATTGTCAGTTAAATCAACGCAGTGCCG
Source organism: Lithobates pipiens (assembly GCF_037356315.1). Taxonomy (NCBI): domain Eukaryota; kingdom Metazoa; phylum Chordata; class Amphibia; order Anura; family Ranidae; genus Lithobates; species Lithobates pipiens. Next base: position 27,120,579 of record NW_027507748.1, on the reverse strand, counting down.
TATCGCAAAAAGGGGCTTGGTCCTTTGGCTGCCAATTGGTCCGGGGCTTAAGTGGTTAAAAAAAAAAAATTGCTGTGCGCCGCTAAAGTGTTCAAGTTTGACTTGAAGAAAAGGCGGCGACCCGAGCTATAGGCTGGGTGGGAAGTGGTTACTCACCACTGGGATTTTTAATTTTTTTTTGCTAAATAAACTAAAAATACAGAAAATTTTGAAAGATAAACGCGTCTTCCTTCGTTCCTGTTATAAAATTTTGCAAATAAAAAATACTTCTTAAATTTAGATAAGAAAATGCATTCTGCTGCATTTCTTTGGTAAAATAAGCCTGTCCACAAGGTTTAGGAGTGTGTCTATGGGAATGTTTGACCATTCTTCCAGAAGAGCATTTGTGAGGTCAGGCGCTGATGTTGGAGGAGAAGGCCTGGCTCGCAGTCTCCTTTCTAATTCATCCCAAAGGTGTTCTATCGGGTTGGGCGTCAGGACTCTGTGCAGGCCAGTCAAGTTCTTCCACCCGAAACACGCTCACCCCTGTCTTTATGGACCTTGCTTTGTGCACTGGTCCAAATCGTTTGGTGAAGGAGGGATTATGGCGTGGGGTTGTTTTTCAGGGGTTGGGCTTGGCCCCTTAGTTCCAGTGAAGGGAACTCTTAAGGTGTCAGCATACCAAGAGATTTTTGGACAATTTCACACTCCCAACATTGTGGGAACAGTTTGGGGATGGCCCCTTCCTGTTCCAACATGACTGCGCACCAGTGCACAAAGCAAGGTCCATAAAGACATGGATGAGAGATTTTGTCTTGGGCAGAAAGGGGGGGGTAAAAGTGCCCTGTGTTGAAGTGGTTAAAATCTATACTGCAAGTTTACTGTAACACTTTCTTGTGTCGGTTTTCTTGTGCCGACTCTTTGCGGGGGTTTCCGTTATCTTACATCTGCCCTCCTCTGGGCCGTTGCTGTGAGCGGGTATTGATTGAACTGCGAGTCCTTTACATCATCCGCCATCGATCGACGTATAGGTCAGATGAGATCAGCATCGTTCAAATGCCGAGAGACTCCTTACCTCCTGTCATTCCGGAGCCGCTGATACATTTCAAGTCCAAATATCAAAAATGACTTCTCAACCCACGGCTTTGCCAAACAGCAAGGCGCCCTTGAAAAAGTATTCATACCCCCTTGAAATTTTCCACATTGTGTCATGTTACAACCAAAAACGTAAATGTATTTTATTGGGATTTTATGTGATCGACCAACACAAAGTGACACATAATTGTGAAGTGGAAGGAAAATTATAAATGGTTTTAATTTTTTTTTTACAAACAAATATCTGAAAAAGGTGGCATCCATTTGTATTCAGCCCCCTTTACTCTGATACCCCTAACTAAAATCTAGTGGAACCAATTGCATTCAGAAGTCACCTAATTAGTAAATAGAGTCCACCTGTGTGTAATTTAATCTCAGCATAAATACAGCTGTTCTGTGAAGCCCTCAGAGGTTTGTTAGAAAACCTTAGTGAACAAACAGCACCATGAAGGCCAAGGAACACACCAGATAGGTCAGGGATAAAGTTGTGGAGAATTTTATAGCAGGGTTAGGTTACAAAAAAATCTCCCAAGCTTTGAACATCTCACAGAGCTCTGTTCATTCCATCATCCGAAAATGGAAAGAATATAGCACAACTGGAAACCTACCAAGACATGGCCGTTCACCTAAACTGACCGTGCCGGGCAAGGAGAACATTAATCAGAAAAGCAGCCAAAAGGTAACTCTGGAGGAGCTGCAGAGATCCACGGCTCAGGTGGGAGAATCTGTCCACAGGACAACTATTAGTTGTGCTCTCCACAAATCTGCCCTTTATGGAGGAGTGGCCAGAAGAAAGACATTGTTGAGAGAAAGTCATAAGAAGTCCTGTTTGCAGTTTGTGAGAAGCCACACTGGGGGACACAGCAAACATGTGGAAGAAGGTGCTCTGGTCAGATGAGACCAAAATTTAACTTTTTGGCCTAAAAGCTAAATTCTACGTGTGGCAGAAAACTAACACTGCACATCACCCTGAACACACCATCCCCACCGTGAAACATGGTGGTGGCAGCATCATGTTGCAGGGAGGCTTTTCTTCAGCAGGGACAGGGAAGCTGCTCAGAGTTGATGGGAAGATGGATGGAGCCAAATACAGGGCAATCTCAGAAGAAAACCTGTTACGCCGCGTACACATGGTCAGATTTTCCAACGGAAAATGTCCGATGGGAGCCTTTTGTCGGAAATTCGACATTTTCCATCGGAATTTCCATCACACAAAATTTGAGATCCGGATCTCAAATTTTCCAACAACAAAATCCGTTGTTGTGAATTATTATTATTCATTATTATTATTATTCACGATTTATATAGCGCCAACAGTTTACGCAGTGCTTTACAATGTATAGGGGGGACAACACAATTACAGTACAATACAAAAGGTACAGGAGGGCCCGGCTCGTAGAGCTTACATTCTAAAGGGAGGGGGTGGTGGTACAAAAGGTAATAGCTGCAGAGAATGATTTGATGGGGGGTGGCTCGGGGAGAATTCCGATCGTGTGTACACAGTTCCGACGCACAAAATTCCACGCATGCTCAGAATCAAGCAGAAGAGCCGCACTGTCTACTGAACTTCATTTTTCTCGGCTCGTCGTACGTGTTCCTGACTTTCGGAATTTCCGACAAGATTTGTGTGACCGTGTGTATGCAAGACAAGTTTGAGCCAACATCCGTTGGTAAAAATCCCCACGGATTTTGTTTTCGGAATGTCCGATCGTGTGTAGGGGGCATTAGTCTGCAAAAGACCTGAGACCGGGGCGGAGGTTCACCTTCCAGCAGCACAACCACCCGAAACATACAACCAGAGCTACAATGGAATGGTTTAAATCAGGGGTCTTCAAAAGACGGCCCACCAGTTGTTCAGGAACTACAATTCCCATCAGGCCTAGTCATGTCTGTGAACGTCAGTGTTTTACAATGCCTCATGGGGTGTGTAGTTCCGTGACAGCTGGAGGGCCGTAGTTTGAGGATCCCTGGTTTAGATCAAAGCATATTCATGTGTAAGCCCCTGTACACACGGTCGGACATTCCGAAAACAAAATCCGTCGGATTTTGTCCGACGGATTTTGTCTGAAACTTCTGTCGCATACACACGGTCGGACAAAGTTGTCGGAACATCCGATCGTACATAACGTGATGACGTCATTTCGTTATGACGGGACTACGTTCAGGCTAGTAGCCAATAGCTTTGGTCTAGGAATTTGATCTGAGCATGCGTGGCACTTTGTCCGATCGGAATTCTCTACAAACGATCGGACAAAGTTCCATCGGATCATGTTGTCGGAAAATTTTATAGCCCAGCTCTAAAACTTTGTCGGACGGATATTCCGATGGAAACAGTCCGATGCAGACCACACACGGTCGGATTATCCGACAACCCGTTCCGATCGGACATTTTCCGTTGGAATGTTCGACCGTGTGTACAAGGGCTTAGCCCTTGTACACACGGTCGGAGATTCCAACGTAATGTTTCCTATCGGACCGTTTTGTTGGATATTCCGACTGTGTGTGGTCTCCATCGGACTGTTTCCATCGGAATATCCGACGGACCAACTTTTCCAACTTGTCGGTAAAATTTTCAGACAAAATGCTCCTATCGGACATACTCCGATCATGTGTAGCCTACTCCGACGGACAAAGTGCCACGCATGCTCAGATCAAATTCCTAGACCAAAGCTATTGGCTACTAGCCTGAACGTAGTCCTGTCTAACGAAATGACGTCATCACGTTACGTACGATCGGATTTTCCGACAACTGAGTCCGACCACGTGTATGCAACATCACTTCCGGACAGGCATGTACTGGCCATAGGGACTATAGGGAGTTTCCCGGTGGGCTGATGGCTCAGTGGGCCGGTTTCAATGACAGCCAGTGGCATTGCTGGGGGGGGACTTTTGGGGCCATAGCCCCGAATCTGGGGCCCATAGTCAATCCAGGAGTCCCCAACCACAGGGTCCTGGCCCACTACTTTCCTCTTTCTGGTGACCCTGATGTAAGGAGGAGCTCTCTGGGGACCCTGATGTAAGGGAGAGGCTCTCTGTGGACCCGAATGTAAGGGGGGGGGGCTCTGTGGGGACCCAGATGTAAGGGGTTGGCTCTCTAGGGACCCTGATGTAAGGCGGAAGATGATCTCTAGGGACCCTGATGTAAGGCGGATGATCTCTGGGGACTCTGATGTAAGGGGAAGGCTATATGGGGACCCTGATGTAAGGGGAGGCTCTCTGGAGACCCTGATGTAAGGGGAGGCTCTCTGGGGACCCTGATGTAAGCAGGGAGCTCTCTGGGGACCCTGATGTAAAGGGGGCTCTCTAGGGGCTTTGTTGCGCAATTGCATACAGTTTATATACTGTTTTTTGCGTGTTTGCAAAATTAAAGTGGGCAGGTCTGGATAAAGTCCAGCGCCAAATTTTTGTCCCAGTCCAGCCCTGCTTCCGGACCTCTTCCGGAATTAATCTGTCGGAATTAATCCGACGGATTTGGTTGCCGGAAATCTCAGACCGCGTGTACAGGGGCTTAGAATGACCCCAGTCAAAGTCCAGACCTAAATCCAATTGAGAATCTGTGGCAAGACTTGAAAGTTGCTGTTCACAGACGCTCTTCATCCAATCTGACAGAGCTTGAGATATTTTGCAGAGAAAAACCGGCAAAAATGTCCCTCTCTAAATGTTCAAAGCTGGTAGAGACATCCCCAAAAAGACTGTGGTGGTTCTACAAAGTATTGACTTGGGGGGGGGGGGGGGACAAATCATCTGAGAAGACTAGCGGACCATCTCACATCTAAAGGACAGGGGCTCCTTAAGCCACAAGAAATGAAGAAGAAGATGGAGAGATAGAAGAAGAAAGCGGAGAGCTTATTACAGCACTTAGACGCGTCCCTCACCTCCCCGGTGACTTCCCGCGGCTCGGAGAGATGCTGGAAGACGAGTTTGCACTTTGCTGAGCCGTATGGAAAACCTCCTGCCTGGGATTATCCCGGGGGGGGGGGGTGGGGGGTGAGCGCGCTCTGTATTGCGGCGATTAACCCTAATATCACACGCGGGAGGGAAGAGTTATCACCGTGGGTGAGATCTGACACCGGGATCAAACACCGGGCCTCCTCACTTCCAGATCCTCTCAGCCGTTAATCATTTTTATACATTTCACATAACAAGGTGGGAGTCTGGCTTCCTACCGGCCACCCGGGGCGTGAATTGTGGAATTGGTTGGAAATGTCCTTGGTTTATTAATAAAAAAAAAAGTCTTATCCAGAGTTGATACCCAACGCGTTTCACGTATGAATATAACTAATAGGGATGTGCCGATATATTGGCCGTCGAAAATTATCGGCCAAAAATAGGGTTATCGGCATTTTTGCTTATAGTAAAAAAAAATAAAAAATGCAGATAATGACATGCTGCGTACCATTGACTTCAATGCGAAAACACCCCCCTGTTGACTTCAATGCAAAATTGCATCCCATTGACTTCAATGCAAAATCGGGTCTTACTGACTTCAATTCAAAAATGCAAAAATCACGTCCCATCGACTTCAATGCAAAAACGCCCCCTATTGCCTTCAATGTAAAATCACATCCCACTGACTTCAATGCACAATCGCCTCCCATTGACTTCAATGTAAAAAATGCCCCCTATTGACGGCAATGCAAAATCCCGTCCCAATGACTTCAATGCAAAAATGCCCCCCGCCCCATTGACTTCAATGTAAAATTGCGTCCCATTGACTTCAATGTAAAAATGCCCCCTATTGACTGCAATGCAAAATCCCGTCCCAATGACTTCAATGCAAAAACGCCCCCCCCCCCATTGACTTCAATGTAAAATTGCGTCCCATTGACTTTCCATGCCTAATCTCTTCCAATTGATTCAATGTAAAATCGCGTCTCACTGACTTCAATGCACAATCGCCTCCCATTAAATTCAATGTAAAAATGCCCCCTGTTGACTTCAATGTAAAAAATCGCACCCCACTGACTTCAATGCACAATCGTCTCCCATTAAATTCAATGTAAAAATGCCCCCTATCGACTTCAATGTAAAATCGCGTCCCACTGACTTCAATGCACAATCACCTCCCATTGCCTTCAATGTTAAAACGTCCCCTATTGACTTCAATGTAAAATCATGTCACATTTACTTCAGTGCATAATCGCTTCCCATTGACTTCAATGCAAAATCCTGTTCCATTAACTTCAATATAAAAATGTCCCCTAATGACTTTGATGCAAAATCGTGTCCCATTGACTTCAATGCAAAATCAGGTCTCATAACTTCAATGTAAAAACGCCACCAATATACTTTAATGCAAAACCCAGTGCCATTGATTTCAATGCAAAATCACCTCATATTGACTTCATTGCAAAATTGTCCCCTATTGACATACAGTGCAAAGTCGCACCCCATTGACTTTAATGCAAAAATGCCCCCTAGTGACTTCAATGCAAAACTGCCCCCTATGGGCTTCAATGCATAATCGCATCCCATTGATGTCAATGCAAAAACCCCTCCTATTAGCTGCAATGCAAAATCACGCCCCATTGATGTCAATGTAAAATTGTCCCTTATAGACTTCAATGCAAAATTGTGTCCCATTGACTTCAATGCAAAAACGCCCCCCCCTATTGTCTTCAGGGAGGATCAGAGAAGACAGGATCAAACAGCCTTTTTACACAAAGCGCACGATTAACCCCTTCGGGTCCACAGTGAGTATAGCAAGCATGCTTTACTGCACATACAGACTGATGTTACTGTTGTGGGTTTAGTAACACTTTAAAATCTTGCCCCATCAAAGCATATGGTACAGCAATATCATGCGTTTCGGTGTCTGCAAACGCACCGCATTTGTTAGATGCACAGAGGTGCCATTAAGAATTTAAGCAGCGCATTTCTGTCGTGTGCGGGAAAAGGCGCACTTCCCACCCTTTCCCACAATGCACCTGGTGTGAATGAGCCCCGAACTACCAGAAAAGAGGACAAGAATCACAAATCTGATGATAATGAGTGATTACATGCAGAACATCTTTGAAGAGTAAGCGATATAACACACCGACACCAGAACAGAAACCAGAACTAACCCCAGAACTGACACCAAAACTAGCACCACAACAGACACCGGAACTAACACCAGAACAGACACCAGAACTAACACCAGAACCAGTCCAGAACAGACACCAAAACAGACATCAGAACCAACATCAGAACAGACTCCAGAACCAGAAGAGAAACCAGAACTAACACCAGAAGAAAGAACAGACAACCAAATTAACACCAGGACCGGAACAGACACCATAACTAACACCAGAACAGACAACATAACTAACACCAGAACAGACACCAGAACCAACATCAGACAACAGAACTAACACCAGAATCAGTCCAGAACAGACACCAGAACCAACATCAGAACAGACACAAGAACCAGATCAGAAACCACAACTAACACCAGAACCAGAACAGACAACAGAATTAACACCAGGACCAGAACAGTCACCAGACCCAGAACAGACACCAGAACTAACACCAGAACCAGTCCAGAACAGAGACCAGAACCAACATCAGAACAGACACCAGAACCAGATCAGAAGCCAGAACGAACACGAGAACCAGAACAGACAACAGAATTAACACCAGGACAAGAACAGACACTAGAACCAGAACAATCACCATAACCAACACCAGAACAGACACCAGAACTAACACCAGAACCAGAACAGACAACAGAATTAACACCAGGACAAGAACAGACAACATAACTAACACCAGAACAGACACCAGAACCAACACCAGACAACAGAACTAACACCACAATCAGTCCAGAACAGACACCAGAACCAACATCAGAACAGACACCAGAACCAAAACAGAAACCATAACTAACACCAGAACCAGTCCAGAACAGGCACCAGAACCAACATGAGAACAGTCACAAGAACCAGATCAGAAACCACAACTAACACCAGAACCAGAACAGACAACAGAATTAACACCAGGAACAGAACAGACACCAGACCCAGAACAGACACCAGAACTAACACCAGAAACAGTCCAGAACAGACACCAGAACCAACATCAGAACAGACACCAGAACCAGATCAGAAACCAGAACGAACACGAGAACCAGAACAGACAACAGAATTAACACCAGGACAAGAACAGACACTAGAACCAGAACAATCACCATAACCAACACCAGAACCAGAACAGACAACAGAACAGACACCAGGACAAGAACAGACAACAGAACTAACACCAGAACCCAGTGGCGGCCTGTCCATTAAGGACGCATGGGCTCCGCTCCCTCTATCACGCCACTCCCTATATGTATCATGGATAGATTTGCTCATAGCATGAATCTATCCATGGCTGCTACGGCCACACCCTATTCAGGCATCTGGCCCCTTTTCGGACGCCGGGCGCTTGAATTACAGCAGCGGGGGGGTGTTTTTTGACGCACCTGATTAGAGAAATTGGGTCTTATAGGCTTCAAGATAGGGTGGACTTGGAGCGCAGAGCATTGCGCCATGAGCCCACCCAGGTGTGTTAGAAAAGCAAATGAATACTCACTTTTCTAACACGGAACTGCCTCTCCGCCAATCAGGAAGCGTGGGTCTAATACCTGTCACCTGATTGGCTAAAAGGACAGGCGCTCCTTTTGGATGCCTTTGGAGGAAAGTAGAGACGTATGGAGAACCCGGCTCGGCGTTGTCTGACCCGCTGCCCGTCCCACAGCTCGCCGTCGTCACCTGCTGCCTGACCCGCCACCAAGATGGGGTAAGTCCTGGTCAGGCAGCGAGTGGACGGGGGGCACAGTGGCTGCATTAGATGGGCACAGTGGCTGCATTTGATGGGCACAGTGAGGCTGCAATTGATGTTTTTTTTCTTCATTATTCTTTAGAATTTTTCAGTTTGTTTGCGCCCCCCAAAAAATTTTGAGCACAAGCCGCCACTTGCAGAACCAGAACAGACACTATAACTAACACCAGAACCAGAACAGTCACCAGAACCAGCACCAGAACAGACAACAAAACTAACACCAGAACTGGAACCAACACCAGAAATAACACTAGAATCAGAACAGCCACCAGAACCAACACCAGAACCAACACTAGAACCAGAACAGACACCCAAACCAGAACAGACCCAAAACAACACTATAACTAACACCAGAACAGACAACAGAACTAACACCAGAACCAAAACAGACATCAGAACTAAAACCAGAACAGACACAAGAAACAACACCAGAACTAACACCAGAACCAGAACAGACAACAGAACTAACACCGGGACCAAAACAGACACCAGAACTAAAACCAGAACCAGAACCAACATCAGAACATACATCAGAACCAACACCAGAACCAGAACTAGAACAGACACCAGAACTAACAACATAACCTACACCAGAACCAGAACAGACAACAGAACCAAGACCAGAACCAGAACAGGCAACATAACTAACACTAGAACCAGAACAGACACCCAAACCAGAACAGACCCAAAACAACACCATAACTAACACCAGAACAGACAACAGAACTAACACCAGAACCAAAACAGACATCAGAACTAAAACCAGAACAGACACAAGAAACAACACCAGAACTAACACCATAACCAAAACAGACATCAGAACTAAAACGTGAACAGACACAAGAAACAACACCAGAACTAACACCAGAACCAAAACAGACACCATAACTAAAACCAGAACCAGAACAGACACCAGAGACAACATCAGAACATACATCAGAACCAACACCAGAACTAGAACAGACACCAGAACTAACAACAGAACCTACATCAGAACCAGAACAGACAACAGAATCAAGACCAGAACCAGAACAGGCAACTTAACTAACACCAGAACCAGAGCATACGACAGAATTAACACCAGGACCAGAACAGACACCAGAACAAAAACAGACACCAGAAAGAACAACAGGACCATAACAGACACTGGAATTAACAACAGGACCAGAGGAGACACCAAAACTAAAGCCGCGTACACACGGGGCGGACTGTCTGGCCAACTTAGTCCGTCAGACAATCCGACGGACAGTCCGTCATACTTTCGGATGAACGGACTTGCCCACACACGGCACTTTTTGAGCGGACTAATACGGCGTACTAAGTCCGCCATACTATCCGCCCTACTTTTGAAATGAACGGACTCGCTCACACATGCGGAGGAAAGTCCGCTCATTTCGAGCGCGTCTCCAGGTAGGCGGGGCCCGCGAAGGAGACGTCGCTGACCCCGCCGCCTGGAATGGACTTAAAGGGGAACCCCAACGCCGAAAAAAATCGGCGTGGGGGTCCCCCCCAAGTCCACAACAGACCCTTGTCCGAGCACGCTACCCGGCCGGCCCTCCTGAGCCGTACCAGGCCGCGTGCCCTCAACATGGGGGGGTGCCTTGGGGAAGGGGGAGGCCGCGCGGCCCCCCCACCCCAAAGCACCTTGTCCCCATGTTGATGAGGACAAGGGCCTCTTCCCGACAACCCTGGCCGTTGGTTGTCGGGGTCTGCGGGCGGGGGGCTTATCGGAATCCGGGAGCCCTCTTTAATAAGGGGGCCCCCGGATACCGGCCCCCCACCCTATGTGAATGAGTATGGGGTACAATGTACCCCTACCCATTCACCTGTAAAATAAAAGTACAAAAAAAAAAAAAACACACGAGATAAAATACTTTATTGCACAGCTCCGGGGGTCTTCCGTCTTCGGGGGTCTTCTCGCCGGACTCCTCCGCTATCTTCTTGTAGCTCTTTTGCTAGCGGAGGAGTCCGGCTTTCTTCCTCACCGCCGGCCTCTTCTCCCGACTTCGGGGGTCTTGTCCCCCTCTTCGGTTCTTCTGCCGGTCTTCTGTCGCCGCCGTCGCCACCGCCTTCCGTTCTTCTTCATCTTCTTCTTCTTCTTCTTCTTCTCCAGGAGATGTTGCCTCGACGATCTCTCCGGCCGGAATGCCAGGGACGCACTGCGCGGCCACTTATATAGGGACAATGGGGCGTGTTACATGGCTTTATGTCACATGGGTTGGTCACATGGGTTGATGTCACATGGGGACTATGACATCGTAAGGGGGCGGGGTCACCATGTGACACCAACCCATGTGACATTAAGCCATGTGACACCGCCCCATTGTCCCTATATAAGTGGCCGTGCAGTGCGTCCCTGGCATTCCGGCCGGAGAGATCGTCGAGGCAACATCTCCTGGAGAAGAAGAAGAAGAAGAAGAAGCTGAAGAAGACGTCTCCTTCGCGGGCCCCGCCTACCTGGAGACCCGCTCGAAATGAGCGGACTTTTCTCCGGTCGGGAAAAGTCTGCTCATTTCAAAAGTACGGCGGACTGGCACACACACGGGCGGATTGTCCGCCGAAATGCGAGTCCGGCGGACAGTATTACGGAAATTCCGAAATACTTAGTCCGCCAGACTGCACGCTGAAAAAGTCCGCTGAAGCCCACACACTAGCGGACTGTCCGCTGAAATGTGTTTCGGCGGACTAAGTAGGCCAGACAGTCCGCCCGTGTGTACGCGGCTTAACACCAAAACCAGAACAGACATCAGAACTAACACCAGAACAGACATCAGAACTAACACCAGAACCGGAAAAGACACCAGAACAAACACCAGAACATACACCAGAACTAACACCAGAACAAGAACAGAGACCATAACTAACATCAGAACAGACACCAGAACCAGAACATACACCAGAACTAACATCAGAACTAACACCAGAACAGACACCAGAACCGGAACAGACACCAGAACTAATCGATCCGTTTATTAAAAAGAGATGCCAAAATAGTTTCGCTTTCCGGGGGGGGGGGGGGGGGTGTATGTTACAAGGTAGGTTCTGCACTTGGTCGGGTTCTTTTTTATTAATAATAGTACCAATTCAAATCCTTATGTCTGAATTTATTTTGAATTCACAGATTTTGCGAGTCCATCACCTTTTCAGCTGAGCGCCAGAACATCCCCGGTCATCGACATCCTCGTCTCTCGCTGTCTCGCCTTTCCTGCGTACACCCAAAATTTACATCATGACACCGTCGCCATGGCAACCCGCGCGCCAGCAGCTCCCTAGGATCTTGGATTGGAGCCAGGAATCAGCACATGAACAAGTTACAAACTGGCACGGCAAGGCGGAGATGAAGGAGCCGCTTCCCCTTCATCACTGGGAACATTGTAACTTTGCAGCAAGTTTTTACAGAGTTTTTCTTTTTAGAAACGCTGGCGGGTCATAGGAGCTTCCAAGGGAGTCAGTGTTTAACCACTTGCCCTCTGGAAGATTTACCCCCCTTCCTGACCAGGCCATTTTTTTTGCTATACGGCACTACGTTACTTTAACTAACAATTGCGCAGTCAAGCGATGCTGTACCCAAATAAAATTGATGTCCTTTTTTTTCCCTACAGATAGAGCTTTCTTTTGGTGGTATTTGATCACCTCTGCTTTTTTTTATTTTTTGCTAAACAAACTGAAAAAGACCAACATTTTTGAAAAAAAATATTTTTTTACTTTCTGCTATAAAACATTTCCAATACAAAAAAAAATTTAAAAAAATGATTTTCTTCATCAATTTAGGCCAATATGTATTTTGCTACATATTTTTGGTAAAAACAAAACAAAACAAAACAATAAGAGTACATTGATTGGTTTGCACAAAAGATAAAGTGTCTACAAACTATGGGATATTTTTATTTAGGAATAGACACCAATGATGGAACACCATTATTGGTGTCAATGGGAGGAATAGTGCCCCATCATTGGTATCAATGGGAGAAATAGTGCCCCATCATTGGTGTCAGTGAGAATAATGCCACATAATTGGTGTCAATGGGAGGAATAGTGCCCCATCATTGGTGTCAGTGAGAAGAATAATGCCACATAATTGGTATCAGTGGGAGGAATAGTGCCCCATCATTGGTGTCAGCGGGAGGAATAGTGCCCCATCATTGGTGTCAGTGGGAGGAATACTGCCCCATCATTGGTGTCAGTGAGAAGAATAATGCCACATAATTGGTGTCAATGGGAGGAATAATGCCACATCATTGGTGTCAGTGAGAAGAGTAGTGCCCCATCATTGATATCAATGGGAGGAATAGTGCCCCATCATTGGTGTCAGTGGGAGGAATAGTGCCCCATCATTGGTATCGGTGGGAGGAATAGTGCCCCATCATTGGTGTCAGTGGGAGGAATAGTGCCCCATCATTGGTGTCAATGGGAGAAATAGTGTCCCATCATTGGTGTCAGTGAGAAAAATAATGCCACATAATTGGTGTCAATGGGAGGAATAATGCCACATCATTGGTGTCAGTGAGAAGAGTAGTGCCCCATCATCGATATCAATGGGAGGAATAGTGCCCCATCATTGGTATCAGTGGGAGGAATAATGCCACATCATTGGTATCAGTGGGAGGAATAGTGCCCCATCATTGGTGTCAGTGGGAGGAATAGTGCCCCATCATTGGTGTCAGTGGGAGGAATAGTGCCCCATCATTGGTGTCAGTGGGAGGAATAGTGCCCCCTATAGAGGCAAGCAAAGGGTTGCATCCAGCCCTTTGGATGCAGTTTTTAGACCACTTATTCTCATGGGAGCAGCAAAGCATCAGATGTGCATCACGCACACGTCATATGTGTATCATGCACACGTCAGGGGCTGCAACGTATGGAAATGTTGATTGCGCTACACATATTACATTAAAGCACAATTCACTGCTTAGGCAGCCACCTTAGGATGCCAGGATGGAAGAAGAGGGGGACTGCAAAGAGATTGAGAGGAAGAGGATTTGTGTTGGGAGGGGCAATTTAAGGGGTCAGCAGGTGGTAAGAATTAGTAGAAGTGGTGATTTAGGGGAATTTGTGTTGGGAGGGGCAATTTGGGGAGGTGGCAGTGGGTAAGAATTACTAGAAGTGATGATTTAGTGGGATTTGTTTTGGGAGGGGCAATTTGGGGGGATGTCAGGGGGGAGAGCATTTCTAAGACTTGTGATTTAGGGGGATTTGTGTTGGGAAGGGAAATTTGGGGGGGGGGGGGCAGCAGGGGAAATAGTTGCTAGGAGTCGTGATTTAGGGGGATTTGTGTTGGGAAGGGCAATTTGGAGGGGCAGCAGGGGAAAGCATTTCTAGGAGTTGTGATTTAGGGGGATTTGTGTGGGGAAGGGCAATTGGGGGGGGGGGGGTGGCAGCAGGGGAAAGAATTGCTGGGAGTTGTGATTTAGGGGATTTGTGTTGGGAAGGGCAATTTGGGGGGGGGGAGCAGCAGGGGAAAGCATTGCTAGGAGTTTGTGATTTAGGGGGATTTGTGTTGGGAAGGGCAATTGGGGGGGGGGGGGGGGGGGTGGCAGCAGGGGAAAGCATTGCTAGGAGTTGTGATTTAGGGGGATTTGTGTTGGGAAGGGCAATTGGGGGGGGTGGGGTGGCAGCAGGGGAAAGCATTGCTAGGAGTTGGGATTTGTGTTGGGAGGGGGACAATTTGGGGGGCAGCAGGGGGAAAGAATTGCTTGGAGTGTTGATTTAGGGGAATTTGTTTTTGGAAGGGAAATTTGGGGGGATGGCAGGGGTAAAGAAACACTAGGAATGGTGACTGATTTAAGGGGATTCGTGTTGGGAGGAGAGATGGGGGAAGAGGATGTGTACTGGGAGGGGGGATTTGTGCTAGAAGAAGTGATATGGTGAAGGGGGAGGAGAATTGTGCTAGAAAGGGAAATTTTTGTTGGGGGGGGGGGGATTTGTGATAGGAGGGGACATTTAGGGGGTGGATTTGTGCTAGAAGGGGGGGGGGATTTGGAGAGGAGGGGAGAGAATGTGTACTTGGAGGGGAAATTTGAGGGGTAGAGGATTTGTGCTAGGAGGGGTGACTTTTGGGGGAGGAACATTTGTGTTGGGGGGATTTGGGTGACAGGGGGGCAAAAAGTTTGTGGTGGGGAGGTATTTTAGCGGGGGGGGGGGGGGGGGTGGAGTTGTACTGGGGCGATTTATGCTTAGAGGGTAAGCATGCAGATTAGTGCTCAATCTTTGCTCATACATCTTGGTGGCGGTTCAGGGTGGCTTGGGTTTTCGGTGCTGCATGGCATCCTCCGTGCTGTGCCTCATCGCATTGTGGGCATGGTGTGGTTGGTTTGTCGGCAAAACTGTGGACAGTGGGAGGACGTGGGCGGTGGGTGGACCAGCTTCCTCATTGATTGTACTGCTCGGTGGGCAGTTTGATTGAACTTTTGGGTGCAGCATTGCATCCTTCACTGTGCAAGTGGAGGGGCAAGGGGGTTGCATTGTGAGGGGCTGCTGGGGTTGGTGGGGTACGTCTTTGCCTGTGTAGATAGGAGTATTTGCACTGGCCATGCCCGCTACAACGAAACAGAGAGAAGCAAGAAAAAGAAAGACTGAAAATAAACATGCCAGTTCCAAATTTACACCTACAGCAGTGCAATGCTAGACTAGCAGACAGGAGCAGACTGCAGCATTAGGATCTAATCATTAGTGGGGGCACAGTGCGGGGGGGTTGTTGTCATACAGTGTGAAGGAATTTGGGCATAAAACATTTATTTTACGCCTCGGCTGATAAATCTGCATTTTAGAGCAGACTGTGGTTGGCGATTGGCAGTGCCAAGGTGGCTGTTATCTAGTGATTTTAGAACATGACAAGCATCTTCATCTAATAAAAAGATACACTCATCATGGGGGCAGCTGCTGGCTAGCCAGATGCAAGACAGAGAGAGATACAAAGTAACATTGTTTATAAACATTGATTATACAGGAGATAGAGAGATACAAGGTAACAATGTTTATAAATATTGATCAGACAGGAGATAGAGAGATACACAGTAACATTGTTTATAAACATTTATCATATAGATAGATAGATAGATAGATAGATAGATAGATAGATAGATAGATAGATAGATAGATAGATAGATAGATAGATAGATAGTTACATAGTAGGTATAGTAGGTGAGGTCGAAAAAAGACACAAGTTCAACCTATGTGTGTGATTATATGTCAGTATTACATTGTATA
This sequence comes from Lithobates pipiens, assembly GCF_037356315.1. Lineage (NCBI taxonomy): Eukaryota > Metazoa > Chordata > Amphibia > Anura > Ranidae > Lithobates > Lithobates pipiens. The sequence continues at coordinate 27,104,499 of NW_027507748.1, read as the reverse complement.
TCCCTGTATGTTGTGGTAGTTCAGGTGCATATCTAATAGTTTCTTGAAACTATCAATTCTCCCCGCTGAGACCACTGCCTGTGGAAGGGAATTCCACATCCTTGCCGCTCTTACAGTAAAGAACCCTCTACTTAGTTTAACCACTTGAGACCCGCGCTATAGCAAAATGACGGCTACAGCACGGACCTCCTTTGCCGGGACTAACGGAGCCGGTAATCGGCTATTATTCCTCCTCGCGCTGACAGCGCGAGGAGAAAAAAAAAGAGCCGATCACCGGCGGCCGTGATCGGGACATCAGTCCCGATCACGGCCAGCTTACCAGTGCCCACCTGCCCCCCTCAGGAATAAATAAGTGCCCCCCAGCAGTGCCCACAGTGCCACCCAGCAGTGCCCACAGTGCCACCCAGCAGTGCCCACAGTGCCACCCACAATCTGCCTCAACAACGGTGCTGCACCCCAGTGCCACATATCCGTGCCCATCAGTGTCATCTACCAGTGGCCATCAGTGCCACCTATCAGTGCCACCTATCAGTGCCCATCAGTCTCATCTATCAGTGGTATCTATCAGTGCCCCTTAGTACCACCCAATCCGTGCCACCCATCCGTGCCACCTTATCTGTGCCCATCTTTGCCCATCAGTGCCGCCTTATCTGTGCCCATCAGTACTGCCTTATCTGTGCCTATCGGTGCCACCTTATCTGTGCCTACTAGTGCCGCCTTAACTATGCCTATCAGTGCCCACCAGTGCAGCCTATCAGTGCGCCTCATCTGCGCACTTCAATGAAGGAGAAAAATGACCTATTTGCAAAATGTTATTTTTATTTTTACTTTTTTTTTTATTTATTTTTATTTTGCATCTTTTTTTGTTTGTTTAGCAAAAAATAAAACTCCCAGCTGTAATTAAATACCACCAAAAGAAAGCTCTATTTGTGGGAAAAAAATGATAAAAATTTCATTTGGGTACAGTGTTGTATGCCCGCGCAATTGTCATTCAAAGTGCATCAGCGCTGAAAGCTGAAAATTGGTCTGGGCAGGAGGGGGGTTTAAGTGCCCAGTAAGCAAGTGGTTAAGGTTGAACCTCTTTTCTTCTAATTTTAATGAGTGGCCACGAGTCTTGTTAAACTCCCTTCTGCAAAAAAGTTTTCTCCCTATTGTGGGGTCACCAGTACAGTATTTGTACATAAAAATCATATCCCCTCTCAAGCGTCTCTTCTCCAGAGAGAATAAGTTCAGTGCTCACAACCTTTCCTTATAACTAATATCCTCCAGACCCTTTATTAGCTTTGTTGCCCTTCTTTGTACTCGCTCCATTTCCAGTACATCCTTCCTGAGGACTGGTGCCCAGAACTGGACAGCATACTCCAGGTGAGGCCGGATTGTTTATAAACATTGTTCAGGGAGATAGAGAGATACAAAGCGACACTGTTTATAAACATTGGTCAGACAGGAGAGTAAGAAAGTAACAATTTACTATATGTAATTACTCTGTTTTATTAATCTGCAGATAATGGCTAGAATGGCATCTGTGTGAATGTGGGGATGTGTGTAAACCACTTGTGCTCTGGCACCAGCAGCCACACACAAAATGCAATGCTTTAAAGAAAACACACGGTTCCATTAATGGCACCCCCACACCCCCCCACACACACACACACACTAAAAAATGCAGTGTGGTTTCCTGTATGCGTAAGCGCGGGATGCAGCAGCACCATGAGGTTTCCATGCGGCCGTGTTTTCAAAAAGGTGCAGGAACCGCAGATACCGCAGCCTGTTCACACAGATAGACTGCTTATCAAAAAAAAAAGGCTTCCCCCTGAGTGGGTGGGATTTTAAATGACCATCAACTCCGGACACAAATGGACACAATAATATACAATTTTTATTCATAAATTACACAATGTACATAATATTACCAGGAAGTGCAAATGGGCTAAACAATGTCCTCCTGGTATATTAATAAATAAACAAACATATATACAGAACAAAATATGATTAAAACAATGCTTGTCCTATATCACCCACACCCGACGCGTTTCCAGTTGCTGATAATTCAGAACCTTCATCAGGGGTGAACAAACTTGATTGCAAGAATAAAAAAAATAAACAACACATTTTTGCAAGACGCTAAAGAAAGTCTTGTTTGTACTAAAAAAAAAAAAAAAAAGATTTCTGTATTGCTTTGTTATCTTAAGTAGTGACAAAGATATTCCAGAATCGATAGACCCAAAATAAACATTTGTTGAAAGGCTGGGCTGACACCTATGCGTTTTGCAGTGCATTTTTTTTTTCCGTGTGAAAAAATTACATAGTGTCATTTTAATATGGGTACAGTGTTGCATGACTGTGCAATTACCAGTTAAAGTAGAAGCAATAGTAAAAAAAAAATGGCCTGGTCATGAAGGGTGTAAAATCTTCCAGTGCTCAAGTGGTTAACCCCTTCAGCTCCGGAAGGTTTCACCCCCTTCCTGACTTTTTTTGCGATACGGCACTGCGTCACTTTAACTGACAATTGCGTGGACGTGCGATGTTGTACCAAAATAAAACAGATGTCCTTTTTTTCCCCACAAACAGCGCTTTTTTTTTTGGTGGAGACAATTTTGAAAAATAAATAAAAAATAAATTGATGAAAAAATGCAATGTTTTATATATTTTTTTTATTGAAAATTTTCTATAGCAGAAAGTAAATTAAATAAATATATATATATATATATATATATATATATATATATATATATATATTTATATTTATATATTTATATTTTTATTTTTTAATTTTTTTTACTTTCTGATATAGAAAATTTTCAATAAAAAAAATATATATAACATTGCATTTTTTCATCAATTTAGGCCAATGTGTGTTCTTCTACATATTTTTGGTAAAAAAAAAAATCTCAATGAGCGTATATATTGATTGGTTTGCGCAAAATTTATAGCGTCCTACAAACTATGAGATATTTGTATTTTATTTATTTTTTTACTAGTAATGGCGGCAATTGGCGATTCTTATCGGGACGGCAACATTGCGGCGGACAAATCTGACCCTAAGTGACTTTTTGGGGACACCAATACTGTGATCAGTGCTAAAAAAAATAAAAAAAATAAAATGCACCGTCACTGTATAAATGACACTGGCTGGGAAGGGGTTAACATTAGGGGTGATCAAAGGGTTAAATGTGTGCCAAGGGAGTGGGGGTGGTTTGATGGGAGAAGACACAGATTCATGTTCCTGCTTAGGAGAAACACAAGATCTCTATCTTCCTCTCTCACAGAACGGCGATCTACCTTGTTTCCATAGGCAGACTGTCATTCTGCCTCTCTGGGGGGAATGATGGACGGGTGTCGGGGGAACATTATGTCCACCGGACCTGTTAATTGGCTCTTGCTGTGTTTACCCACTTAAGGACTGTAAGATTTACCCCCCTTAATGACCAAGCCATTTTTTGCAATAGGGCACTGCGTTATTTTAACTGACAATTACGCGGTCGTGCGACGTGGCTCCCAAACAAAATTGACTTCCTTTTTTACCTACAAATAGAGCTTTCTTTCGGTGGTATTTGTATTTGATCATCTCTGCGGTTTTTATTTTTATTTTTTTGTTTTCAAAAAAGTTTATTAAAGCAATAAATAGAAAACAATGTCAGCAAAAAGGATCAGATGACATATATATCACAAGCAGTTGGATGACAAGATCATAACAAAATGGTAAACAGACCATATGACTCTAGGGACCATACAATGAAAAACAAACTTTAGTATAGTTCTTACATCCAACCAAAGATTGCTAGAGAGAGAAAGAGAAAATAATCAATGTCCTGACATTCATATTTGTAATGTATAAGAAAAGAAAATGCTGAGAAAGAAAGGAGAAAAAGACTAAAGAAAAGTCAAATAACCAAAAGAAAAAACCTGAGGTGTGATCATTTTTGTAATCGGAATAGGAACCATAGATTCCACTTTAGGTCGTATATATGGGTTGTGTCATGCAGAGTATGGAAAATCTTTTCAGTCAGCATCATATGATCCGTGCGTGAGAGAACCTGAGATAATGGGACCGACGGGGACTTCCAGTGTAGGGCTATAGTCCATAGCATAGAGACACAGATGGAATGAACTAGCCTTACTAGGGGTTTAGGGGTGTCAGACGGGGTTTGGAAGAGAAGACAGTGTTGATAGGTAAGGGACAACGCACGGCCAGCGAGCTTGTCCATCATTCTCAACACCTCCAGCCAAACTGGACGAATCAACTCACAGTCCCAAAAAATTTGAACAAAGGTGTCCAGGTGATTGCAACCTCTAAAACAGCTAGGGGATGTATGAACATAAATTTTGTGCAAACGTACCGGGGTGTAATACCATCTGGTAATTACTTTAATGGCAGTTTCCCTAATTGTTAAGGATCTGGTGCATTTACACATATTATTCCATCCTTCCTCCCAATCTATAACATCGGTTCCCAGTTCCAGCTCCCGTTCCCATTGTGATCTATAATTCAGAGTCTGGACGTCTGTAAATCCCTCAAGGGCTTTGTAGATCAGGGAAATCAGGCCTTTTTGGCGTGGGAAGTTAAAGCATAAATCCTCAAGAATGGTAAGATGAACTGGGGACCGAAATCTGTAACGGGAGAGGAAGAAGTGACGGATTTGCAGGTATCTAAAATATTCCCCATCAGCAGGCATGTACTGGCCATCGGGACTACAGGGAGTTTCCCGGTGGGCCGATGGCTCAGTGGGCCGGTCAGGTGCAGTCCTGGAGCCGCTCCTCTCTGACAGTGAGTGATCGTGATTTCACTCTTGTTAGGAGGAGCAGCTGCCATCACTTGCTGGAGAGAGAATTAGGCTTTCTGCTCCCTCCAGCCTGCAGGGGGAGATAGACAGCTGGCAGACATTCCATCCTCTCTCCCTTTATCACTTGTCACTTATCACATGATTGGAGAGAGGAACGAGAAGCTGCCTTCAAAACTGTGAGTACACGTGGGAGGGGGAGGAGAGGGAGGACACTGTGATGTAAGGGGAAGTGCTGATGGAGACACTCAAAATTAAAGTGGGCCAGTCATGATGAAGTCCAGGGCTAAATTTTTGTCCCAGTCCAGCCCTGCCCATCAGAGAGTTGGTGCTGGGTCTGTAATACCAAGAAAGGGATGAAATCAGAACCTGTCACAAAGTCCTTTAACTGGGTAAGTTTGTATTGAACCCACGATCGGAAAGTCTCAGGATGGAAATAAGCTGGGGGGAATCTAGGATCGCCCAGGTAGGAGGCGCCCATAGAGCTCCCAGAAGTGAGGTTGTATTTGCTTTTGTAGCTGTGCCATAATAGTAAACTATCTGTAACTATATTATTAAGTGTACGTAATGTTGAGTGAGGTCGATGTGTTGACCACATAAGGCCAGGGAGATAAAAGGGTGTTATCGAATCACTCTCAAATCGTACCCAAGGTACTCTTGAGTTAAGGATCGACCACTGTGCTTGTTGCGTAAATCGGCAAGCAAGATAATACAACCAAATTTGGGGAACCCCTAGGCCTCCACTTCTCATAGAACTGTATAAGACTCCCTTAGCAAACCTAGGCGACCTATCACTCCAAATAAATTTATTAAAATGGGACTGGAGGTTGAGGAGAAAGGATTTAGAAAGTTTGACTGGTAGGGAGCGAAACAGATATAATAACCTGGGAAGGATGACCATTTTAAAGGCAGTGATCCTCCCTATAAAGGGAATATGTAAAGGACGCCAGCTCTTAAGTGTATTTTTTAGTTTCGTAATCAATGGGGGGTAATTAACCCTAAAGAGGTCGCTAAAGTCTCCGGGCAGTCCCACTCCTAAGTAGGGTATGTGTGAAGTTGCCCACGTAAAGGAGTAATTTTGTTTAATAAGGGTCACGTCAGTGGGAGCAAAACCCACAGGAAGGGCAACCGATTTGGAGACATTGATGAAGAGACCAGAGACCTTCGCGAAACTCGACAGCGTCATGAAAAGGTTGGGGAGCGAAACATGGGGATTAGTTATGAACATCAAAACGTCATCTGCATACATGCAAAATTTGTACATTTCTTCACCCTTAGTGTAACCAGTGACATCAGGATGTCTCAAAAGGGCAATTGCAAGGGGTTCAAGGGCTAAAGCAAAAATTAAGGGGGAAAGGGGGCAACCTTGTCTAGTGCCTCTACCTATTGGGAAAAACTCGGAGCAACAACCAGGGAGTTTAACACGGCTCATAGGGTTACAGTAAAGGGCCTGGAAACCTACAAGGAACTCTCCATGAAAGCCCATGCGTGGCAGAAGAGCGTTGATATAATCCCATGTGACACTATCAAACGCCTTTTGTATGTCTAGGCTTAGCAAAAGAAGCTTGTGGGAAAATAGGTTAGCATCTTGGATGATATCAGTCGCTAAGCGAATGTTGTCCGTGATTAAGCGATGTGGGATGAACCCTGATTGGAAGGGGGATATCAAGGAGGGGATAAACTTTGCCAGTCTGTCAGCTAAAACTCTACTAAATATTTTTATATCATTATTTATAACCGAGATAGGCCTAAAATTTTCGGGCAGATTGTGATTCTTATTTGGTTTTGGGATTAGGGACATGTTGGCCAACAACATTTCTTCAGGGAAGCTATTGCCAAGTAGGATTGAGTTAAAAAGGTGCACCATTCTAGGGGCCAGGATCATGGAGTATTTTTTGTAATATAGGGCCGAAAAGCCATCAGGGCCCGGGGCAGAACCTGTTTTTACTGATTTGATTACACCTAAGATTTCAGGAATTGTGATAGGGGCATTAAGTTCGTCTAGTTGTGAGGTGGAAAGAGTCGGGACTGGGATGTCATGGAGCCATGTTAAGTCCTCTGGGGAAGGGGGAGTGTGGGGAGACGCTAAGAGTTTGGTGTAAAATTGCTCGAAGATTTTGAGTACCTCCTTGGGGTGTGAGGACACTAATCCGTTCTTATTAGACAGCCTGTATAAATGAGGGGGGCGAATCGAGTTTGACAACCTTCTTGCAAAAATTGTCGATGCTGAGTTATTAAACAGTAAATAACGGGCCTTAGTCCAACGGAGTGCCTTTTCAACCTTAGATGATAAGAGGGAGTCCAGTTCTAAGCGCTTTTGTTCTATGGAGTGCCTTGTGGAATCTAAGTGTAATAGAGACGTATTTTTATATAAATTATCGAGTTCCCTGGTTAACTCCACTATTCTAAGTCTGTTGGACTTGTTACAGGCAGCAGAAATACTAATAATCTTCCCTCTGATGGCGGCTTTATGCGCCGTCCAAAGAAGTGAGGGCTGTATATCTGGTTGGGCATTAAGAGAAAAATAGTCCTCCATAGATTGAGCTAATTGGGAATCTACCACTGGGTCTGAGAGAATGGATTCATTCAATCTCCAGGAGTGGAGTGTAGGGGCAAGTCTGATAAACCCCGTGGTGAAGGACGTAACCTGATGGTCAGACCATACACAAGGATGGATGGAGGCGTCTAAAGAATTGGCAAGTATGATTGGGGATGTGTATATTAGGCTTGTGCAATTCGTTTCGTAACGAATCGAAATTCAGCCGAATTTTGCATCTTTCGGACATTCGGATGCATCCGAATGTCCGAATAAAAAAATAACGAATAACAACGAATACGAAAGAAATATAACGAATGAATTCGAATGAATTCGGTAATTCTTTAAAGATCTAATGAAACAAAAGGTCAGCTCAAAGTAAATCTTATAGTCCAATCAGCTAATTAATTTTGTGCCGGAGGTTGGATCACTGGCAAAGTGCATTCCTGAGAACTAAGTTAGAAGAGTGTTGTATTGTATTTGAGCCGAGGAGAAGAGACGTTGTCATTGTGTGTTAAAAGATTCAATAAATAAACTACTTTCCAAACTACGAATCATTATCACGAATGTCTATACATACATAAATAGCGAATTTCAACGAATACGAACGAATGAATTCGACACTCTACGAATAATAACGAATTATCCGAAAACGTAGTGATGTAACATAACAAATATAACAGAACGAAATGATGTATTTTACGAATGACAACGAACCGAAACTAAACTAAATTTTCCGTTGTGCACAAGTCTAGTGTATATGTAGTCCAATCTCGCATAACTGTTATGAGGATGGGAGAAAAAGGTGAATTCCCTGCAACCCACGTTATGTGCCCTCCAGGTGTCAGTGAGTTGAAAATCCTGTAAGCCACTGGTGAGAGATTTTGGGAACGCTCTAGATGCAACCGTAGTCGATGAGCGGTCCAGAGTGGCGTTAGCTACTGAGTTAAAATCTCCACCTATGATCATATGGGGGGAGTGGTATTGTGCTAGCTTCTCAAAAAATGACCTAAAAAAGGCTGCTGGACCGTCATAAACACTAGCAATAGTAAGTTCCCTGTTGTGGACAATCCCTTTCACAATCATATAACGACTTTCAGGATCCCTGAACATTTGCTTAACCTCCATCGGGAGGGAGGAGTGGAGAAGTATGGCGGCACCCCTGGTCTTGGACGAGTGGAGTGAGTAAAAGGCTTGAGGGAAATTTTTATGGAAAAATTTGGGATGGGAGGAGCGAGAGAAATGTGTTTCTTGGAGAAGGAGGATTTTAGCTCCAAGCTGTTTATAAAAGGTAAAGGCTTTACGCCGTTTGGAGGGGGAGTTAAATCCTTTAACATTGTGTGAAATAAATGTTATTGCCATGGCGTATAAGGTAACGCTGTAATGTTGTAATGTATATACAAAGCCGCGCCAACCCTCCACTACATATATGGAAAATTAAAATCTAAAAGATAAAATAAGATATGGAAAAAAACTAATACAATTATACAAAAAGACCTCAAATAGTGTGTAGATAACCAAAAAAGCCAAACATGGCATAAAGTGAAAAAAAGTCCAATTTAAGAAAAGTTCATAGGTGAATCCAAATAGCGGACGTAAGTGTTCTTAAATGACAACACCACAGTGGTTCAACACTTTCCAAGGCGCGTGAGATACCCGTCACCGTATGTTGAATGCACTTACCAGAAAATATATGGAATGAAGCATATACAAATGATAAGAGGATGACATCCAGGTTAACCTTCCTCAGCTGGGTCAGCACTCCATCTCTTAGCGGTGTTTCCAAGATAATAGTCTGTTCAGTGGTCTCGATATGAAGCACTCAGAGGCCCACAGAAAAGAAAGGGACTGACATAGTGTAATAACGTAGGAACAGTTTAATAAATAAAAGTAATGCACTTACAAGTATGTAGATAAAACACAGCATATAGGAGCAATGTAAAAAGCCGGCCGGCAAACAGGAGCCCGTCCTCCTCTCCTACAACGTGGTGGCGTCACTGCGTGCCTTCCCATATAAGGTAACGCGTAGACAGTTGGGGGATCAGATCTGATGAAGGGAGAGGGGAAGGGAGTAATAAGCAAATACACCTCCATTAAGTCCGAAAACGACAGGGGAGTCTCCACACCATTCACTAAGGTCCATAGAAATAGTGGACCAAGCAGTAACATTGAGGGTAGGAGTAGATCACAGAACCAGAACATGAAATAAACACATACTGTAGTAGAATCATAAGATTTGAAGAATGATCGACCAACATAAAAAAGAACAAGAAAACATAGAAAAATAAAACTAACACTTGAAAAAATGATCCCAGCCTCTAACATAGACTTGGGGATCAACATTAGTGACAGATGTGGTTACCTGTGGGAGAGAGTTCCCACACCAGAGAAAAAGTCATATACCGAGACAACTAGGTCTCGTGCCCAGTAGGGTTGCGCAATGGTAGGGATCACCCACCAGAGGAGCAACCAACCACTGGGAGGGGGAGCCATGACACAGCTCCTGGGGACATGTAGAAACCCAGAGGGGTGAGCAGAAAACAGTAAAAAAAAAAGAGTATCTCTTGAAAAAAAACAGGGTGTGATTATCCTCTGAGGAGTCTATGTTAGCCGCATACAAAACCTTGAGATGAGCCGGAATAAGGAACCGGTAACGAGGGCTATCTTCCACACGGTCTCCAACATCATACCGGATCCTCCGTCTATCCCTTCTGGTCGGGGGTGTTTGCCATATAGGTGTAGCTCTGGGAGTGGAGGGTAGCCTGCGAATCGCAGCGGCATCCAAAAGGCCAAGCTTAACCAGGATCTCTTGGCCTTCCAAGACAGTGGTGGCGGAGTAAGTCGTGCCATTATGGGGGATCACAAAGCGAAACAGAAATCCCCACCTGTATCTGATACGGGCTGTTTGCAATACAGTGGTGATCTCCTTCAGGTTCCTTCTTCTCTCCAAAGTTGCCGGAGCAATATCTGGGAAAATCTGGATATAATGGTCATCCAGGGTTATCCTCTGTTTGTTGCGGGCGGCTCTCAATATGTCTTCCTTAACGAGAAAGTCCTTCATGCAAAGGATGACATCCCTAGGGGGCTTGTCCTCTGGAGGTTTGGGACGAAGAGCTCTGTGAATACGATCGCATTTGAACATGTTGGAATCATATTCAGGGAGAAGGGATTTAAACAATCTTATCACCACAGGAATGAGCTCAGACTCAGCCTCAGGAATTCCACGGAGGCGCAGATTATTGCGCCTGTTTCTGTTGTCGAGGTCTTCGATCTGGGTTTGCATCAACTTGAATGCCGAGGATAGTGCTTCATGCTCCCGGATAAGGTCATTATGAGCAATAGCTAACTCATCATGCTTATGCCGCGTACACACGATCAAACAAGCGGGTGGAAAAGTCTGGCAAACTCAAGTCCGCCAAACAATCCCCCCGTGTGTAGCCTCCGGCATACTTTTTTGACCCGAAAGTACGGCAGACTTAGAATGTAGTTTTGCACTCCAATCTTCCCGCCGGACTCGCATTTCGGCGGACAATCCGGCCGTGTGTATGCCAGTCCGCCGTACTTTTGAAATGAACGGACTTTTCCCGCCCGGAGAAAAGTCCGCTCATTTCGAGCGGGTCTCCAGGTAGGCGGGGCCCGCGAAGGAGACGTCGCTGGCCCCGCCACCTGGTATGGACTTAAAGGGGAACCCCAACACCGAAAAAAATCGGCGTGGGGGTCCCCCCAAAGTCCACAACAGACCCTTGTCCGAGCACGCTACCCGGCCGGCCAGGAAAGGAGGGGCGAGCGAGCGCCCCCCCCTCCTGAGCCGTACCAGGCCGCGTGCCCTCAACATGGGGGGTACCTTGGGGAAGGGGGGGCCACGCGGCCCCCCCACCCCAAAGCACCTTGTCCCCATGTTGATGAGGACAAGGGCCTCTTCCCGACAACCCTGGCCGTTGGTTGTCGGGGTCTGCGGGCGGGGGGCTTATCGGAATCCGGGAGCCCTCTTCAATAAGGGGGCCCCCGGATACCGGCCCCCCACCCTATGTGAATGAGTATGGGGTACAATGTACCCCTACCCATTCACCTGTAAAATAAAGTACAAAAAAAACACAACACACAAGATAAAATAATTTATTGCACAGCTCCGGGGGTCTTCCGTCTTCGGGGGTCTTCTCGCCGGACTCCTCCGCTATCTTCTTGTAGCTCTTTTACTAGCGGAGGAGCCCGGCATTCTTCTTCGTCGCCGCGGCCTCTTCTTCCGACTTCGGGGGTCTTGTCCCCCTCTTCGGTTCTTCTGCCGGGCCACCGCGCCTTCTTATAGCTCTTTTACAGGCGGTGGCCCGGTCTTCTGTCGCCGCCGTCGCCGCCGCCTTCCGTTCTTCTGTTCTTCTCTTCTTCTTCTGCGCTGCGACTTATATAGGGACAAGGGGCAGTGTCACATGAGTTGGTCACATGGGTTGATGTCACATGGCGACAGTCCCAGCATCCTCCGGGACTGTGACATCGTAAGGGGGCGGGGTCACCATGTGACACCAACCCATGTGACATCAACCCATGTGACACTGCCCCTTGTCCCTATATAAGTCGCAGCGCAGCGCGTCCCTGGCATTGCGGCCGGAGAGAGTGTTGAGTCAACATCTCCAGGAGAAGAAGAAGAAGAAGAAGAACGGAAGGCGAGGGCGGCGGCGACAGAAGACCGGGCCACCGCCTGTAAAAGAGCTATAAGAAGGCGCGGTGGCCCGGCAGAAGAACCGAAGAGGGGGGACAAGACCCCCGAAGTCGGAAGAAGAGGGCGGCGGCGACGAAGAAAGCCAGACTCCTCCGCTAGTAAAAGAGCTACAAGAAGATAGCGGAGGAGTCCGGCGAGAAGACCCCCGAAGACGGAAGACCCCCGGAGCTGTGCAATAAACTATTTTATCTTGTGTGTTGTTGTTTTTTTGTACTTTATTTTACAGGTGAATGGGTAGGGGTACATTGTACCCCATACTCATTCACATAGGGTGGGGGGCCGGTATCCGGGGGCCCCCTTATTAAAGGGGGCTCCCGGATTCCGATAAGCCCCTCGCCCGCAGAAGAGGCCCTTGTCCTCATCAACATAGGGACAAGGTGCTTTGGGGTAGGGGGGCCGCGTGGCCCCCCTTCTCCAAGGCACCCCCCATGTTGAGGGCACGCGGCCTGGTACGGCTCAGGAGGGGGGGCGTTCGCTCGCCCCTCCTTTCCTGGCCGGCCGGGTAGCGTGCTCGGACAAGGGTCTGTTGTGGACTTTGGGGGGACCCCCACGCCGATTTTTTTCGGCGTTGGGGTTCCCCTTTAAGTCCATACCAGGTGGCGGGGCCAGCGACGTCTCCTTCGCGGGCCCGCTTACCTGGAGACGCGCTCGAAATGAGCGGACTTTCCTCTGCGTGCGTGGGCGAGTCCGTTCAGTAGGGGGGATAGTACGGCGGACTTAGTTTGCCGTATTAGTCCGCTGAAAAAGTGCCGTGTGTGGGCAAGTAGCCCGTTCGGAAAGTCCGATGGACAGTCTGGCGGGAAGTCCGCCAGACTTAGTACGTCGGATAGACGGCTCTAAGTACGTCGGACAGACGGCTACGTGTGTACGCGGCTTTAGTCTCTAACCTCTCTGTTCTGGCTCCTAGGACTGAGATTTCCTGTGACAGGGCATGAGAAGTTTTATGCAGTTCCGATTGGAATTTAGATGCAAGCCTGTTGTACATAGTTTCCAGGCTGTCCTCTAGATCTGCTTTTGAGAGGGAGCCAGGGTACTCACTGTTAGTTGTGGGAGTGAGGGAAGGTGGACGCGGTGGACGCGGAGAGGTGGAGAGACCTCTCCTGTCGGCGCCATCTTGAGCCATGCCGGACTGTTCCTGTGAGCGGAGAAGATATTGTGTGAGGGTCTTTTCAGCAATGCCCCGTGTTTTTTTTTTCCTCGCCTGCATGCACCAAGGTTCCACGGTGTGAGGGGTGATAAAGAAAATGCGAATCGCGGTGTTTGTGGCCCTCAGGGATAAGCAGAAGTCCCGGACGGAGCGGAGCTAAGAACTCAAGCGTCCATCTTGCTCAGAGCCGCGCATGCACCCCGCGGTTTTTATTTTTTGCGCTATAAACAAAAAAAGAAAAAAAAAATATTTTTTCTTTTTGCTATAATAAATATCCCCCCCCCCCAAAAATAAATAAACAAGTTTCTTCCTCAGTTTAGGCCGATACGTATTCTTCTACATATTTTTGGTAAACAAAAAAAAAAAAAATCGCAATAAGCGTATATTGATTGGTTTGCACAAAAGGTATAATATCTAAAAAAAGAGGGATAGATTTATAGCATTTTATTTTTATTTTTTTCTAGTAATGGCGGCTATCAGTGGGCGATTTTTAGCGGGACTACGACATTGCGGCGGACAGATCGGACACTTTTGATATTTTTTTGGGACCATTGTCATTTATACAGCAATCAGAGCTAAAAAAAGCCACTGATTACTGTGTAAATGTCACTGGCAGGGAAGAGGTTAATACTAGGGGGACGATCAAGGGGTTAAGTGTGTTGTGTGGGGGGGAGGGGACTCACTGGGGGGAGGAGAGAGATCGCTGATCCTAATCACTAGGAACAGACGATCTGTCTCTCCTCCCCTGCCAGAATGGGGATCTGTCTGTCTCCACTGACATATTCCCGTTCAGCCTGTTTCTGGAATGATCGTGGGTGGCTTGTTGGCTCCGCCCCCCCCCCCCCCCCCTGCGCACTCGTGAATGGGTGTGCATACATCTGTTTTCCATTGAGGAAATTTCCCATCAAGGTCCTGTCCCATAGCCAAACCAGGAAGTGAAAGGAAATCCCTCCAAAGTGAGGAACTCCCTGGATGTCAGCAGCACTAGTGTCCCCATTGGAAGATTTATCCTCTATTCCTGTTATGGTGACAACAACCCAAAAAAAAAAAAAAAAAAAATTCTTCTACTTTTCACTCTCTGTGATATCGGTAAGCAGGACAAATAGAGAGGGTGAGTCTCCCTAACTGCAATAAAAAAACCTGACGGAGGTTCTAATCTCTATCCACAACTGGGAATGTGCAGGATGAAAGAAATGTGTTTTGTTTTTTGTTTCAATTCGATATTTGCACAAATTTGTTTAGGTAAATTTGTTTAATCAGTTTGATTCGTTTTTGGAACTCATTTATTCGTAGCGATTTGAATATTCAAATTCAAATAGTTTTCCAATTTCCAAGAGAATAACATAGAATATAAAATAAAGGAATAGAATAGAAAAGAATGTAACAGAAAATAAAAGAATAGAATATAATAGCGTGAAGCAGAACAAAATAGGATATAAAATAAAATAAGGGAGTGGAATATAATAATAAAGAATACAATTAAATAGAGTATAACAATCTTCTGAAATTCGAATAGAAAAGAATAGAATTAAAAAAAAAAATAGAATATAATTCAAATAGAATCCATTTGAATATAATAGAAAAGAATAGAGTAGAATAGAATAGAAAATAACACCATAGTATAGAAAAAGCAACAGAATAGAATAGAATGAATATAACCATCTTCCTATTCTAATCTATTCTTTTCTATTCCATTCAAATTCCAATTGATTCTATTTGAATTTTGGGAAATGGTTTTATTCTTTCTATTCTATTTTTTTTTATTGTATTCTTTTTCTATTTGTTTATTATATTCTATTATGTTCTATTCTTTTTAATTTTCCATTCTGTTCTATACTATTCTATTCTTTTCTATTCAAAATTATTCAATTCGAAATTCGAATTTCAGAAGATGGTTATATGCATTCTATTCTATAGTTTTTTTTCTATACTATTCTGTTATTTTCTATTCTAATCTATTCTTATTGATTCTATTAAAATTTTGGGAAATGGTTATATTATTTCTATGCTATTCTATTATAGTTTATTCTATTCTTTTTTTCTGTTCTATTCTTATCTATTCTATTTTCTTATGTATTCAAATTCAAATGTATTCTATTTGAAATGTGAATTTCAGAAGATGGTTATATTCTTTCTGTTCTATTCTATTCTATTCTATTCTGTTGTTTTCTTTTATATACTATTCTGTTATTTTCTATTCTACTCTAATCTATTTTTTCTATTCAAATTCGAATTGATTCTATTAAAATTTTGGGAAATGGTTATATTCCTTCTATTGTATTGTATTGTATTGTATTCTATTCTATTCTAGTATATTCCATTCTATTCTTTTTTTTCTATTCTATTCTTTTCTATTCTATTATTTTCTTATTTATTCAAATTCAAATTTATTCTATCTGAAATGTGAATTTCAGAAGATGGTTATATTCTTTCTATTCAGTTTTTTTCTATACTATTCTGTTATTTTCTCTTCTATTCTATTCAAATTCGAATTGATTCTATTTAAATTTTGGGAAATGGTTATATTCTTTCTATTCTATTTTATTATTTTCTTATGTATTCAAATTCAAATGTATTCTATTTGAAATGTGAATTTCAGAAGATGGTTATATTTTTTCTGTTCTATTCTATTCTATTCTGTTGTTTTTTTCTCTACTATTCTGTTATTTTCTATTCTATTCTAATCTATT
>NW_027507748.1:26298631-26483631 GCF_037356315.1 Lithobates pipiens | reverse complement strand
GGCCCTCCCCATCCCGGAGACTTCTTCCAGCCGCCTTCAGGCATTGGACGGCCCGGTGCGTACGTCACTCGTCCTCGGCCTACCCATTGGCTCTGTCGGGCTGTCAGTCACAGTACAGGGGTCATTTAAGTTTACCGGCCGGAAATAAATAAATAAGTCGCCTGTAAATTAGAAATGCGTAGAGCATCATAGAAGAAAAAAAAAAAAGGAAGGAGAGTCTGGGACACACTAACTTGCTAGGGGAGGGCGGGATTATAGCGCGAGTGACGTCCTGTAAGGCCAATCAGCGACTACGATGGCGGATCGGCGCCCGTGTGTCCTCCATGTCAGCCGCTGACGTTCCTCGGGAGGCACGGGGACGGGCACGTGACGTCGCTGTCACCGTACCACGAGCGGGTGTACGCTGTCACATCACAAAAAAAAGGAAAGTGTGTTACTGGAAAGACCAACCAATCACCGAGCTTTCAGTTCTAGCTCCCGCCCCCTTCTAGGACAAGCGGCGTGCTTTTCCACCAATAGCAACCTCGCTACGCCGGAGCACACGAGATCTCAGCCAATGAGAGGAGAAGCGGGGCGGGCAAGCCGAGGTGAGCTCGATTTGTTTTTGGGCGTGGCCGGGACGCGCGTGTCGCTGGCGGCCACTCCCTGATTGCCAAGCCCGGCGACCAATGGCGCGGCGGGTTAGCGGGACAGCGGCCAATGGGGTGCGGCGGCGGGCTGGAGTTGGGCGGGGCTGTCAGGGGTGCTGTGAGGTGACAGCGGGCCGAGGTATGGAGGATTTAGTGAGCGGGACGGAGGAGGAGGACGGAGCCAGAGCGGAGAGAAGGTAATTCCCGAGGACGGAGCCGAGGAGAGCGGAGGGAGGGATGGCGGGGCGGGGTGAGAGGGAGAGGAGACAGGGGGAGACGGCTGACACCTCCTCCTTCTACGTACCGTCCCCCTTCTCCTGTCTCCTCCCCCGTGTCCCCGCATGACTCCCCTCACTACACTACACTGACTGAGAGAATACCACCGAGACTGTCCTCACTGAGAGAGACAGAGTACCACCGAGACTGTCCTCACAGACAGAGAGAGAGTACCACCGAGACTGTCCTCACAGACAGAGAGAGAGTACCACCGAGACTGTCCTCACAGACAGAGAGAGAGAGAGAGTACCACCGAGACTGTCCTCACAGACAGAGAGAGAGAGAGAGAGAGAGAGAGTACCACCGAGACCGTCCTCACAGAGAGAGACAGAGTACCACAGAGACTGTCCTCACTGAGAGAGAGAGTGTCCCCTGAGAGAGAGAATACCACTGAGACTGCCTTCACTGAGGGAGAGAGTGTCCCCTGAGAGAGAATTTGTCCCCATAGAGAGAGAGAATACCACCGAGAGTCTCTTCACTGAGGGAGAGAGTGTCCCCTGAGAGAGAGTTTGTCCCCTGAAAGAGAGAGAGCCCCCATAGAGAGAGAGAGAGAGAATACCACGAGAGTCCCTTCACTGAGGGAGAGAGTGTCCCCTGAGAGAGAGTTTGTCCCCTGAAAGAGAGAGAGCCCCCATAGAGAGAGAGAGAGAGAATACCACGAGAGTCCCTTCACTGAGGGAGAGAGTGTCCCCTGAGAGAGAGAGAGTACTACCGAGACTGTCCTCACAGGGAAAGAGTGTCCCCCAAGAGAGAGAGAGTGTCCCCTGAAAGAGAGAGAGTCCCTATAGAGAGAGAATACCACCGAGAGTCCCTTCACTGAGGGAGAGAGTGTCCCCTGAGAGAGAGAATACCACAAGACTGTCCTCACAGGGAGAGGGAGAATACCACCGAGACTGTCTTCACTGAGGGAGAGAGTACCACTGAGACTGTCCTCACAGGGAAAGAGTGTCCCCCGAGAGAGAGAGAGTACCACCGAGACTGCCCTCCACTGAGGGAGAGAGTGTCCCCTGAAAGAGTGAGAGTCCCTATAGAGAATACCACCGAGAGTCCCTTCACTGAGGGAGAGAGTGTCCCCTGAGAGAGAGAATACCACCGAGAGTCCCTTCACTGAGGGAGAGTGTGTCCCCTGAGAGAGAGTACTACCGAGACTGTCCTCACAGGGAAAGAGTGTCCCCCAAGAGAGAGAGTGTCCCCATAGACCAAGAATACCACCGAGAGTGTCCTCACTGAGGGAGAGAGTGTCCCCTGAAAGAGAGTCCCTATAGAGAGAAAGAGAGAATACCACCGAGAGTCCCTTCACCATAGAGAGAGTGTCCCCTAAGAGAGTTTCTTCACCATAGAGAGAGTGTGTCCCCTGAGAGAGTCTCTTCACCATGGAGAGAAAGTGTCCCCTGAGAGACTTTCATGACCATAGAGAGAGTGTGTCCTCTGAGAGAGTTCCTTCACCATAGGGAGAATGTCTCCTGAGAGTTCCTTCACCAGCGAGAGAGAGTGAGAGTGTCCCCTGAGAGAGTTTCTTGACCATAGAGAGAGGGAGGGTGTCCCTGAGAGAGTCCTTTCACCATGGAGAGAGTGTCCCCTGAGAGAGAAGACCACCAAGAGTCCCTTCACTTAGAGAGAATATAAAGAGTTTCTTCACCATAGGGTAGTGATGGCGATCCTTGGCACCCCAGATGTTTTGGAACTACATTTCCCATGAGGCTCAACTGCACTGCAGAGTGCATGAAAATCATGGGAAATGTAGTTCCATAACATCTGGGGTGCCAAGGATCGCCATCACTGCCATAGAGAGAAAGTGTCCCCTGAGAGAGTTTCTGAGTTTCTTGACCATAGGGAGAGTGTCACAGAGAGTCCCTTCACTGAGGGAGAGAGTGTCTTATGAGAGAGTTCCTTCACCATAGAGAGCGAGAGCGTTCCCTGAGAGAGAGAGAATACCACGAGAGCCCCTTCACCATAGAGAGAGAATTCCATGAGAGAGTTCCTTCACAGAGTGAGAGAGAATACCACTGAGAGTGTTCCTTCACCATAGAGGGAGTGTCCCCTGAGAGAGTTTCTGAGTTTCTTGACCATAGGGAGAGTGTCACAGAGAGTCCCTTCACTGAGGGAGAGAGTGTCTTATGAGAGTTCCTTCACCATAGAGAGCGAGAGCGTTCCCTGAGAGAGAGAGAATACCACGAGAGCCCCTTCACCATAGAGAGAGAATCCCATGAGAGAGTTCCTTCACAGAGAGCGAGAATACCACTGAGAGTGTTCCTTCACCATAGAGAGAGGGTGGGAGAGAGTGTCCCCTGAGAGTGTTCCTTCACCATAGAGAGAGGGTGGGAGAGAGTGTCCCCTGAGAGTGTTCCTTCACCATAGAGAGAGGGTGGGAGAGAGTGTCACCTGAGAGGGTTCCTTCACCATAGAGAGAGGGTGGGAGAGAGTGTCACCTGAGAGGGTTCCTTCACCATAGAGAGAGGGTGGGAGAGAGTGTCACCTGAGAGGGTTCCTTCACCATAGAGAGAGGGTGGGAGAGAGTGTCCCCTGAGAGGGTTCCTTCACCATAGAGAGATGGTGGGAGAGAGTGTCCCCTGAGAGTGTTCCTTCACCATAGAGAGAGGGTGGGAGAGAGTGTCACCTGAGAGGGTTCCTTCACCATAGAGAGAGAATCCCATGAGAGAGTTCCTTCACAGAGTGAGAGAGAATACCACTGAGAGTGTTCCTTCACCATAGAGGGAGTGTCCCCTGAGAGAGTTCCTTCACCATAGAGAGGGAATCCCATTAGAGAGTTCCTTCACAGAGAGCGAGAATACCACTGAGAGTGTTCCTTCACCACCATAGAGAGAGGGTGGGAGAGAGTGTCCCCTGAGAGTGTTCCTTCACCATAGAGAGAGGGTGGGAGAGAGTGTCCCCTGAGAGTGTTCCTTCACCATAGAGAGAGGGTGGGAGAGAGTGTCACCTGAGAGGGTTCCTTCACCATAGAGAGAGGGTGGGAGAGAGTGTCCCCTGAGAGAGTTCCTTCACCATAGAGAGAGGGTGGGAGAGAGTGTCCCCTGAGAGGGTTCCTTCACCATAGAGAGAGGGTGGGAGAGAGTGTCACCTGAGAGGGTTCCTTCACCATAGAGAGAGGGTGGGAGAGAGTGTCCCCTGAGAGTGTTCCTTCACCATAGAGAGAGGGTGGGAGAGAGTGTCCCCTGAGAGAGTTCCTTCACCATAGAGAGAGGGTGGGAGAGAGTGTCCCCTGAGAGGGTTCCTTCACCATAGAGAGAGGGTGGGAGAGAGTGTCACCTGAGAGGGTTCCTTCACCATAGAGAGAGGGTGGGAGAGAGTGTCACCTGAGAGAGTTCCTTCACCATAGAAAGTGTCCCCCAAGAGATAGGAAAATGTTGCCGCTCCAGAAGCTCCGGACCTTTTGGAAACGCCCGCTCTAAATTGCAGGTGCTGGCTCCTCACAAACATAGAAGAAAAGAAAAAGTCCTGGACGGCCGCACACCACTGGAGGCTTCTTTATTGAAGATTTACAATCCAATACAGTCACTTCATGTACAAAAAAAGACAGGGAAAAACAGCTAACGTGTTTCACACCATTCGTTGGTGCTTAATCAGAGATAAATGATGAAGGTCTAATCATGTGTATATAGAGAGGAAATAAGAAATGAACAACCAATCAAAGAATAGAATTATCTTAAAAGGAACCTCCCCACATGATCAGACCTAAAATAGAAAACACCTGAAGGGGGGGGGGGGGGGGGGGGGGGCGACAAAAAGCACACAAAAATGAATAAAAAAAAAAAATCAAAACGAATAAGTATCAAATTGAGACATTATGAATAAAAACATACGTGTGGTTGTTACCTTAATGTATCTCCCCCACAGAGTGCAATCATAGGCATAAAATCGGAAATAATAAATGATAATGAAAAATAATGCAACTTATGACATGGTGCAGATCTTAATGCAAATGTGCAAAATCATGATGTAATTATGAATAATATCGGACAAATTGTCTCAAATATTAGCAAAACGATTACAACAATAGTCAATGTATAAACAGTCAATAGACATATGAACTGTAAACCTATTCACAACTGTAAAAATAATTATATTTAGAGTTAAAAATATCTATTGTAATGTTATCATTATTCCAATGTAACCTTCACGAACATAAATTGGTAAAAGAAGAAGAGAGCCCGAATGTACAAGCGTCTATATATACATAGATGCCTATATGTGTGAACAAAAATCAATCAAAGGCAAAAAAGGTCTAGACTTGTAAAGACTGTCATTCGATTTGGAAAGCATATAATGACGTGAAGGTTAAGTAAGACCGTAGCCTAGCTGCGTGTAAAAGGAGATATACCAATGAAAAAAATCAAGGAATGAACTTTAAACGGAGAGGTGGTGTGCAACATGAAGCCGCAGTCTCACTCCGCACGCTGCAGTGCGAGGCAATAGCTTCATTGCATTAACTTCCGAACATTGTGCACAGTGGGACAAGAGTCTTACCCCACGCGCTGCAGAAAGGATGGTAGTGAGCCCGAACAGTTGTACAGAAAAAACGTGATAGATGACAAATCTAGTATAGCATGGGTATAGATACTGACCTAATGTTAGTCCCAGTATAGCAGACATGAGAGCTATCATACCGCTCTGATATGTATAGACTAAGAAGTACTGAAAATATATAAAAATAAAAAAATGATGTATGAATATATGTAAAAATTACATATATATTTAAAAAAATATAGAATATATAAAAAAGGAAAAAAAAAAAGAAATGATGTATGAATATATGTAACAATTATATATATTTAAAAAATATAGAATATATTAAAAAAAAAAGGATGTATGAATATATGAAAAAAAAAAAATAATAATAATATATATATATATATATATATATATATATATATATATATATATATAAAAAAAAAAAAAAAAAAATGAAATGATGTATGAATATATGTAATCCTAATAACAGAGCAATAGGGCAAGAGTGCAACCATGCCAGGACATAAATGGAGTCTACTATACAATGTCAATAAACGATTCACATACCGCTCAAACCAAAGTATCAGAAAAAATATATAATTTTTTAACGGATAAATCTCATTAATAAAAATGAAGCACGTCCCATTCAAAATTTAAGGCCAATAGGCTGTCTAGTGTTTAAAGTGAATATCCAGCGAACTTCTTCTTTATACAAAATGCCAAATTTGTCACCATCTCTTAAAGAGGAAGTAAACCCTGATGAGTTTACTTCCTCTTTCATTCCCTGCAAAGGCAAAGCATAATGGACTACTATGCATCGCATCGCATAGTAGCCCATTATGTTTCACTTACCTGACACAGGAGCCAGCGAAGTCACCGCTGTCCCCTGTAGTTCCGAGCATCCATCTTCTTGGTGGGTCTCCGTGGGTCTCGCTGCTCTCTGGCGCTGTGATTCGCCGGAGCAGCGATGACGTCACTCCTGCGCATGCGCACGGGAGCCGAGACGCGCGGCATTGCGCGGCATCTTCGTCATCGATAGCGGTGGTTGTCTTCGGGCAAGATCTCCCTAAACCGTATAGGTTTGGGAGATATTTCTTGGACCTACAGGTAAGCCTTAATCTAGGCTTACCTGTGGTCAAAGTGGTTTGTAAGGGTTACAACCACTTTAAGTGGTGTTGCTATTTTGTCTATGCCTTGGATAATTAGGCTGAAGGTGTTTTTTAGAATGAAATTCATTCCAATGGCGTGCCACATTAGTGGAATGTTCTTTCTCTATATCATGAAGATGATCATAGAAGATGATCTTTACGCTGCGTACACACGACCGGACTTTTCGACAGACTTTTGCGGATTTCCTGACGGACTTTCCGAACGAACGGACTTGGTCACACACAATCACACCAAAGTCCGACGGATTTGAACGTGATGACGTACGACTGGACTAGAATAAGGAAGTTCATAGCCAGTAGCCAATAGCTGCCCCCGCGTCGGTCTTTGTCCGTCGGACTAGCATACACACGAGCGGATTTCTTCATAGGAACTGGGTCCGGCAGACGTTCCGGCGAAAAAGTTTGAATCGTTCTATTTCTAAAGTCAGATTTTTGTATAGCAGAGGTCCGATGGAGCCCACACACGATCGAATTGTCTGACGGATTCGTTCCGTCAGACCATTGCTGTCAAAGTCTGGTCATGTGTACGCGGCATTATGCCTCATGCACACTGGACATTAAAATAATGTTATAAAAACGCCAGTAGCTTTGCAGTGAGTTTTTTTTTTTTTTTTTTTTTTAATTTTGCAGATTTTTTTCAATGTTTTTGCAATAACGTTTTTTTTGTGTTTGTTTCTTTTTCCTTCTTCTTCAAAACAAAATTTTTTTTTTCAATGGATCAAAAACGTTAAATGCTGGCGAGCAACGTTTTTGAGCGTTTATCGACCCTTATCAGTGTTAGAGCATGTTAACAGCTGAAAAACGTCTCTCAGAACCCCACTAGTTTTTTTTTTTTTTTTACCTGCTCAAAAACCCACTGCCCAAAACTGCGGACAACAGCCTATGTGTGCATGGACACATAGGATAACATGATGGAGAGTTAAATGACTGTAGAAAAAAAAACGTCTACTGCCAAAAACAGCCCTCTGTAAAAGCATCCAAAAACGTCCAGTGTGCATGAGGCCTAAGGCTATGTGTTGTCCTGCCTACATATTGTGCATATTTTATGCCGTTTACCTGTGGAGGTCGAGGTCACCACCTTTTAATAAGAGGACAATATGAACAACCTCGGCCACTACATTTAAATGTGCCCTTGAGGTTAACCAGTTAGGTGGAGCTCTTTTTACTAGTGTAAGGCTCGGTGATAGTAGCCCACTGAGAGAGGGTGCTTTCCTGGATACCGTACATATGCCTTTATCTAAGATTTTGGGAATAGATGGAGGTCATTGGATAAAACTGGAAGATATTTAGTAACTCTTTAAGATAATTCTATTCTTTGGTTGTTCATTTACTTAATATATATATATATATATATATATATATATACACGCACATGCACACGCGTGCAATTAGTCCTCGATAATTTAGCTATGATTAAGCACCAACACATGGTGTGAAACACGTTAGCTGTTTTTCCCTATCTTTTTTTTTTTTTTTCCGTACATGAAGTGACCATATTGGATTTTAAATCTTCAATCAAGATGCCTCCAGTGTGTGCGGCTGTCCAGGACCTTTCTCTTTTCTTTTTGTCCCCGAGACCGTTCTCTCACCATAGTTGCAGAGAACCCATGAGTTGAGTTCCTTCACCAAGATAGAGAGAGAATACCATAAGAGTCCCTTCACTGAGGGAGAGAATTCCACTGAGAGAATTCCTTCACCATAGAGGAGACGGAGAATGTCTCCCTAGATTCCTTCACCATAGAGAGAGACGGAGAATGTCTCCCGAGGGTTCCTTCACCATGAGAGAGAAGGAGAATGTCTCCCGAGGGTTCCTTCACCATAGAGAGAGACGGAGAATGTCTCCCGAGGGTT
This sequence comes from Lithobates pipiens, assembly GCF_037356315.1. Classification (NCBI taxonomy): domain Eukaryota; kingdom Metazoa; phylum Chordata; class Amphibia; order Anura; family Ranidae; genus Lithobates; species Lithobates pipiens. The sequence goes on along the minus strand of NW_027507748.1, from coordinate 26,475,236 downwards.
CCTTCACCATAGAGAGAGACGAGAATGTCTCCCGAGGGTTCCTTCACCATAGGAGAGACGGAGAATGTCTCCCGGGGTTCCTTCACCATAGCGAGAGACGGGAGAATGTCTCCGTCCTGATGATTTCCTTCACCATAGAGAGAGGACAGAGAATGTCTCCTGAGATTTCCTTCACCATAGAGAGAGACAGAGAATGTCTCCTTGAGTTTCCTTCACCATAGAGAGAGGGAGGTGTGAAGTCTCCTGAGAGTTCTTCACCATAGAGAGAGAGGAGAATGTCTCCCAAGAGTTCCTTCACCATAGAGAGAGACGGGAATGTCTCCCGAGATTTCCTTTACCATAGAGAGAGAGGAGAATGTCTCCCGAGATTTCCTTCACCTTAGAGAGAGACAGAGAAATGTCTCCCGAGATTTCCTTCACCATAGAGAGAGACAGAGAATGTCTCCCTGAGATTTCCTTCACCATAGAGAGAGGGAGGGGAGAATGTCTCCTGAGAGTTCCTTCACCATAGAGAGAGGGAGGGAGAATGGCTCCTGAGAGTTCCCTCACCATAGAGAGAGAGGGAGAATGTCTCCTGAGAGTTCCTTCACCATAGAGAGAGAGGGAGAATGTCTCACGAGAGATTCCTTCACCATAGAGAGAGAGGGAGAATGTCTCCCGAGAGTTCCTTCACCATAGAGAAGAGACGGAGAATGTCTCCCGAGAGTTCCTTCACCATAGAGAGAGACGAGGGAATGTCTCCCGAGAGTTTCTTCCCATAGAGAGAGGAGAGAGTGTCCCTGAGAGAGAGTCCCTTCACCATAGAGAGAGCGTTCCTTGTGAGAGTCCTTCACAGAGAGTGTACCCTGTCCTCAGTGACTGAGAGTATACCCCCCTCGTATAATCACCCCACCCCCCCTCACTTGAGTGCCCCCTTCACATAATCACCACCCCCACTGAGTGTCCCCCACCTCCTCACATAATACACATACCCCACCTGAGTGTCTACCACCACATATAGAACCCCCATCACTGAATGTGTCCCCACCAAATAAATTACACCGACTATGAAGTGGCAGCCGCTGCGTCACCCCTTGAGCCCAGGTACTGACATGTCACCTCACCGCCCCCCCCTCCCCAGCAGGGCTTGCTAATATTTATATTCACGGAAGAAGGCGGAGTACTGTACTAATGTTTATTTGTCCTGACACCTCACTCATAGCAATGGGAGTATTATACACTAACAGTATGGATATGTGGGTCTTGTACAGCCACATTCTTAGAGCAACTGTATAGTAATCATGTCAGGAGCTGCTACAACCTACACCGTACTCACAGGAGTACTACATACTAGGAATGCTAATAATAACCATATTCAGGGGCCCCTCACATGGAGTACTCTATACAACATACTACTATTAATAATCATCATGTCTGGAGGAACTATGCTTCACCTATGAGAGTACCATATAATGTATAACGAATGATAATATCCTTGTATTTGTGTCTATTACAGTCCACCCATAGCACTGAGTATACTTCTACTACTAATAATAATCTATGTGGGTCCATTATACCACATCCATGTCTACTTATTGGTCCATTGCCCTGAGCTCATACACTGCTATTATTACCGGTACTACTAGTAATGCTAATTACCAAGGTCTATAACACTGCTGTCCTCTCCTCTATTACTACTAATCATAATAAATAATACAATCTCTGTAATGTTTTAATTATTATAATTAATTGAATGATAACCGGCTTGGTACACTGCACTCACAACAATAGAATTCTTTTTGTTACTGCGGCATTAATAACTATATTTTGGTTTATTACACATGAGATGATTACTATAAATAGTAATTACACCTGGGACTGTACATCGCATCCTTGGTTGTGGAATTATTACTGCTGGAATATGTGGAAAAAATAGAATACCACTTCATGGCAGCGGGGAGTATCATGAATGGAACCACCCCTAACAATAAGCATTTGGGTCTGTCACAGTTGTTTATTATTATTATTTATTACTAATAAAGGTATGGGGGGGAGGGGGGGTTCTATTACTCCGCACACATAGCACAGAAATTATTATTACCGCCACTACTAATTGTGTGTGGGAGGTTACACTGCATGTACTGTACAGCATTAGTAGTAATTGCTGTGACAGTTAATAATATATTTGTGACTGTTACACTCTGTTCATTCTGGGTTGCTGTACTGCCATTAGTAATGTGTGTGTGGCTTTTATATTTTATCAATAGCATGGGGATGACTACCGATGTACAGCAGTAGCCATTTTGATAGACAAAAATATTTTCTAGTGTTGCAACGAAATGAAAATTCTGATTAGCGAAAATTTAGGACGAAACGGAAATGGTATATATATATAATATATATATATATATATATATATATATATATATATATATATATATATTTAAATAAAATATTAATACATTTTATTGTATTAAAATAATTTTTTTTTATACATATTGTGGCAGCACGCAGGTAAAATCACCTGGTTGTATTCAGGAGGGAAATATGTGTGTCCTAGATTCAGGCTTTATGCCAGACTTTTACAATTAGGGGAAGAGTTAATGAGCTCCAGCTGTAGTATGTGGCTCATTAAGACCTCTACAAAAAACCCCAGCATGCATAGGGAGATGCTCCATCCTGGAACAGTTTTTGTGTGTATAGACTGGGGAGTCTGAGATCTGTCAGTGCGGTGAGTTAACGCCTGTGTGGCAAACCCCTACAAATAGAGACAGGGACTGGGGCAGCACAAGGTGCACCCAGTTGTTAGACAGGGAGTCTACGTGTGTAGTTAGAGGTCAAGCTGACCCAGGATTTATTTTCTTGTTTATTATGTTTGGCTGTTATTTGTACTCACTGCATGTAGCACAAAATAAACCGGATCTTTTTGAACCTACACCGCTGTCTGCTGTGCCTGACTTCGTGTTGTGAACCCATCCAGGGGGTCACACACACCCGCTACCGAGCTAACCCCTCACAATATATTTGTAGTCCCCTTTTTAATTAACATCATCAATTTAAATGAATATGAATTTATTTCAGCCATTATCCTCAACAACGAGCCTATTTTTGAAAGCTATCGGCACCAACGAGCCTATGCTTGCCCACTATCAGCCCCCCCGATGAGCCCATTTTTGCTTGCTATCGGCCCCCCCAACTGTTCACTATCGGGCCCCCCGATGAGCCTATTGTCGCCCGCTATCGCCCCCCCCCCCGACGAGCCTGTTTTTGCCCGCTATCGCCCCCTGACGAGCCTGTTTTTGCCTGCTATCACCCCCCCCCCCCCCCGACGAGCCTGTTTTGCCTGCTATCGCCCCCAGACGACCATGTTTTCAGCCCATCGACGAGCCTATTTTCGCCCGCTTTCAGCCCATCGACGAGCCTATTTTCGCAAGCTATCGCCCCCCCCCCCCCCGACGAGTCTGTTTTTGCCCGCTATCGCCCCCTGACGAGCCTGTTTTTGCCCGCTATCACCCCCCCCCCCCCCGACGAGCCTGTTTTTGCCTGCTATCGCCCCAGACGACCATGTTTTCAGCCCATCGACGAGCCTATTTTCGCCCGCTTTCAGCCCATCGACGAGCCTATTTTCGCCCGCTTTCAGCCCATCGACGAGCCTATTTTCGCCCACTTTCGGCCTCCCGACGGGCCCATCTTCGTCCGCTTTTGGCCTCCCGACGGGCCCAGCTTTTGGCCTCCCGACGGGCCCATCTTCGCCCGCTTTTGGCCTCCCGACGGGCCCATCTTCGCCCGCTTTTGGCCTCCCGACGGGCCCATCTTCGCCCGCTTTTGGCCTCCCGACGGGCCCATCTTCGCCCGCTTTTGGCCTCCCGACGGGCCCATCTTCGCCCGCTTTTGGCCTCCCGACGGGCCCATCTTCGCCCGCTTTTGGCCTCCCGACGAGCATATCTTCGCCCGCTTTTGGCCTCCCGACGGGCCCATCTTCGCCCGCTTTTGGCCTCCCGACGAGCATATCTTCGCCCGCTTTTGGCCTCCCGACGAGCATATCTTCGCCCGCTTTTGGCCTCCCCCTGACTAGCCTATGTGCGGCCTCTTTCAGCACCGACGAGCCTATTTTCGCCCCAGCTTTCAGCACCGATGACCCTATTTTCGCCCAACCATTTTCAGTCCGGTGATCTATCAGTCATAATTTTCATCAGCGGCATTCCAGTGATTAAAACTACAAAATTTACTCAGAATTTTCATCAATTGACGAAAACTATGACAAAATGCCAATTTTCCTCAAGGAATGTAAACGGAACGGAAATGTGAGGGAGGGGTGTATTACTTATAAAGACGTTATATAACGGTTAAATCTGTGTCTGTGTAGTTTGTTCAAACCTTATTACCATAAATAATAACATGTTATTAGACTTTTTTTTTGTTATGTTTTTTTACTCCAGGAGTATATAATGAGTTTGGAAATTCTAGAGAAAAGTTTAACTAATGCATGACAATTTAACTAAACATATTCGATTTAATCGACTAAATATGACTACGGTAAAACTAAAACCATTCAGAACCATTCACTCTCGTGGGTGCGCCCGTAACCCGCCTCTTAAAGGACAACGTACAGGTACGTGATTCTGTCTCTACGTGCCCTTCTGCCACAGTATATCTGCGTGAGGCGGTTAATGAAAACGGACCGCCTGTACGACCGACTGCCCTCCGATTTGATTCAATCCGTGTTTTTTTTTTTGTTTTTTTTTTTGCGCATCGGATGTCAATGGAGACATGTCCTTTAACACCCGCTGCTCCATTGGAGGAGACTGAAGGGTCCGATCGGGTCCAACTGAAAAACAGACAAGCCAGTGTAAAAGGGGCCTTAGTTGTGCAATAGAGCTGCATTATTGATTGTTAAAAATCGAGACCACGATTCTTTTCCCCCCTTGCGATCTTAACAAAGCATTTTTTATCGATTCTATGCAGAGTTCTCTGGTCACCGTCACTTAAAGCGGAAGTTCCATTTTTGGGTTTAAAGTGGTTGTAAACCCTTACAACACACTTTGACCTACAGGTAAGCCTAGATTAAGGCTTACCTGTAGGTCCAAGAAATATCTCCTAAACCTATACGGTTTAGGAGAAATTTGCCCGAAGACAGGCACCGCTGTCTACGGCGCATGCGCCGTAGACAGCGGCGTGCAGGCGCACTGAGCGCGGCATCTTCAACGACGGAGATGCGGCGTGTGTCGGCTCCCGTGCTCATGCGCGGGAGTGACGTCATCGCGGCTTCGCCGAATGATAGCGTCGGAGCTGCGAGACCCCACCGAGAAGATGGATGCGCCGGACTACAGGGGACCTGTGTCAGGTAAGTGACACATAATGGGCTACTATGCCATGCATAGTAGTCCATTATGCTTTGCCTTTGCAGGGAATGAAAGAGGAAGTAAATCCATCAGGGTTTACTTCCTCTTTAATGCATGCTATACATTAAGGTGAAAAACCTTCTGTGCTGCAGCTCCCCCTCAGACCCCCCCCCCCCTGCCTTTTTCTTACCTGAGCCCTATCCGATCCAGCAGCGTGCACGAGCGCAGCGGCTCCAGCCACCATCTCTCTCCTCCATTGGACAGACTGATAGCTCCCGTCCCTGTCAATCAAAGCCAGTGACGCGGGGGTGGGGGGGGTGGGGGGGGCGAGTCCCCCTGTCTTCTGTGTCAATGGATGCAACAGCGGGTGTGGGGGGAGGCTCGGGAGCGAGCCCGCACGGTTGCCCCCCAAGGAAAGCGGCTTTTAGTAGGGGAACCCAATTAAAGAGTGGCCTGGAGTGCCGCATGGGGCATCCCCAGAAAAGGAGGATCGGGGCTGCTCTGTGCAAAACGATTGCACAGAGCAGGTAAATATAGGCACTTTTTTTTGTTTTTTTTTAACAAGGGTTTACAACCACTTGAACCCTTGCAGCGCGGGCGCAGCCCCCCTGCTACAAGAAAGAACTTTTACATCTGCTGGAGTTGTGTGTGTGTGTGTGTGTGTGTGTGTGTGTGTGTGTGTGTGTGTGTGTGTGTGTGTGTGTGTGTGTGTGTGTGTGTGTGTGGGGGCTCATTTTATAAGATCCAGTGTCCTCCTAAAAATAGAATGAGGTTGTGTGACACCGTGACCGGGTCACGTTGTAAAATCTGCCCACACACATTACTGTCTTCAATTCAGATTACTTACATTTTTGCACAAAAGATCATTTTTTTTGTAGTATTCAGTCTAAACTTGGTAGATATTTCTCTTAGCAGATTGTAACACGTGGAGAGCGTTCTCCTGTTACGGTTACAGCCACCTGCCGGTGTGTAGAAAGTCTACGTCACACTTTATTATTATTATTTTTATTATTATCCCCTATATGCCTGCACAGACAGCTTACTGATGCGGAATTCTCGTATGAAACGTATATCTCTCCTTCTCCTAATGATGTTGTTATCCTAAACATGAGCTGTATGTATGCCGGTATTAAGACCTGTCTCTGCAGCATGTATCACATTTCATGTTATTTGTATTATTATCCTTTTCAGTTGTAGAGAGAGCTTCACTTACATGATAAACGTGTGAAACAATGATACCGTCACCTGCACCGAGCATGCAAATCCATATTTATTTCAAATTATAATTATTACCCCCCTCATCATCTTTCACTGACTGACCTGTCAGTCACTGCACCTTTTTTAGATGCCACGTATTATCGAAATATATTTCCCTTTTTTTTTTTCTTTTTTTATTATTATTATTATTATACATTTTCTATTATTTTTTCTGTTTTTATTGAATATTTTAACAAGGAATATAAACAAAGCTGCAAATAATACTATATATGTTTTCACATCAGTGAAAACCCCTGAAAATACACATTATTTTTATATTCTTGTAACACAGCGGGCAAGGGGAAAAAAAAACACAAAAGGGGGGGGGGGTGAATCGGTGCATTATCTGGCTGTTAATTGCAATGCGGCTTTTACATTGCATTATAAAGAGTATTCCTTTCCTTACCCTTTCTTCATTTTTTTTTTGTCTTTACGTAAATGTTTGTAATAAGACTCTTTTTAGGCTAGGTTTCCAAAGTCGCACAATTTACAGTGCGACTTTGCAATGTGATTTTTGATGCGATGACACGTGACCAGTGAGAACCGTGCGAGAACAAGTCGGGGGAGGGGGAAAAAGTAATGCAAAAACCCTTTTTAGAGTCGCTGCGAACTTGAGTCACACCAGTTAGAACGGGGACCCCATACCTTCAATTTTGACTTTTCATGCGACTTCACATGTGTCAAGTCGCACAACAACTCGCAGTCATAGAAAAAGAAAGCCTTATACATCCAAGGCCCCTTTCACACTTGTGCGACTTGTCCTGTGACTTGGGACTGCAAAGTTGCATGACAAGTCATTCACCCATGATCTCCTATGATAACTATTCATATATGTGCGACTTCAGAGTAGTCCCTGTACTCCTTTGGACTGACTTTCATGCGAGTTGAGGTCCATAGACCGCAAGCTTAAACAAACATTCTCTTAAATTGTGGAGAATATATATATATATATATACTGTATGTGTATATATATATATATATATATTATAACTATTTTCAGAGATCCTAGGGAATAAAATGGTGGTCGTTGCAGTTTTTTTTTATGTCGCACAGTACTAGGAATTTTTGATAATGAAAACTTTAAAAATCTCCATATGCAACAGTTTAATTATTATTATTATTATTATTTTTTTTTTTTTTTTTACAGGTTACCAGTTTAGAGTTACAGAGGAGGTCTTGCACTAGAAATATTGCTTTTGTTGTAACCTTCATGGCGATACCTCACGTGTGATTTGACTGTTGTTTACATATGCACGACTTACATATGCGCGTTCGCTTCAGCGTGTGAGCACAAGGGGAGGAGGGCGCTTTAAATTTATTTTATTTTTTAATTATTGTTTATTTTATTTTTACACTTTTTCCCTTTTTTTTTTATTTTTTTTTTTATGACTTTGACTTTTATTCCTATAACAAATAATGTAAACATCCCTTGTAATAGGAATAGAGCATTACCGGTCGTCTTTTTTTTATATAGAGATATCTGGGGGTCTACAAGTCTAGGTTTCCACTACTGCGACCTGATAATCGTGTGATTTTTGATGAGACTTGACGCAATGCCTGTGTATTCTTGAGGTCTATGGACCTCAAGTCGCATCAAAGTTGGACCAAAGTAGTGCAGGGACTACTTTTTGAAGTCACACAGATATGAACAGTACTCATTGGAAATCATGTGGTACGACTTGTCATGCGATTTGTGCAATGACAAGTCTCACTAGTGGAAACGCAGCCTAAGTCAACACATCTCTCCACTATACAGATCGATACAATCGCAAGGAAAATAACTCAGCCGAACTCTACCGCTATATAGAATATAGCTGGTGTGTAGAGTAGTCGGTGCTCTGGCTAATTAAGCTCACAAAAGATCCATAGAAAGTACAGGCCGGCAACCCGACAGCTTCTCCATGGAAAATATTTATTTAAGCATTACAGTAATAACCTCATCCAAAAATCGGACGCGTTTCGGCCTTAGGCCTTCATCAAAAGCAAAGCAATACAATCGATCTATGTGGCTTCCCAGTAAAAATAAAAAGTCAGTATTTGCATTTGCCAGTGCTGGAAGTGACGCCATGACGTCGCTTCCAGCCTGATGCTTTTTGCTAACAATCGTTTGGCTAACAAGCGTTTTCCTAACAATCGATCTCAGGCTTTCCAGTAAAAAAAATAAGTATTTGCCGTCAGTGAAAGTGATGCCATGATATCGCTCCTAGTCTCCCAGGGCAATAGAGATAGCTGGGGGACCATCTGGTCCACAGTCAGCTCTATGGTAGACTCGCCGGCTGGTGGTAGCACCGGTGGGGGGGGGGGGGGGCGTTCCCTCCTGCCACCTGTAAAAGCAATCAAGCAGCTAAACAGCTGCTAGGCAGCTAAACAGCTGCTAGGATGGCTTTTACTTTGCAGAGAATCACCTGCTGATGGTTGCAGCCTGCCTGCTGCACCCATCATTCAGATATCTACACTCCACATATGATGGCCTACGGGTGGGAAGTGGTTAACCTTTCTTTTTCTCTCTCTCTCTTTCTTTCTTTCTTTCTTTCTTTCTTTCTTTCTTTCTCTCTTTCTTTCTTTCTTTCTTTCTTTCTTTCTTTCTTTCTTTCTTTCTTTTCTTTCTTTCTTTCTTTTCTTTTCTTTCTTTCTCTTTTTCTCTCTTTCTTTTCTTTCCTTTCTTTCTTTCTTTCTTTCTTCTTTTCTTTCTTTCTTTCTTTCTTTCTTTCTTTCTTTCTTTCTTTCTTTCTTTCTTTCTTTCTCACCCCAACCCAACCCAATGGATTTCTCAATGTTTTCTGATACCCCCTTTTACTATCCAAATCCTCATCACCAGTCTTTTTTAGGTATGACTTCAAAAAAAGCCTATCAATAGCTTGGTTTTTTTACTTTTTACATATGAATAGCTAGGGAGAGAACAGCTGAAAATAAATCATTCAGATTTTATCACATTTATTTATATAAAAATGGTGAATACACAAGCTAGCTACAGCTAGGGAGATTATGCTGTTTGTTTTTCTGCAATCAAAATATGGAATCGCGGTACAGTGACTGACCTGGGAGTGATTCCTTCCCCATTTTTTTGTGTTTTTTTTTTTTCCGGTTCAGTAATAGAGAATACGGTTTTGAATTAATTTTTATTTTTTCTCAGAGATCATTCCTTATACCCCTGTCATTTGGTGCCCATATCCAAATGATGAGCATTGTATTATGGCACAAAACACTGGGTTAAAAATGAAATTAAGGGAATGGGGGGGGAGATTGCAAGCTGTCACAGTGTATAGGCCAAAAAAGTCCAATCTCATATACTCCCTCCTATGGATGGACGAACACTGATCAGAGGAGCTGCTCCTCTGGTCAGAGTATAGGATAAATCCCCCTGTACTTTGTATACTGCAAGAAATTAAAGGAGAAGTACAGCCAAAGCTTGTTTGGCTATACTTCTTCTGTGGATCACTGAAGTGCAGTTCATTTTGCACTTCTGAGACCTGTTTTTCAGCAGACAGTGGGCTGAAGTTCGCAGTCGGCTGAAGTCACAGAGCTGGTCCTGGTTCGGGCAAGATCACGACAATGAAGTTTGGTACCCACCCACGTGCCTGGACCCGTACCCCCCGTCTCAGGCTCTTAGCAAACTGCTGAGAGCCTGAGCTGGCCACTTCTGAACCAGCCCAGTCCTCCTGTGAGAGAGGGAAGGGGGGTGGCAGAGCAGATAGTGGTGACTGACAGTTTTAGCAGCGCTTTAGCGCTGTTTAAGCAGCGCATTGCGGGGTGCTTTTTACTTCAAAGAAGGGGTTAAAAGCGCCTGTGTTGCAGTGCTTCCCGTGCGCTTTTCAGGTGCTTTGGAAGCGCTGCCCATTCATTTCAATGGGCAGGGCGTTTTGTGACCGCTAAAGGCAGCACTCCAAAACTGCCCCAGAGATGCTGCTTGCAGGACTTTTCCTAACATTAACCACTTCAGCCCCGGAGGATTTTACCCCCTTCCTTACCAGAGCACTTTTTGCGATTTGGCACTGCGTCGCTTTAACTGACAATTGCGCGGTCATGCGACGTTGCAACCAAACAAAATTGGCATCCTTTTTTCCACATAAAGAGAGCTTTATGTTGGTGGTATTTGATCGCCTCTGCGGTTTTTATTCGTTGCGCTATAAACAATAGAAGAGCAACAATTTTGAAAAAAAAAACAATATTTTTTACTTTTTGCTATAATAAATATCCAATTTAAAAAAAAAAATTATAATTTTTTCCTCAGTTTAGGCCAATACGTTTTCTTCTACATATTTTTGTTTAAAAAAATCGCAATAAGCGTATATTGATTGGTTTGTGCAAAAGTTATAGCGTTTACAAAATAGGGGATAGATTTATGGCATTTTTTTTTTTTTTTACTAGTAATGGCGAAGATCCTTTATTTATTTTTTTTTCTTCGTGACTGCGACATTATGGCGGACACATCGGACACTTTTGACACATTTTTGGGACCATTCATATTTACACAGCGATCGGTGCTATTAAATTGCACTGATTACTGTGTAAATGTGACTGGCAGGGAAGGGGTTAACACCAGGGGGCGCTGCAGGGGTTAATATGTTCCCTATGGGAGTGATTCTAACTGTGGGGGGAGGAGACCAATCAGTGTTCCTTTGTACTGGGAACACACCATCAGTCTCCTCTCCACTGACAGGATGTGGATCTGTGTGTTTACATACACAGATCCACGGTCCTGCTGTGTTCCCGGGCAATCGCGGGTGCCCGGCGGACATCGCGGCCTGCTGGGCACGCGCACCACGCCCCGAGCGATGCCGCGGGTGCCCCCCTAGGCGGCCGGGAATGAGAGGACGTCATATGACGCCCACCCAGGAAGGGAGATCCCATCTGTGGGTGTCATATGTCTATACACCGGGGCTGAAGTAGTTAAAGTGGATGTAAACCCACTCTCATTCTTTATAAACTACTGCAATATTGGTTATCTAGAAGGATATACATGCATACTTATCTGTCAAATGTCTCCCCTCTGTCTGCTATGAGACCCAAAAAACTGCAGTTTTTTTGGGTTCCCCTCTGTCTGCTATGAGACCCAAAAAACTGCAGTTTTTTTGGGTGGAGTCGTGATGTCAGTAGTCTCCCCGCCCACCTCTACACTCCCCTTATCAACATGCATTTTCTCCTGTGTATTTCTTACACTGAACTTCTGCTATGATCTCTAACATCCAGTCAAAACCCAGAAAAGTCACCACATGACGTCAGCATGCCCAATCATGCTGAGCTGTGGAACAGCCAATCCTTGCAGAGCAGCAGAAGAAAGGAGTGGGGGAGGGAATTAAAAAAAGAATGCATGTCTCTTGGGCTAGTGCAGGAGATATGTAAATCACGCGTCACTCACAGCAAGGGGGAGGATTTGACAAAGGTTTTCTCTGTTTGTCAAGATTTATCAGACTGAACAATAAAAGAGGATTGCTCAGAGCTGGATTAACTCTTTGTGGCAAGACTGAGCTCAAATGATAGGAAATCTTATTCTCTACATTATGACATCAAAAAAAAAATTTGGGTTTACATTCACTTTAAGTTTAAGTCAAAGCTGCAGTTTGTCTTTATCTACAGACATCTCTTAATTGTATAGTTCACACTGCCCTATGCGGACGGCTGGGAGTGTCAATGATATGTTAATGACACCCCCAGATCCGTCCGCATATCGCAGTGCGATCTGCCGACTCGCACAGGAATCGGATCGCATGGTGTGAACCCCCATGCGATCCGATTCTGTTGCGGACCAAAAAAAGGGTCCCGTGCGAGTTTGCTGCGGGAGCGATGCGAATTCAGCCATACTATCTGTATGGCTGTACTCGCATCGCTACGGAGATCGGATGTGTATTAAAAAATAACCTGTTAACGAAAGAGAGAACATCTGTATGGTAACATAGTTTGATCTCTGCAAGAACAATCAATCGCAAATTATATTTTTAGTTTTTAAATACCAATATCTGCATGTAAATATTATGATTTTATATACAGTGGTGTGAAAAAGTGTTTGCCCCCTTCCTCATTTCCTGTTCCTTTGCATGTTTGTCACACTTAAGTGTTTCGGAACATCAAACCAATTTAAATAATAGTCAAGGACAACACAAGTAAACACAAAATGCAATTTGTAAATGAAGGTGTTTATTATTAAAGGTGAAAAAAAATCCAAACCATCATGGCCCTGTGTGAAAAAGTGATTGCCCCCTAAACCTAATAACTGGTTGGGCCACCTTTAGCAGCAACAACTGCAACCAAGCGTTTGCGATAACGTGCAATGAGGCTTTTACAGCGTCCTGGAGGAATTTTGGCCCACTCATCTTTGCAGAATTGTCCTAATTCAGTTACATTAGAGGGTTTTCGAGCATGAACGGCCTTTTTAAGGTCATACCACAACATCTCAATAGGATTCAGGTCAGGACTTTGGCTAGGCCACTCCAAAGTCTTCATTTTGTTTTTCTTCAGCCATTCGGTGGTGGACTTGCTGGTGTGTTTAGGATCATTGTCCTGCTGCAGAACCCAAGTTCGTTTCAGCTTGAGTACACGAACAGATGGTCGGACATTCTCCTTCAGGATCTCTTGGTAGACAGCAGAATTCATAGTTCCTTTTATCACGGCAAGTCTTCCAGGTCCTGAAGCAGCAAAACAGCCCCAGACCATCACACTACCACCACCATATTTTACTGTTGGTATAATGTTCTTTTTATGAAATGCAGTGTTCCTTCTACGCCAGATATACTTGGACACACACCTTCCAAAGAGTTCCACTTTTGTCTCATCGGTCCACAGAATGTTGTCCCAAAAGTCTTGGGGATCATCAAGATGTGTTGTGGAGAAATTGAGACGAGCTTTGATGTTCTTTTTGCTCAGCAGTGGGTTTCTCCTTGGAACTCTGCCATGCAGGCCATTTTTGCCCAGTCTTTTCCTGATGGTGGAGGCATGAACGCTGACCTTAACTGAGGCAAGTGAGGCCTGCAGTTCCTTGGACGTTGTTGTGGGGTCTTTTGTGACCTCTTGGATGAGTCGTCGCTGCGCTCTTGGGGTAATTTTGGGCGGCCGGCCACTCCTGGGAAGGTTCACCACTGTTCCATGTCTTCGCCATTTGTGGATAATGGCTCTCACTGTGGTTCGCTGGATTCCCAAAGCTTTGGAAATGGCTTTATAACCCTTTCCAGACTGATAGATCTCAATTACTTTCTTTCTCAATTGTTCCTGAATTTCTTTGGGTCTCGGCATGATGTGTAGCTTTTAAGGATCTTCTGGTGGACCTTACTGTGTCAAGCAGCTCCTATTTAAGTGATGCCTTGATTGTGAACAGGTGTGGCAATAATCAGGCCTGGGTGTGGCTAGAGAAATTGAACTCAGGTGTGGACAACCACAGTTAGGCCTCTTTCACACTAACGTCCCGTTCAGGCCCGCCTGTCAGTTTTTCAGGCGGACCTGAACGGGTGCTCCATAGAGCTCTATGGAGCGTCGGATGTCAGCGGTGACATGTCCGCTGACATCCGACCCGCTCCGATCCGAAAAAGTGTGACGGAGGAAAAAGCTATTTTTCCATCCGTCTGCGGATCGGATCGGGTGACGACGGGCACTGCGGTCCGTCGTCATCCGATCTCCCATAGGGGAGAGCGGCGCTGTGACAGGTCCGTCCCTGCACAGTGTGCAGAGACGGAGCTGTCATCTCCCTGCTCAGCGGGGATCGGCGGAGTGATCCCCGCTGAGCAAACGGACATCCACGGGGCGGATCAGAACTGATCCGCCCCGTGTGAAAGGACCCTTATAGTATGTTTTAACAAGGGGGGCAATCACTTTTTCACACAGGGCCATGATGGTTTGGATTTTTTTTCACCTTTAATAATAAACACCTTCATTTACAAATTGCATTTTGTGTTTACTTGTGTTGTCCTTGACTATTGTTTAAATTGGTTTGATGTTCCGAAACACTTAAGTGTGACAAACATGCAAAGGAACAGGAAATGAGGAAGGGGGCAAACACTTTTTCACAGCACTGTATATATATATAGAGAGAGAGAGAGAGAGAGGGAGATATAATATATCATCTATCATGTTTTGCCCATTATATTTACAGATATAAAAATATTACCAGACTATCATATGCCTTCCTATAATACTGCTAATCCCTTTTATCATATCTAGGCCACCAGCTGGGAATTAACTTCTGTGCTGCGTTGCTTATATGTGTATATCTATCATCCTCTGTGATTGTATTAATACGTCTTTACATACATCGTCCTAACAGTTCCCAGCCAATGGTAAATGTACTGCAGGGGGGGGGGGGGGGGGGAAACATCCATGGAATACTTCCACTTTCTTCTTCTGTATGTTTAACAAAAAAAGGTGTTTTATGAAATGAACTCCCATAAGGAGATATGGATGGATTAAAAAAGGAGAAGAATCTCTATTAAAAACACGTCGTGAGATACTGGTATATGCACTATGTTGTCAAAAGTATTGGGACACCTGCCTTTACATACACATTCACTTTAATCCCAGTCTTAGTCCGTAGGGTTCAATATTGAGTTGGCCCACCCTTTGCAGTTATAACAGCTTCAACTCTTGTGGGAAGGCCGTCCACGAGGTTTAGGAGTGTGTCTATGGGAATGTTTTGACCATTCTTCCAGAAGCGCATTTGTAAGGTCAGGCACGAACGAGAAGGCCTAGTTCGCAGTCTCCGCTCTAATTCATCCCAAAGGTGTTGAGGTCAGGACTCTGTGCAGATCAGTCAAGTTTCTCCACCCCAAACTCGCTCTTCCGCGTCTTTATCCACTTACACCCCCTTCCTGCCCAGGCCATTTTTCAGCTTTCACCGCTGTCGCAATTTGAATGACAATTGCAAGGTTATGCTACACTGTAAGCATGTGAAATTGTTATCATTTTCTTCACACAAATAGAGCTTTCTTTTGGTGGTATTTAATCTCTCCTGTTTTCTATTTTTTCCTAAAAAATAATTTGTCAGTAAAGTTTGTAAATAAGTAATTTTATTTTCCTTCACTGATGGGTGCTGATGAGGCGGCACTGATTAGGTGGCACTGATGAGGAGGCACAAATTTGTTGCACTGATGAGCACTGATAGGTGGCACTGGGCACTGATAGGTGGCACTGGGCACATAAGCAGCACTGATGGGCACAGGCGGCACAGACGGGTGGCATTGATGGGCAGCACTGACTGGCATCACTAATGGCCACTGATTGCTGGCACTTGTGGGCACAGATTGGTGGCAATTGTGGACACTAATTGCTGGCACTGATGGGCACTGATGATCAGTGCCCTGTTTACATATCTAGCTGTCCCCTGTGAGGAGATGCCACTGATCGGGTCTCTCCTCTCCTCACACTCGCAAGGAGCACCGATTACTGGCATCTCTGTGTTTACAGGAGACCGGCTGTGATTGGACACAGCCGACCACATGGTCCAAGAGCCACGGCTCTTTACACAGATCGGGGTCACGATGTGTCCTAGCAACACAGCGGGGGCGCGCAAGAGCGGTCATTCTGGGAGGCAGTTATATGACATCCACCCAGATCGAGAGCCGCACCACCCAGCCATTTACATAGTTACTAAGGTTGAATAAAGACACCAGTCCATCCAGTTCAACCTGAGCGAGTGTCTACAATTGTCCCTATCCCTGTACATTGCACACTCACATCTGTCCCTACCCTCAAGGAGCCCACAATCCAATGTCCCCATTCATATACTAGGGCCAATTTTTGGACAGAAGCCAATTAAACTACCTGCATGTCTTTGGATTGTGGGAGGAAACCGGAGTACCTGGAGGAAACCCACGCAGGCACAGGGAGAACATGCAAACTCCAGGCAGGTAGTGTCATGGTTGGGATTCAAACCAGCGACCCTTTTTACTGCTAGGCGAGAGTGCTAACCACTACACCACTGTGCTGCCAATTTGACCGTGGGCGAGTGGCAAGTGGTTAAGGACCTTGCTTTGTGCACTGGGCGCAGTCATGTTGGAACAGGGAGGAGCAATCTTAAAACTGTTACCACAAAGTTGGGAGCATGAAATTGTCTAAATTGTCTTGGTATGCTGATGCCTTAAGAGTTCCTTTCACTGGAACTAAGGGGCCAAACCCAACCCCTGAAATACAACCCCACAACATAACCCCCCCTCCACCTAATGGTTTGGACCAGTGGACAAAGCAAGGTCCATAAAGACATGGATGAGTGAGTTTGGGGTGGAGGAACTTGACTGGCCTGCCTGACTTTGACCCAATAGAACATTTTTGGGATGAATTAGAGTGGAGACTGCGAGACAGGCCTTCTCGTCCAACATCAGTGCCTGACCTCACAAATGCTCTTCTGGAAGAATGGTCAAACATTCCCATAGACACACTCTTAAACCTTGTGGACGGCCTTCCCAGAAGAGTTAAAGCTGGTATAGCTGCAAAGGGTGGTCCAACTCAATATTGAACCCTACGGACTAAGACACCATTAAAGTTCACGTGTGTGTAAAGGTAGGTGTCCCAATACTTTTGACAATATAGTGTAGATATAAAAGAGGGAGTTGAAATAAGATGACCTGCAAAAGTGAGTACTCACCAAACAAAAGCTTTCATAGAGGACTGCATACACTGGGAGTTGAGAAATGGTACAATATAATTTAATTTAAAAATGACATTATTATATGGGCTATAAAAATATATATATATATACAACTGAATTCTATAGGAAAATTCCATGCAAATTCGAGTAACATTGAACCCTTCAAAACAAAAAATGTTATGCCAAGTCTTGAAAAAAGACACTTATGATGCGACATTCCAAAAATACCATAAGCCTTAACAACCGGAATGAATTATTCCTAATAAAAAAGAAAAAAGGGGGGACGACGACTTTAAAGGCTTATTACTAAGACAAAATAACACAATTAGGTTCCATAAAAATATATAATTGTATAATAATAATAATGTATGTTAAATTTAGATCACTTGTGACCAAGTAGAGTGTTGGGTCCATATATTTCATATATATATAATATATATATATATATATATATTTGGACACAGGCAGAATTTCATACATTTGGCTCTGTATGCCACCAGAATAAAATTAAAACAAAACAATCCAAATGAATTTGAAGTGCAGACTTCCAACTTTAATTCAAAGGGTTGAACATACATATCAAATACTAATTTTAGGAACTGCGACCATTTTTATACACTTTCCCCCCATTTGCAGGGGCTCACATGTAATTGGACAGATGAATATAATCATAAATAAAATGTTCACTTTTAATATTTTGTATAGAATCCTTTACTGGCAATGACTGACTGAAGTCTGGAACCCATGGACATTACCAAAGACAGGGTTTTCTCCTTTCTGATGCTTTGCCAGGCTCTAACTCTAGCTGTCTTCCGTTGTTCTTTGTGGGTTGTTCTGCCTTTAGTTTTGCCTTCAGCAAGTGAAATGCTCAATTGGGTTGAGATCAGGTGATTGATTCGGCCATTGCAGAATATTCCACTTCTTATCCTTCAAAATTTCCTGGGTTGCTTTTGCAGTGTGTTTTGGATCATTGTCCATCTTTACTGTGAAGCGCACGTCCAATCAACTTTGCTGCATTTGGCTGAATCTGGGCTGACAGTATATCTCTAAACACTTCAGAATTCATCCGGCTGCTTCTGTCTTCTGTCACATCATCAGTAAACCCCAATGACCCAGTGCCACTGGAAGCCATGCATGCCCATGCCATCACACTGCAAGCTCCACCATGTGACCACAGATGACTGTGTGCTTTGGATTATGAGCTGTTAAAAGCCTTCTCCACGCTTTTTTCTTCCAGTCATTCTGGTACAGATTAATCTTAGTTTCATCCGTCCAAAGAATGCTTTTCCAGAACTTTTCTGGCTTTTTTTTTTTTTTTTGGCAAAGTCTAATCTGGCTTTTTTATTCTTCAGGCTTATGAATGGTTTGCACCTTGTGGTGAACCCTCTGTATTTGCTTTTGTGAAGTCTTCTCTTGATTGTAGACTTTGACAACGATACGCCCACCTCCTGGAGAGTGTCCTTCACTTGTTTGGATGTTGTGAATGGAATTTTCTTTACCATAGAGAGGATCCTGTGATCGTTCACCACTGTTATCTTCCGGGGACGTTCAGGCCTTTTTATGTTGCTGAGCTCACCAGTGCGTTCTTCTTTCCTCAGAATGTACCAAACTGTTGATTTGGTCACGCCTAATGTTGCTGCTTTCTCTCCGATTGATTTGTTTGGTTTTTGAAGCCTTGCAATGGCCTGGTTCATGTGGACCGCTCCTTTTGAACGCGTGATGTAAGTTCACAGTAATAGATTCCAAATGCAAATACCACACTAAGGCCCATTTCACACTGGAGCGCTTTGCAGGCGCTACATCGCTAAAAATAGTGCCTGCAAAGACCTAAAACGGCTACTGCTGTCTCTCCAGTGTCACACTGGAGCGATGCGCTTGCAGGATGGTCAAAAGAGTCCTGCAAGCTGCATCTTTGGATCGCTGTAGGAGCGGTGTATTTACTGCTACTAAAGCGCGCCTTCCCATAGAAAACAATGGGGCACCGCTGCAGACACTCCTGCGTTTTGCAGAAGGTTTTAACTCTTTTTTGCCCGCTAGCGGGGGGTTAAAACTGCCCCGTTAGCGACCGCATAGCGCCGCTAAAACGTTGGTAAAGTGCCGCTAAATATAGCGCCACTTTACTGCCAACGCCCGCAATGCCCCAGTGTGAAAGTAGCCTTAGAATCAACTCCAGACCTTTTACCTGCTTAATTGATGAAAGAAATAATGAAGGAGTAGCCCACACCTGGCCATGAAACATCTCTTTATTCAATTGTCCAATTACTTTTGGTTCCTTGAAAAAAGGGGGGGGGGGGGGGCTATACTTAAGAGCTGTAATTCCTAAACACTTCCTCCGATTTGGATGTACATACCCTCAAATTAAACATGAGTGCACTTTCAGCCCATATCCATTATATAACTATAGATTGAATATGTTGTGGTAAATACCGGGAAAAAATTAAATAAAATCTATATCTGTAAATACTTGCATAATACAGAGAGAGCTCATATTAAAACCATAAAGGGTTCTACAGAATTTCACAGTTGATGCTGAATTAGTCCAATGCGTTTCGCAGCATGGTTGCTGCTTCCTCAGGGACATCGCATTGGCATCTAGAAAATCAAAAACATGTAAGGCCCATTCACACTGGTTGCGACATACGCTCTGACTTTGAGAGCACATGTCGCATGACGTGTATAAATTGATGGTTCCCTATGAGAGCCATCTTAACTGGTCTGGCACAAGTCGGTCCAACTCTGAAAAAGGTTCCTGCACTACATTGGCTCTGACTTTGGTCTGTTTTCAGCCCATTCAATATTAATGAAGTCAGACCACTGTAAAGCTGAACTCCAGTAAAAGTAAAAATGAGCCCTAAGACCCCTTTCACACTGGGACGGGGGCGGCTGTAAAACACCGCTATTTTTAGCGACACTTCACCGTCAATTTCGCTGCACTATTCACCTGCTAGCGGGGCGCTTTTACCCCCCGGCTAGCGGCGGAGAAAGGGTTAAAACCACCACAAAGCGATGCTGCAGAAGTGCTATGTTGGCGGTATAGCTGTGCTGCCCAATTGATTTCAATGGGCAGCAGCGGTATACACGCTCTTTCACCGCTTCAAAGATGCTGCTAGCAGGACTTTTTTTTTTTTACCATTCTGCCAGTGCACCGCTCCAGTATGAAAGCCCTCGGGGGCTTTCACACTGGAGACACAGCAGCGGCTTTTTCAGGGTGCTTTGCAGGCGCTATTTATAGCGCTGTAGCACCTGCAAAGTGCCCTAGTGTGAAAGGGGTCTTACAGCTTGGGACGTGCCCGCACTACAAGGGTTGAATGCCTGTTTCTGTCTGGGGGGGGGGTTGAAAAGTGCTTTTGCTTACCTGATCCTCTGCCATTGCATGCTCCCTCAACACTGCTGGGCTGGTCCCTACATCCTCTTCTCACCTACACCCGATGCTGCATCTGTCCCCCGGCTCCTCTAACACTGAGAACCGATTGATCGAACACTGCTGATTGCTCTGTTCTAAAGCCCCATACACACTATCATATTTCCTGCTGATTTTTTCCTTCAGATTTGCCAAAACCATATAATATGAGGTCAAACCTTAGGAGTTTCAATTTGTATGCAATCAGGAAGGCCCCTGCACTACATGGTTTTGGTAAATCTGAAGACAAAAATCAGCAGAAAATCTGATCGTGTGTGTCAGTCACCGCTCTCTGCTCTGCCCCCCCCCCCCCGTGCTCATTAAAGCATTGGGCTGTGGAGGGGGCGGGTGCGGCCGGCTCAGACTCACAGCGGCTGATCTTGCCCAAGCCTGGACTGGCCCTGGGACGTCAGCGAAAACTGGTCACAGGAGTGCAGAATGAACTGTAATCCACAGGAGAAGTGAAGCCAAGCGAGCTTTCCCCGTAGTTCTCCTTTTTAAATTTAGATTTGGACGTTTGCACTCTGCTGGTGCTTTTCTATTTACTTGGTTTTATAGGCTTTATATAGATGTAGGATGATGTTCATCAAAGTTGTGGCTGATTTTCCTGGTTGTACAGAATTTTCCTCGCCGAGAAAATTGTACGTTTCCAAATTGCGCACACAGTGATGCGAGATGATGCAAAGATGATCCTTCCAGGTACTCCAGCGATCAACTCAAAAATGCACATTTTATAAGACACTTTTTATTTATTTTTTTAAGCTTTTGCTCATTTTTTTTTTTTCCAAAGGAAAGTGGCGTTACCCTTTAACTACTTGCCACCCGCCCACAGTACATTTACTGCGGACGGGCAGCACAGCCAGGCTAGGCTACCTACCCATACCTTACCTAGCACACGCGCACTAGCGTACCCCCCCTATGTTGGTGAGGTGGGGGTGGGGAGGGCATAGATTTGGGATTTTTTTGGCAGATGGTCATAGGATCAAATAGCAGCCAAATAAGAAATAGAAAAAAGAGGGCACCAACCTTCTGCATTATCCTTTTAATATATTTTATTTAAAAAGCGAATTAAAAACTACTAAAAACGAACTAAAAAGCCTTCCGATGATGACCATCGGTCTCGCGATAACAGACTTCAGATGGTAATGGAGAAGATTATTATAAGGGCCACTGCCGGCTGACGCGTTTCGAAGGAATACCTTCTTCATCAGAGCCCACCTATCCTTGAGGGCAGCAAGGCCTGGGACGTTTGTCCATTTACGAACTCTAGCCCACCTGGTTGGCCCACTAGTCCGCAGGAGTATTTGTTTTCTGCAATCAAATAGCAGCAACTGGATATGTGATCCTACCTGTAGACGGGGCTTTTTTCCTCAGAAAATAGGTGCAGGAACTCTCCTCTTCCAAGTTACACTTTGTCTTTGCCCCCTACCCACCTTCAACACCGTTCCTTGTTCGTTCCTCCCCCCCAGCAAAAATAGACACCTCCCAACAATGCCAACAATAATTGCAACAAAATACAGCGTTGCAACAACAGATCCACCCCAGGAACACAGCCCCCTCCAGCAACAATGGATCTCCCAGCATTACTAGACCCTCCAGCAGCAAGCAACAACAGACTACCTCCTCAACAGTGGATTCCCCCCAGCAACAATTGACCACAGGCAACATAAGACCCCCCAGCAGCCAGCATGAAAATAGACCCTCCAGCAGCCAGCAACAATAGACCCTAACTATCTAACGGTAGATGTCTTCCCAGCAACAATTGACCCACTAGCAATATAAAACCCAACAATAGACCCACCAGTAACAATATGTCCCCCAGCAGCTGGCATCATTTGACCCCTTAGCACATCCCACTTGTCCCTTGCTATTGCATACATTCAGTGCTGGAGGTGCCTAAACTGCGTTCCCAAAAAAAAAAAAAAAAAGCCCTTGTCACGTCACATTCGGCTACCCATCACATTTTACTACCCAATGCAGTGCGCATGCTCGACTCCACCATGTGCGTTCCAACAAAGGGCCCCTCGCAGGCTCGCTTCGCTCGCCACACTGTGGGCACGGCATAATTATCTAACTCTATGTCCACTTGGGTGGTGGGGCTTGAACCTGGACTCGGGTGTGGGCACAAAATTCAGCACAAGCACAGTTCGCCACAGCGTTGGATCGCATGCGCAGTCCAGCGGGCAGCCAAATGAGATGGGTCGCCATATGTGACGCAACACCCTGGCTGTAGATGCTTGAGGGACTGAAGTTTAGTTTGAGACTTGTGACTTGTTGATCTTTCTATTTGGCAAAAGTCATGTGACCATTTTGGTCAAGATACCAGCATTGGGAGATGGGGGGGGGGCAGCAGTTTCTGTAGCAAAAGTCAGTGTGTGTGCGTTGGGAGGGGGGGGGGGGTGGGGGGATATTGATACCATATTGAAGACACAATAACCATATAAAGTAAAAAAAAAATAAGAGGCCTTTGTGATCCTGACAGAAGCTGGGTTACAGGTTTATTATAAGTGTTCGAAATTATAACATTTTAAAGAGTTGTGACTGGCACTCTTCAGGGAAAATGGAAGTGAGCGTATGAATACAGATGAGCTTCAAATTCATCATTAGAGGTGCCAGCAGTTCTATTTTTGAGGCCTGGCACAAGGGATTTGTTCAGCCACAGGGTGAACCTTGTGGTACGCTTTCCTGACACTTTTGGTGAAGTAATTTTATGTGAAAGGAAATATATTTTATGATACCCCTCAGGTCTAATATTCTTGCTGACTTCAGAATGATCTAATCCTTTGTTGCCACGGCCATGCTCCCATATTCTTCACCAGTTGACAAAACCTTCTTTCACCTGTATCTACAAGGCACACAATATAGTTTTATTCTAGGTTTTCATTTTATTTAAAAATGTAGTAGTAAAAAAACAAAAAAAAAAAACTTTTGCTGCAATTAGGCATGTGCACGCTAGAACATTTTGTATCATTTTGTTTCATATGCATCTGTTCATTAAGAATTTTGTTTTAGTCATATCCGTTATGTTAGAAAAAAAGGTAAGGCGTATACGTGCTTGGGGAAAAAAATTTGTTAGAGGTTGTAAACCTCGCAAAAAATAAATAAAAAACAAAGACATTATTAGCTAATATGCGTCGCACTAGCTCATTATGAAATGCTTACCTCAGAACGATATCGTGAACCGGAGTTGGCACTCCATGCACAGGGCCAGCATCTTCCACCGGAGTTTCTTCCTGGTTCTCAGCCTCCGATTGGCTGGAGCCACGATGATGTCACTCCCGCTCATGCGGGTGGGAGCGCCGGTCACAACAGTTACTGAAGAAGCGGCACCGGCCGCCCGTTTCTTCAGTGCGCATGTGTCAATGATATCGGCAGCAGGGCATATACGGAATGTCTCCTAAACTGTGCAAGTTTAGGAGAATCTTTACGGTACCTACGGTAAGCTTTATTATAGGCTTACCTGTAGGTAAAAGTGGCATGACAGTGTTTTACAACCACATTAAAAATGAATATGCAATATAATATATAATTTAAAAAAAAAGGAGCCAGTGAAAAAAAGAGTCCATTTGATTGCTACTGGATCCACATAAAGGTGAGAAGGAAGAGCCCAACACCAGCTTCAAATGTGATGGGAAAACGGCACTCGGCACCAATGTGATCAAGCCGAGCAGCTTACTAGATATTCAAGACCCTCAAGTTATAGAGTGGTCATAAAAGCGTAAAGATGCAGTATGCAGATCTCCTGATCACTTAGATAATCCAGGGTGTAATCGATTACCCAATGGCCAGCAAAGATCAACAGACATATGGTGGACACATCCTCATAAAAATAAAGATTCTATAGTGTAATACGTTCAATTAAAACCAGCATTTATTAAGGTATTAAACTTGCATGTATATAGAAGTTACAGTGCTTGTTTCAAACCAGAAAAGATGACCACGGCGTCACTGACAATTGTAGGTCCTGGCCTGCACGTTTCGTCACAATTGACGTCAGCTCTATGAGCGTTTGCGAACACACTATAACATGAACATAGATATAGCTGCGCATAAAGTTAATTCAAAATAATGTAATAGTATATGACAATAAATGACACCAAAAAATCACCATAATAAATATAAAATCATACTCGTGAATGAACATGTGATTAAATAAATGTGTAATGCGTGATAAATACGTGATAACAATAATAAATCCTAAAATAAAAGAAATAAAGTAATTATATCAAAAGTCCAGTGAATGAAGTGAAAATGGTGACTTAATCAAATTCTTCTGTGCAAACCGAGACACAGTGCTTGTGAACCTCCACCACACAACATATGCGCTTACCAGAGGGTAAGCGATACAGGGCCTGTAGTATTAAATCTGTGGCGTCAAATCAACCTCCAGACATCTATGGCAGGAATCAGCTGTGGTTAAAATGAGGAAAAGCTAAACGATCCAAACTCAAAGGGCAGACCAGTAAGCAGCAATCACGATCCCAATGAAAAAGGAAAACTCACCATAGTGTAATTCCATAAAACACAGTTTATTTTATAAGCAAAAATATTGAACTTACATTTGTAGAAATATTAAAAGCTCGTAAAGAAATGCCAGCCGGCTGACAAAATGACGTCAGCACGCCACCCTCCCCGACGTCCGTTTCGTCAAAGAGTGACTTAGTCATGGGGACACTATAACTTGAGGGCCTCTAATATCTGGTAAGCTGCTCGGCTTGATCGTGTTGTTGCCGAGTGCTGTTTTCCATCATATTCGTTATGTTGTACAAATGTTGCAGGTTGTCCCGGTAGATTTCTATATATTTGATCTATTATCAAATAAGATGGATTTCGAATCGGAAGGGGTTGATATTTATGGACACTAGTCCGACCCACCAAGAGAAATGGTATGAGCTGATTCGACAATATCAACTGGTGTCGTGTGCATCCGAATTAACGAATGGAACAAAATTCGGATCCATTTGTAATCCGAATTATCGAATGATTCGAAAATGTAATTAGTTTCCCCATGGGCTTGAACTACTATCTCATCATGTGACATCATCTGAATGAAAATGAACAAACACATTTGTAAATTTCAATTATAATTTTTTTTTGGATTTGTTTACATTCGTTACTATGACCATTCAGAGATTCATATACATCCGAATCGCCAAAAATTTAATTTTTGTCGGAAAAGCTAATTGAAAACAAAGCTCACATGTCTAACTGCAATATTGCCTGCCACATCACCCAGAATCCTGCACTCCAATACAGTGGTGCATTGAGCAGTGCTGGGGTCATTGCATCAGTATACAGAAGAAAATACATGCAGGGGCGATTGGGAAGCCGGAATCTGATTTAAAATTGATTAAAGCCCCCCCAAATTCATATTCATTTCTTAAGCCTTGTACACACAGACTGAAAATCGCCCAGTTTTGGCCCGTGTGTACAGCTGTCTGTTTGACAAAGCCCGGGCTCACTAATGCCGCGTACACACGAGCGGATTGTATGGCGTACTTAGTCCGTCATACAATCCGACGGACAGTCCGTCGTACTTCCACTGAACGGACTTGACCACACACGGATGCACAAACAGTCCGTCGAAAGCTTGCGCGATGACGTGTACAGCACGTATGACGGGACTAGAAATAGGAAGTCCAAGACACAGCAAAGCACCCTTCCGCCCTGTAAATCCTTTCTGGGCATGCGTCATTCTTAGTCCGTCCGACTAGCATACTGACGACCGTATTGTCCGCTGAAACCAAAGTACGACGAACAGAATTTCGAAAAAAACGAAATACTTAGTACTCCGGACTGCACGCTGAAAAAGTCAGCTGAAGCCCACACACGAGCGGATTGTCCGCTGAAATGTGTTCGACGGACTAAGTACGCCATACAATCCGCCCGTGTGTTACGCGGCATAAGTCTTAAAACCTTGGGGTTATCCATGCTACAGGAGGATTAGACACTGGCATAAGAAAACTCTAGGCGACCCCAGGATATAATCCCTCCCACTACCGGCATGCCTCCATTTTTTTTTTTTTTGCTAGCTTCCTAAAATGCACGCCTTTTCTTTGTTCCTCTAATTTAAGCCTAAAGTGGAACTCCAGGCAACTACCAGGCATTCTAGTGTCATTTATTTACCCCCTCCTTCCATGGCCATTCACAGAACGCCTTGTATTTTGTGAACCATTTAAGATCCTTCACACCCTCCATTTTGAGTTGTTTAGGTCTGAACTACAGTAGGCTTTTTGTTTTATCTTTTTAGGCTTTATCTCCCCCAGATGCTTGTTGACGTTATATCCACTTAATGAGGAGTTTGTCAGACAAGGTGCCCCAGCTTCTAGTCCCACCATGACTAGGTAGCTTAGATAGACCATTGTGCAAGGTTATGGTTCCAATGATTGGGTTCCCCCTTTTCCAATCAAGGCGCAGTCCACCAGGACTGTGAGTAGTTTTTGTTATGTTTAGCCCCAGATCACAACAAAAGATTTACCAGCACACTTACCGACAGGCCTGTAAAACAACTGAATTGACCTTGTTTAATGGTTCATGTTAAAAACTGAGAGTTTTGTTTGCACACAATTGCAAATATATGCATAAGCCACAGTGCCAACACCATAATGTGCATTGCCCTTCCATATGCACCTTGCTGCTAAGGCCAGTTATAGATTATATTGTAGATTGGGGTGATTGCCACTTTTTTGAACAGTTGGACGAATTGTGTGCAGGGACGCACAGGATGCAAGTCAAGTTTCTCCACTCCAAACTTGCTCATCCATGTCTTTATGGACCTTGCTTCATGCACTGGCCTACACATTGTCCTTACCTCAACCCCACAGAACACCTTTGGGATGAATTAGAAGGCCTGGCTCAGAGTCTCCACTCAAATTCATCCCAAAGATGTTCTATTGAGTTGAGGTCAGGACTCTGCAGGCCAGTCAAGTTCTTCCACCCCAAACTCACTCATCCATGTCTTTATGGACCTTGCTTTGTGCACTGGCGCGCAGTTATATTAGAACAGGAAGGGGCGATCCCCAAACTGTTCCCACAAAGTTGTGAGCATGCAATTGTCCAAAATGTCTTGGTATGTTGAAGCCTTCAGGGGTTCCCTTCATTGGAACTAAGGGGCCAAGCCCAACCCCTGAAAAACGACCCCACACCATAATCCCCCCCCCCCCCTTCCCTCCACAAAATGATTTGAACCAGTTCACAAAGTAAGGTCCATAAAGACATGGATGAGCGAGTTTGGGGTGGAGGAACTTGACTGGCCTGCACAGAGTCCTGACCTGAACCCAATCACCGATCAGACCAAGAACACCTTTGGGATGAATTGGAGCAAAGACTGTGAGCCAGGCCTTCTTGTCCAACATAAGTGCTTGACCTCACAAATGAGCTCCTAGAAGAAGGCCCAAACATTCCCATAGACACACTCCTAAACCCTGTGGAAGGCCTTCCCAGAAGAGTTGAAGCTGTTATTGTTGCAAAGGGTGGGCCAACTCAATATGGAACCCTACGGACAAAGACTGGGATGCCATTAAAGTTTATGTGCGTGTAAAGGCAGGCGTCACAATACTTTTGACAATATAGTGTATGAGCTCCTACTATGGAGGCTCTGGAAATCAGAGGTTCCTTGGCGTGGGCACTGTAGCTTATACATATATTTGCAAATGCATGCAAACAAAACACTTTGTTTTTAATGTAAACTGTTATGCCCCTTTCACACTGTCGGACCGCCTGTCAGTTTTGTTGGTGGACCTGAATGGGTGCTCCATGTTAGTCTATGGAGCAACGGAAGTCAGCGGTGACATGTCCGCTGACATCCGAACCAGTCGGATCCGCTAAAATCAGACGGATGGCCCTACATTCGCATCCGTCCCTGGCGGATTGGATCGGGTGAGATCTGATGAAAACAGACATGCTGTCGGTTTTCGTCCGATCTCTCCATAGCAACCAGCGGCACTCGACATGCCCCTCCCCACTCAGTGAGCAGAGAGGGACCTGTCATCCGCCAGCTCAGCGGAGATCAATAGAGAGATCTCCCGCTGAGCTGGTGGACAGAGGTGGACTCTGTGGCAGCGGATTCACCTCCTGGGAATGAAGCCTAAGCCCTTGTACACACGGTCAGAGATTCAGACAACCAAATCCGTCTGAGTAATTCCGACGGATTAATTCCGGAAGAGGTCCGGAAGTGATGTTGCATACACACGGTCGGACTAAGTTGTCGGAAAATCCGATTGTACATAACGTGATGACGTTATTTCGTTAGGACGGGACTACGTTCAGGCTAGTAGCCAATAGCTTTGGTCTAGGAATTTGATCTGAGCATGCGTGGCACTTTGTCCGTCGGAGTAGGCTACACATGATCGGAGTATGTCCGATAGAGCATTTTGTCGGAAAATTTTACCGGCAATTTGGAAAATTGGTCCGTCGGATACTCCGACGGAAACAGTCCGATGCAGACCACACACAGTCAGAATATCCGACAAAACGGTCCGATAGGAAACATTCCGACGGAATTTCCGACCGTGTGTACAAGGGCTTAGACAGAACTAATTTGGTTGTTTTTCAGGCTGGTTTTAAGTGTACAAGGACATATTTTTGTTTTGTGATGTGCATTGCCCTTCCATATGCACCTTGCAGTTATAGATTGGGGTGGTTGCCACTTTTTTGTACAGTTCAACGATGTTTAGCACCAGGCCTTGTTTTGTAAGGCAGCCGCCTGGTCTTCCGTTTACACGTTTTCTCAGTGTCCCACATAGACATTTGAGCCTCTTCTGATGCCAACTTCAAACATAAGGTTTTTCAGGCCTCTCTTTACCCCTGTACACAAGAAGAGTCTGTCTGCCGTATATGCTTCCTTTATCTGGTACCAGTACGATCCAAGGTCACTTAGCCCACCCAGTCACTTTTGGAGACATTGGTGTATGGTGGAAAACATCAGACTCTTTAGAGCCGGTTCACACTGCGGGCGATGCGAGGCGACACGACTCGCCTCGCCGCGCTCTCGCAAGTCGCCCCCGTTCTGTACAATGGAACCGTTCTGAGAGGAGCGACTCGAGTCGCTCCGACTCAGAAAAAAGGTTCCTGTACTACTTTTGGGCGACCTCGGGGCGACTTGCATTGACTTCTATACAGAAGTCATCTGCAAGTTGCCGCTGAGGTCGCGGCAGGTCGCGGCGAGGCAAGTCTGAGTCGCCTCGCCTCGCCTGCAGTGTGAACCGGCTCTAAGTCAAACACAGACACAAAGAGATATACACTACAATCGAGACAACCCCCCTGCTTTGCTTAATGACACAGGGTGGGGTAAACTTTACCTCCTCCAGTAGCATGACACATGGGTGGATTCAACTTTCCAATAGTGGACTGTCTTTGGGAGGGGCTGCTGGAGAAATCCCCCTCCCCTCTCACAGCTAATCCACATAGACATGTGAATCCCATAATAGGTTGCTCCCAAGGCAGACATAAACAATAGAACATTGGGATACAGCCACACCTCAAATGATTTAGTAAAAAGTATGCAACAGTTTGAGACCAAGCTTATATAATATTCCAGCAGTTGGAAAGGTGGAATTTATCTTCATAATTTCTTGAGGTGTATTGTTCATAAAATATTACTTTCCATATTGAAAGAGCCCCTTAATTCTTTCAACACAAACACACATATAGAACCCTGGATAACAGGAGCAACATGAAATGCTGAGTCCCGTGTGGTTGTACGGTGAGTCTGATTAGTGCAGATCAGACTGGGGTTCTCGGTCACCCTGTGCCCCTAATAGACACAGGGTAACTTACACATAAGGGGGGCCTGGGGAGCTGGACAAGGAGTTTTCAGAGCTCTCCAAGGTAAGCTGGGTTCCACAAGCCCCCCTGCCCGAAGTGACTACCATCACAGTCCCCAGTTACTGTTACGTTGGGCCTGTTTGCTGTGTTGCCCACCATTCATTTGGAATTCT
Organism: Lithobates pipiens; assembly: GCF_037356315.1. Taxonomy (NCBI): domain Eukaryota; kingdom Metazoa; phylum Chordata; class Amphibia; order Anura; family Ranidae; genus Lithobates; species Lithobates pipiens. The sequence goes on along the minus strand of NW_027507748.1, from coordinate 26,444,753 downwards.
TTTGGATGTTCCGAAGGTTTAAGTGTTTCTCTGTCCTCAAGTCTACAGAATGGAAAAATAGTAATTTTGGTTTTCTGCTTCCTAAATACTCAGAAATTGTTTTCAGATCTATGTACTGCAAAATTACTATTAATTGTAAAACATGTTACTGTGTAGAGGTAATAAATACCATATCAATTGAGTGTACTTGCCAAACTGTGAAAAACAGTGGCACAGGGGTAGGCAACCCCTGGCACTGGTTGCGCAAGTGGCATGCAATGCCTCTTTTGCCGGCACTCGACTCCCTCCCCATCAGCAGAGCAGCGCAGGGGAGTTTCAGTGAGACACTAATGCATTCCAATTTCAGAATTCCCCACGCCACACCTGCACTGAGGGGGAGGCACTGCACCCCCACACATTGTAAAAGATGGGAAACATTCATTGGTTCTCTAACTTTTCTGTAGCTGCGATCGTCAGCTTTTGTGACGTGGAAGAGATTGGGTGCAGTTCTGCTGGGGTGGGGGGGGGGGGGTGGTCTCTGTTTCCAGGAGGCGGAGGACTATCATTGGCCACTGCTCAAGCCAATCACAGTCCTGCTAGCCCCGTCCACCATCTGGAGGAAGATGACTCGCTTGGTTGCCACTACCAATCTCAGAAAGAAGGGATTTCACTGTGATTGAGAAAACCGCAATCAGGTGATAGTTTGTGGAATTACTGTTGATCTTCTGGGATCTTTGTTGGAATTCTTCCTTAACATTGGGGTCACTTGCTACTGAACCCCGGAACTCTGTGTCCCTTTAAGCCACACACCCCATATTTAGCGCAATGAAAATCACACCCAACCACTTTTCTTCAGCTGCAGGGGCCCAACTTATGATCCTGCACACAGGCCCACTGCTTTCAGAAAATGCCCCTAACCTGAGCTCATCATTGCGCATCCATTCCAGATGCTTGTATGTGACATCCCATACATCACATACATCCCATACATCACATACATCACATACAAGCACATGGGCTGGATTTGAGAGGCGGATCAGCAGGATGAGTGTACCAGGTAGATGTGTCTCATCTCTGCTTCCTTTTACCACTCTACATATCACGCATATCATAGATGAGAAGAGGGTACAGTGGTGGAGTAGATAAGCAGGAGGGTACAGCGGTGGAGTAGATAAGCAGGAGGGTACAGCGGTGGAGCAGATAAGCAGGAGGGTACAGCGGTGGAGCAGATAAGCAGGAGGGTACAGCGGTGGAGCAGATATGCAGGAGGGTACAGCGGTGGAGCAGATAAGCAGGAGGGTACAGCGGTGGAGCAGATAAGCAGGAGGCTACAGTGGTGAGATGAGAAGAGGGTTCAGCAGTAGGACAGAAGAGCAGGGGGGTTCAGTGCTGGGCCAGATGAGTAGTGGGTGCAGTGTTGGGGCAGATAAGCAGGGGGTAGAGCAGTGGTGCAGATGTAAAAGGAGGTTTATTGGTGGGGCAGATGAGCAGGGGATTACAGTGGTGGAGCAGGAGAGCTGGGGGAACAGAGGTGGGGCAGATGAGAAAGCGGGTTACAGTGGTGTGGCAGATAAGCAGATGGGTTCAGTGTTAGGATAGATGAGAAGGTGATTCGGTAGTAAGACATAATATCATAGGTATACAGCGGTGGAGCAGATGAGCAGGGAGGTACAGTGGTGGGGCAAATGAGCAGGGGGTTACAGTGCTGGGACAGGAGAGCATGGGGGTCCAGTGGTGGCAGTGATTTGCAGGAGGTACAGTGGTGGGATGGATGAGAAGGGGGTTCAGAGGTGGGACAGAAAAGCAGGGGGGTACAGTGGTGGTGGGGGGGGGGGTGTAAGTGTTTGGGCAGAGGAGAAAGGAGGTACATTGGTGAAACACATGAGCTGGGGGGTGGGTTACAGTGGTGGGGCAGAAGAGCAGTGGGAACAGAGGTGGGACAGATGTGCAGGAGGTACAGTCATGGGGCAGATGAGCAGATACGTTCATTGTTAATACAGATGAGAAGATGGTTCAGTAGTGGAGCAGATATGCATGGAGCTACAGTGGTGGGGCAGATGAGAAAGGGGGAATGTTGGTGGGGCAGATGAGCAGGTGGTTCCAGTGGTGGGACAGAAAAGCAAGGGGTTACAGTGGTGGGACAGATGAGCAGGGGGACAGTGATCTGAGCTGTAGAGTTGCAGGAATTGGGGCTGATTGAGGCGTGAGAGTGCAGGATGTTAATTTCTCACTACTAAAGTAGTTTACAGCATTTACTTTATAAAAAAATACTTTTTGTGATTGAGAGTGTGGAGTTGACATTTTTCTTGTTATAAAATCGGGATGCTCAATTTCTTTGAAAATATTTTTCGGTACACTGTGCTCAAAAGGTTGCCCACCCCTGCAGTGGCACATACACTCATTCATAGATAATATCAACAAAAAAACTTTTCTTTTTTTTTTTTTTCATTTAGCATTAAAAGAAAAGCTAAGTGCAAGCATAAGCGATTATTGCTGTAGTTACCTTTTTTTTAAATTTTAATTTTAGATCTGACTTTTACATTTTTGCACTCACTATTTTTTTATATTGCATTAAATATAAATGTTAAGTACTAGAGGGATAGCTTAGTGGCTCGGTGCAATTACTGTTAATATTTGCAATAACTGTTGTGACAACATATAACCACATACTAACAGCAATGTTTTTAGTGGGTCACAGACTTGCACCATTCAAATATAAGCCTCTGCCTTTTTTTTTTTTTTTTTTTTTCTCGTGCTTTAAAAGTTGCCTTTACATGTGAAAACACTGCTTTGTTTACACTGTTTGTCTGCAGTCAGCACTGAAACTTCATACAAGGAAGTAGAACAAACAAATGGGAAAGCATCTACCTCACATGCCTGTTTAATTGAATGACCTTGATGCAAGGAGCCATACAGTTAGGCCCCATTTACACTGTGGCAGTTTTTCAGGTGTTTTACCGCTAGAAAATAGTGTCCTAAAGCGCCTCCCGTACACTTCAATGAGTGCTTTCACACTGGGGGGGGGTTTATGCCTGCGGGACGGTAAAAAGTAGTCATGCAAGCAGCATCTTTGGGGCAGGTTTGAAACGCTATAAATACGCCCCTGCCCATTGAAATGAATGGGCAGAGCTTCGAAAGCGCCGCAAAAGCTCAGCTAAAGCACCGCAAAAAGTCTGGTGCTGTTTTAGTGGCACTTCAGTGTGAAAGGGGTCTAATTGACATTTTCTGTGCTGCACTAAGACCCCTTTCACACTGGAGCGTTTTGCAGGCGCTATAGCATTAAAAATAGCGCCTGCGAAACCCCCTAAAACAGCTGCTCCATGCACTTCAGTGTGAAAGCCCGAGGGCTTTCACACTGGAGTGGTGGGCTGCAGGGCATCAGAAAAAGTCCTGCCAGTAGCTTCTCCACCATTGCTCCCCATTGAAATTAAATTTAATCCCTTTTCGGCCGTTAGAGGGGGGTTAAAACCGCCCCGCTATTGGCCGAATAGCCTAGCTAAAACGGCAATAAAAATAGCGCCGTTTTACCGCTGACACCTGAAGCGGCTCGGTGTGAAAGGGGTCTAATGGTGACCTCACCATGGAAGTGGGAGGGAAAAGGGACATCCATTAAAGCGGTTGTAAACCCTTAAATATACCCAGTGAATTGACTGGCCTTAGGTGATACACAGAGGTGAAACAAATCCTCATATATAAGTTTTACCTGATTATCTGCAGTCTTCTCTTCTCTGCATCCATTCAAAGTCCAGAAAGTATAAAGCTTGTCTTGAGACGTCAGGGAAAAAAAAGGGGACGGAGGGCTGAAATTACACTCTGTAGAGCAGGGTGTAGGCAACCTGGGACCCTCTGGGGTAGGGAACCTTGGCTCTCCAGTTGTTTTGAAACTACAACTCCCATGAGACATTGCAAGACCCTAGCATGACTGCTAGAGGCAGAGGCATGATGGGATTTGTAGTTTCAAAACAGCTGGAGAGCCGAGGTTCCCTACTGTTGCAGAACTTCAGGGAGTAATTGTAACTGCCAGCCTTGCAATGCCTCATGGGAAATGTAGTTCCACAACAGCTGGAGTGCCCCAGGTTGCCTACCCCTGCTGTAGAGCTCAATTAAGAGCGCTCTGAGTGCTGATCTGTAGGGAAGAGACACAACCTTCCGCATACAGCACACAGGAACAGAGCTGAGGCCGTCAATCAGCTGGAGATCCCTCCCAGTTACCATTTTTCTTTTGGTGTTGAGAAAACTTTGTCAGAAGTTATTTATGCTGATTGCAGAGGAAGGAGGCAGCAGACATAAATGATACTTGGCACTCTGGATTGAGACAAGCACACAGTATAGGGAGATATGCTTTGTTCATATTTCATAAAAATAGTTACAAATACCAGCGCTTGAATATAGTCTCCCAAATGAAACACTTATAGCAGCTAGCATAAAATGTAGGCCGCACACATAAATCATATAATTAAAAAAAAATGCCGTAATATCCCTTTTAAAATGTTACACAGACAAATGCAAACGCATGTCATCTATCACTGAAGAGTCTCTCCAATCATGGAACCCAAAATTGGAAATGGCCCATACACTTAAACATAGCGTGATCATTGTATGGTGAAGAAGTATCCTCCACCAGCACCAACACTCCAATCATGTAGCCTCTTACCACAGAGGGTTGGCTTCCTCAAAAGCCCAAGATTTGGGCAAATAATCTCTAAAGACACCACCCCACGATCTAATACTGCAGCAATACTTGCAGACCTCTCCGGGTTATCATGTGCATTGAGAGAAAATGGACAGCCTCCTCATGGTGTAGTAAGAAAAGGTCCAACGGTCTTCCAGACGGAGTTCCGACCGAACGGACTTGCCCACACACGATCACACCAAAGTCCGTTCGTTTAGAAAGTGATGACGTACGACGGGACTAGAAAAGGAAGTTCAGTAGCCAATAGCTGCCCTTGCATCGTATTTGGTCCGTCGGACCAGCATACAGACAAATGTTTTTCCCGATAAAAATTGATTCCATATAATAAATATCCCAAAATTTAAAAAAAATAAAAAATGTCTTCAGTTTAGGCCAATATGTATTCTTCTACATATTTTTGGTAAAAAAAAAATCGCAATAAGCGCATATTGATTGGTTTGCGCAAGAGTTATAGCGTCTACAAAATAGGGGATTTATAGCATTTTTATTATTATTTTCTTTCTTTTTTTTTTTTTACTAGTAATGGGTGTAATCAGCAATTTTTATTGGGATTGCAACATTGCGACAGACAAATCGGACTTTTGGGACCAGTGACACTTATACGGCGATCAGAGCTAAAAATGGCCACTGATTACTGTATAAATGTCACACTAGGAGTTAACACTAAGGGCCGATCAATGGTGTTAATTGTGTTCCTTATGTGTGTTTCTAACTGTGAGGGGAATGTGGCTGACTAGAGGAGGAGAGAGATCATTGTTCCTACTTAGTAGGAACACGTGATCTGTCTCCTCTCCTCACAGAACTGGGATTTGTGTGTTTACACACACAGATCCCGGTTCTTGATCTGTCACAAGCGATCGTGGGTGTCCAGGAGTCATCGTGCCCTCTGGGCACGGGCATCGGCTCCAGGGACGCGCGCGCCTGCTACAGCGATGTACAGCTACGACGGCTCATGCAGCTGTGCCAACCTGCCGCAGTATAACATGCGGTGGCTGGTCGGGAAGTAAAGTACCACCCAAAATTAGAACTTCCGCTTTAAGAGAAGGTGACCCCCTGACATGCCACATTTGGCATGCCATTTTTTGTTAGGTGGGGGCGGATACCCTCTTTTCAGAGGGTTCCAGCTCCCACTTCCTTCTGGCGCACCCTGGGTGCCGGAAGGAAGATCACCTCTCCCCCCCTCCCTCTCGGCAATCATCTGGGACACGTCACAGGTCCCAGATGATGGCAAGTCACGGCGCATGGCTCGCGCATGCGCAATGGGTGCCCAACTGTGAAGCTACACTTCAGTTACAATGCCGGTGCCGCAGAGCGGAGGGGGAGATGAGCGGGGCTTCGATCCCCCGCATCGCTGGACCCTGGGACAGGTAAGTGCATGATTTATTAAAAGTCAGCAGCTGCAGTATTTGTAGCTGCTGACTTTTTTTTTTTTTTTTAAGTGGAACCCCGCTTTAAAGACTAACTCCACTTTGGTTGAGTAAAAAAAATAGTCCCCTCTGGGTGATCTCTGTACATTGAAAGGATCTTAAAGAGGAAGTAAACCCTGATGAGTTTACTTCCTCTTTTTTTCCCTGCAAAGGTAAAGCATAATGGACTACTATGCATCGCATAGTAGCCCATTATGTGTCACTTACCTGACACAGGAGCCAGCGAAGTCGCGCTGTCCCCTGTAGTCCGCCGCATCCATCTTGCTGGTGGCGTCTCGCAGCTCCGCCGCTGTCATTCGGCGAAGCCGCGATGACGTCACTCCCGCGCATGCGCACGGGAGTCGACAAATGCGGCAGCTCCATTTTTGGAACTGCCGCGTTCAGTGCGCCTGCGCGCCGCTGTCTACGGCGCATGCGCCGTAGACAGCGGAGCCCATTTTCGGGCAAATATCTCCTAAACCATATAGGTTTAGGAGATATTGCTTGGACCTACAGGTAAGCCTTAATCTAGGCTTACCTGTAGGTCAAAGTGGTTTGTAAGGGTTTACAACCACTTTAACAAACGGTGTTGCAGATTCCTCCCTTTTTGTTATTCTGAAGAAATCCCCGTTTGTCTGTGTCCATGTGCCAAGTGAATCTGATGGGAGTGGTTTCATAATTATGAATCAGCTGCTGCACTCGCAGGGCTCTAATTAGGAAAGTGAATGAGTTTGCATCCTTTTAGCTGTGATTGCCTATTGGGAGTATCACACAAAAAAATTGTAATTTTTTTGCAGCGGCCTGAAATCTGACTTGTATCTTAGTGCAGGCTTCTGGGAAAATCAGTCAGCCAATCACACAAGCAGGAAATTACGTTTCAGGGGAGCGGTTTGTGTACAGAACACCTCCCAGGTTTCCATATTGCTTTTTACAGAAAATTACAGCAGCTGCAGAATGAAAAGGAAAGCTAATTTTTAATAACATTCAATTACAATGTTACTTGTGTCACAATTGCATACGTAGCGGTACCCCTGTAGGGGCTGCTGAGTGTAGTAGTCGGTCTGTCACCATGCTCAGCCAGGCACACACTTTTCAAGCATCCAGAGACATGAAAGCAGTCCTTGTTTTTGTTTTTTTGTATTTTATTGAGGGGGGAATTTAACTTGCATAGGAATAGGAAACTTATGAGATCCCAAGGTAATTGATCAAAATTTGGGACCAACTATATACACCACGGTATATACAATCTCCTCTTCTCCTCCTGCACTTCTTGTATGCAGACTATCACCCCTCACTACTCCAGTGCATCACTTACTTGCACTTCCTGGACCAGCTAGCACTGTAGGCCTGATACTGGCTCAGCCAGGCCTAAAGCAGATGCCCTTTACAGGCAGGGACCACAGGCCCCTATGGTGTAGCAAAAATAGAAGGTTTCAGCACTAGCTTTCCCTGTGGCTATTGATCCCAGTACCACCTGTTCAGGCACTGCCAGCCCTCCTGGCTGCAGCTGCCCTTTTCTTCTGCCTGTGCCACCACAATCCTCCAGACTGGTTTTGCACCCATCCCAGACTGCTCCATCTCAGTCCTCTCAGGCGTGCCTCCCAGTCCTTCCCATGGTGTGAACACTCTCCAGCCCTCTTGGCTGCCCCTGTGGAACTTCTGCAGACTTGCCCGGCAGTGTTCTCCTGCTGTCCTCTCTTGCGCTCCTCTTGTGCCTTCTGGTCAGGACACCTCTGTGGGTTGTAAGAGCCCAGGGCCAAGGTCACCCCCCCCCAGACTGGGGAGCTCCCTTAAAGGCCCCCGACAGCCTAACTCTCCATCTCCATCTTCCACCTGAACAACTCCTCCCTAGCTGGGCTGACCCTGGGTATTTAAGGAGGCCTGCCCCCTGCCAATCCAGATTGTGGATTGGTCAGGGCTCCTCAGAATACCCCCTATCTACCTCTCTTTCCAGATAACACCAGAAGATTCTGGAAAGAAGTGGGAGGACCCAGTGACACCAACTGTGAGTCACCCAGCTCTATTCTGAGTCACTCCCAACCCAGATCACAAAAACACACCCATGCTTGGCTCCCGGCAAAGCCTGGAAATGTACCTACTCTCAACAAATAGACACTATCACTCCTAGCAGGGTGCTACACATACACATTATTATTATTATTTTATTTGCTATTTTTTTTCCCATGAAAGTGGAGTTACCCTTTAAGCCATCCAACAGTATTCTGCTGGGCCCTTTCTCTGCTTGGCCTCCTACGTAAGCAGGAACAGAGCTAAAAATGATGGTGTGTTTGAGTATTCAAGCCATATAAGAATATATATGGCTTTACCCTTCCATACTCCACTTATACCAATGAAGAAACAACTAAACTATACTATTTTATTTGATTTTCCTTTTTTTTTTTTTTTTACTATTGGATAGCTTATTTTTTTGAGGTGCGCAAAGGGTTAAAAAGAAATCTTAAGGTAGAATTTTAAAACGCCCTAAAACAAATTTTCTTCTCTTCTATGTGTTTAAAGATTTGTGATGCTATCTCGGTACTTTCCAGCGGATTGTGGAATTTGGAGTTATATGGGATTCAGGAACTTGCTAAGCAGACTCGTGATACGATCACTGGATTGAACATAAAGCATGCTTTTTGTATTCGCTGTGTGTAAACACACTAAGCATACACTTTGCATTTAAATATGAATTTCAAGTACAGCAAATTTGGAAAGCTGTGTTTATTTAAAAAAAATGTGTGTGTGTGTGTGTGTGGGGGGGGGGGGGTTTACTTAGAAACACGGAGAAGACTTTTGTGTTTTTAGGGCTTTTTGCCCCAGTCCTTCTGAGGCCCGATTTCACACATGCGGGCCTCATATCATCAGTTCTGTCACTTTTTTTCAAAGAAAAAAAAAATGGATGAAGTTTTCATCGGTTGCTCATCGGTTGCTCATCCATAGGGATGGGCTCAGGCGTGTTCGAATCATAGTCCCAACCCACCTGAACTTTCCCATCGGGAAGCCGCCACTGCACAACACCAATCGTAGGCAGTGAGGCATTTCCCGGCCCGCAGCTGCACACGCCCTGACTAGGCTGCGCTTGAATGGCGGTGTGCAGGGACGGCTTCCTGGCGGGATTGCTCAGGTAGGTTGCGACTACGATCCAAACATGCCCTGAGCCCATCCCTAATCATCAGTTGCTCCTCAGTAAGGATGAGCGGAACACCCCCCCCGTGAACCTGCTAACAGACCTAAACTTTGTGTGAACTTTAGAACCCGATTAAAATCTATGGGACTCGAACGTTCAAAATCTAAAGTGCTAATTTTAATGGCTAATATGCAAGTTATTGTCCTAAAAAGTGTTTGGGGACCTGGGTCCTGCCCCAGGGGACATGTATCAATGCAAAAAAAAGTTTTAAAAAACGGCAGTTTTTTTCGGGAGAAGTGATTTTAATAATGATTAAAGGGAAACAATAAAAGTGTAATATTCCTTTAAATTTCGTACCTGGGGGGTGTCTATAGTATGCCTTTGAAGGGGCGCATGTTTCCCCTGCTTAGAACTGTCCCTGCACAAAGTGTCATTTCTGCAGGAAAAAAAGTCATTTAAAATCACTTGCGGCTATAATGAATTGTCGGCTCACTCATTGATTAAAAAAAAAGCATGGGGTTCCCCCAAATTCAATTATCAGGCCCTTCAGATTCAGATCTGGTATGGATATTAAGGGGTACCGCACGTACATTTTTTAAAAAAATGACGTGGGGTTCCCCCTAAATATCCATACCAAACCCTTCAGACAAAATCTGACCCCAAGTAACACTTTTTTGGGAACCAGTAGTGATCAGTGCTATGCACTGATCAATGTATAAATGACACTGGCAGGGAAGGGGTTAACACTAGGGGGCGATCAAAGGGTTAAGTGTTTCCTAGGGAGGTGCTTTCTAACTGTCAGGGGGACAGACTGACTGGGAGTAGAGCGAGATCGCTGTTCTCCTCCCCTTTTAGAACGGGGATCCGCCTTGTTTACATAGGCAGATCCCCGTTCTTCCTCTGTGAGCAATGATTGTGGGTGGCCGCCGGGCACGCGTATCGGCCTCCGAGCCATGGCGTAGGGGCGCACACACGCGCACCCTGTATCTATTACACGAAACGACATACAGGTACGTCGTTTTGTGCAATAGAGCCGCCCTGCCGCAGTATATGTGCGGTGGGCGGTCTTTAAGTGGTTAATAAATCTACCCCTTAACCTGCATGATTGAAAGAACTGAAATCCAATCAATAAAGGGGTTGGTCCAGGGACAGTCAGGCTGGGGAGGAAAGAGCCGCATGATGCTGGACATTCTCCAGCCAGGAAATGAAGTTGGCTTTTGACTTGTTGCAGGTTTCTAATGCACATTGCGAGAAGCTCACAGCGTGCAGTGAAATCAGAATAAGCCATTTCAGTATAGGGGAAGGACGCCGTACAACTGGGCAAGACTGAAAAGGAAGGCTGGAGATCAGATTTAAAGCATTCTGTTGCTGAAATTGAAATGGCAGAGCTCCTTGCTAGTGATGGCCGAACGGTTCGCCCGGCGGTCGTTTCGCGGCGAATTTCCGACTTTCGCCGTCCGCGGGTTCGAACGCCTTTTTCCGTCGTTCGCCCCGGCGGACTTACGTGTTTAATGTATACAAGAACTTTAACCTTTCGTGACACGTTTATCATGTGTTACAGGACAACCAATTGAGACATGACAGCTCATGGACACTTGGACATTCCCCCTAACCTATAAATACACCCGATCCGGTGGCCATTTTACATTCTTTCTTCTGTCACTGTAGGGAAAGGATCCTGTGTGGAGTAGGGACAGAGAAAACGCTAGCTATTTGGTACACAAAAGTTCTTTTCAGGACTGGTATAGGTGTTAGGTCAGCAGCCTGAGTTTCTTTTGTCAGTTTAGATAAAGGGACAGAGCGCTGTATGCTGCTATTTTAGGGACAGCTCAGCCAGATTAGTCTTTCTTCATCATCATCATCATCATCATCATTAGCTGTTACTATCAGGTCCACAAAAGAGCTGTTCCAGCTAATCGTTCCAGCCTACTCTTTTTTGCCAATTTGTATAGGGACAGGCAGGAAGCAGTGTGTCAGGCAGTGAGGATAATTTTAAAGACTTGCTGTTACTATTAGTTCCACAAAGGTTCTTTTCAGGACTGGTATCAGTGGTACGGTAATAGGCTTGTACACGTATAATATTCTTTCTTCCAAATATAGAAAGAATATTATACTTGACTGCTGCCCTTCTGCTGCAGTCTGCTAATCATTCACAACTCACTTGTTCCACAAAAGTTCTTATAAGGACTGGTAACTTGGTCTGTCTAGGGTGCTACGGTACATAGGCTTGGGTGCGGTACAGTCTGCTGTTCTGTAAGGACCGCTATCGGTCCACAATAGATAGGGTTGCCGTGCACTACTGCTGACCGCTGCCCTATACTGCAGCAGTCCTTCAGCGGTATAGGGACTGACGCACAGTCTGCTAAACACTAATACACAACCTGCTTGGTCCACAAAAGTTCTTATAAGGACTGGTAACTTGGTATAGGGTGCTACGGTACATAGGCCTGAGTGCGTTACAGTCTGCTGTTCTGTAAGGACCGCTATCGGTCCACAATACATAGGGTTGACGTGCACTACTGCTGACCGCTGCCCTATACTGCAGCAGTCCTTCAGCGGTATAGGGACTGACGCACAGTCTGCTAAACACTAACACACAACCTGCTTGGTCCACAAAAGTTCTTATAAGGACTGGTAACTTGGTATAGGGTGCTACGGTACATAGGCCTGAGTGCAGTACAGTCTGCTGTTCTGTAAGGACTGCTATCGGTCCACAATACATAGGGTTGCCGTGCACTACTGCTGACCGCTGCCCTATACTGCAGCAGTCCTTCAGCGGTATAGGGACTGACGCACAGTCTGCTAAACACTAATACACAACCTGCTTGGTCCACAAAAGTTCTTATAAGGACTGGTAACTTGGTATAGGGTGCTACGGTACATAGGCCTGAGTGCGTTACAGTCTGCTGTTCTGTAAGGACCGCTATCGGTCCACAATACATAGGGTTGCCGTGCACTACTGCTGACCGCTGCCCTATACTGCAGCAGTCCTTCATTGGTATAGGGACTGACGTACAGTCTGCTAATCACTAACACACAACCTGCTTGGTCCACAAAAGTTCTTATAAGGACTGGTAACTTGGTATAGGGTGCTACGGTACATAGGCCTGAGTGCGTTACAGTCTGCTGTTCTGTAAGGACCGCTATCGGTCCACAATACATAGGGTTGCCGTGCACTACTGCTGACCGCTGCCCTATACTGCAGCAGTCCTTCATTGGTATAGGGACTGACGTACAGTCTGCTAATCACTAACACACAACCTGCTTGGTCCACAAAAGTTCTTATAAGGACTGGTAACTTGGTATAGGGTGCTACGGTACATAGGCCTGAGTGCGTTACAGTCTGCTGTTCTGTAAGGACCGCTATCGGTCCACAATACATAGGGTTGCCGTGCACTACTGCTGACCGCTGCCCTATACTGCAGCAGTCCTTCATTGGTATAGGGACTGACGTACAGTCTGCTAATCACTAACACACAACCTGCTTGGTCCACAAAAGTTCTTATAAGGACTGGTAACTTGGTATAGGGTGCTACGGTACATAGGCCTGAGTGCAGTACAGTCTGCTGTTCTGTAAGGACCGCTATCGGTCCACAATACATAGGGTTGCCGTGCACTACTGCTGACCGCTGCCCTATACTGCAGCAGTCCTTCATTGGTATAGGGACTGACGTACAGTCTGCTAATCACTAACACACAACCTGCTTGGTCCACAAAAGTTCTTATAAGGACTGGTAACTTGGTATAGGGTGCTACGGTACATAGGCCTGAGTGCGTTACAGTCTGCTGTTCTGTAAGGACCGCTATCGGTCCACAATACATAGGGTTGCCGTGCACTACTGCTGACCGCTGCCCTATACTGCAGCAGTCCTTCAGCGGTATAGGGACTGACGCACAGTCTGCTAAACACTAACACACAACCTGCTTGGTCCACAAAAGTTCTTATAAGGACTGGTAACTTGGTATAGGGTGCTACGGTACATAGGCCTGAGTGCAGTACAGTCTGCTGTTCTGTAAGGACCGCTATCGGTCCACAATACATAGGGTTGCCGTGCACTACTGCTGACCGCTGCCCTATACTGCAGCAGTCCTTCATTGGTATAGGGACTGACGTACAGTCTGCTAATCACTAACACACAACCTGCTTGGTCCACAAAAGTTCTTATAAGGACTGGTAACTTGGTATAGGGTGCTACGGTACATAGGCCTGAGTGCGTTACAGTCTGCTGTTCTGTAAGGACCGCTATCGGTCCACAATACATAGGGTTGCCGTGCACTACTGCTGACCGCTGCCCTATACTGCAGCAGTCCTTCAGCGGTATAGGGACTGACGTACAGTCTGCTAATCACTAACACACAACCTGCTTGGTCCACAAAAGTTCTTATAAGGACTGGTAACTTGGTATAGGGTGCTACGGTACATAGGCCTGAGTGCAGTACAGTCTGCTGTTCTGTAAGGACCGCTATCGGTCCACAATACATAGGGTTGACGTGCACTACTGCTGACCGCTGCCCTATACTGCAGCAGTCCTTCAGCGGTATAGGGACTAAGAGTTTTGTCACAGGGTGATTTAAAAAATGACAGGCAGAGGAAGAGGCAGGCCCTTCCGCAGGGGTGGTAGGGGTAGGGCAGGAGCAACAGCCTTGAGCCAAAGTGGGAAGTTGCAGAAGGTGCGTTCAATTACTTTAAAGGACGCACCAGACTTGGTTGAGTGGCTCACTCAGCCTTATTCTTCTGCACCCTCCTCATCCTCTCGATCTGCACCCTCTTCTTCACTCTCTGCTATGTGCACCCCCAAAGACACTACCACCAACAACACCACCACCACCACATACCTTCCGCTTGAGTGCAAATGGGGGCCTTCATGCTCCAGTGTTTTAATAGGGACCCCCGTATAAAAAGCATGAGGGTCAAGGACCAGTACTGGGTGGCAACGTACTTAGATCCCCGGTACAAACACAAAATGGCGGAAATGTTACCGCCGTCGCAGAGGGCTGTCAGAATGCAGCACTTCCAGGCCTTGCTTCGAGAAATGCTGCATTCTGCTTTTGCGTGCGCTGGCAGAGGAGCAATTCCCACTCCCAGAGAAGGATTTGCGGGTACCAATCCAACAGCGCCTGCAAGAAGAGGCCGGTTTGAAGATGTGTTGGTGACTTCGGATATGAGGTCATTCTTTCAGCCGACCCATCGACAGGTGTCATCCGGATCCAGCATCAGGGAACGCCTAGACCGTCAGGTGTCCGACTACATTGGGTTAACGGCCGATGTGGACGCTCTGAGGAGTGATGAACCCCTAGACTACTGGGTGGGCAGGCTTGACCTCTGGCCAGAGCTTGCCCAATTTGCAATCGAACTGTTGGCTTGCCCCTCATCCAGTGTCCTGTCCGAAAGGACGTTCAGCGCAGCAGGGGGGATTGTGACCGATAAGCGTACTCGCCTAGCTCACGACAGTGTTAACTACCTCACATTTCTAAAAATGAATGAGGCATGGATCTCGGAGGAATTCAACACATGTGATCAGTAGACCATGTATATGTCTATAAACAATTTTTGGAATCAAGCACACAGACCTTCTTAATTCATTTGGCTCACTTCCCTGACCCAAAAAAGCACACCGTACTATATGCCCCTACCCTCCTCTTTGAAGAGGTTGAGCGGTGTCATATTTCTACTGGGGCTGCTTATTATGAGGGGTTCCCACCATCCCTGTGCTGTGCTGACTTCCTCCTGGGTGTTCTTATTATGAGGGGCTCCCACCATCCCTGTGCTGTGCTGACTTCCTCCTGGGGGTTCTTATTATGAGGGGCTCCCACCATCCCTGTGCTGTGCTGACTTCCTCCTGGGGGTTCTTATTATGAGGGGATCACACCATCCCTGTGCTGTGCTGACTTCCTCCTGGGGCTGCTTACGGTGCTGCTGTCAGCGCTGTATGTCACGGAGCTGCTGTCAGCGCTGTATGTCACGGAGCTGCTGTCAGCGCTGTATGTCACGGAGCTGCTGTCAGCGCTGTATGTCACGGTGCTGCTGTCAGCGCTGTATGTCACGGAGCTGCTGTCAGCGCTGTATGTCACGGAGCTGCTGTCAGTGCTGTATGTCACGGAGCTGCTGTCAGCGCTGTATGTCACGGAGCTGCTGTCAGCGCTGTATGTCACGGAGCTGCTGTCAGCGCTGTATGTCACGGTGCTGCTGTCAGCGCTGTATGTCACGGAGCTGCTGTCAGCGCTGTATGTCACGGAGCTGCTGTCAGTGCTGTATGTCACGGAGCTGCTGTCAGCGCTGTATGTCACGGAGCTGCTGTCAGCGCTGTATGTCACGGAGCTGCTGTCAGCGCTGTATGTCACGGTGCTGCTGTCAGCGCTGTATGTCACGGAGCTGCTGTCAGCGCTGTATGTCACGGAGCTGCTGTCAGCGCTGTATGTCACGGAGCTGCTGTCAGCGCTGTATGTCACGGAGCTGCTGTCAGCGCTGTATGTCACGGAGCTGCTGTCAGCGCTGTATGTCACGGTGCTGATGTCAGTGCTCTGTATTACGGTGCTGCTGTCAGTGCTCTGTATCTCCTGCACCCTCTTGTTTGCCTACCCTGGTCCCTGACCTTCCCTCTCCTCCATTGCCTTCATTAGCTCCATAGTCCTGAATTGTCAGAACAATTTCCCAAATAAAAAAAAAATGCTTGTAGTTATCGATCCCAAATTCACCTCATACATGTATTATGCTATTGTCCAGGTGGTGGGACTACGTGCTACCCCCTAATAATTACCCCGTGGCCGCAAATTCGACCTAAAGGTTTGCGAAATTCGCCTCCCATTGAAGTCAATGGAGCCCGCGGCGAACGGTCGTTTTCGCGAACGTTTGTGCCCGTTCGCGTTTCGCGTTCGCGAAACGTCCCGTCGGAAGTTCGTCCATCACTACTCCTTGCGCACAAAGAAAGTAAATACATCTGCTCCCCGCACACACACACACACACACACAAATGCAGATCAAACCCAGAGCAATATCCTTCACAAAGTCTCCGCAGAAACCAAAGCTTTTTTTTGAAGCGTCCATCTCATGGAAACCTGCTGTGCTCAATGAGTCCTACGGCCGACCTCCATGTCTCTCTATAGAGCACAGCTTGTCCGCTGCAGTGGGTTGTAAAAAGTGGTTGATAGCCGTACTACTGTAGATATGACAAATAAAGCCATGAAAATCCAGCAATATCAGATCATCAAGGAGATGTACATAAGCATTCAAACTATTTTTTTCTATTTCATGCTGTTGCTGTATATATGGTAACGTGGTTGTAAACCTCAGTCGTGAAATATGAACAAAGCATATCCCTCTATAGCAGGGTTAGGCAAACTCCCGGCACACAAAGCCTCTTTTGCCAGTGTCCTATCCTATTGTGTCCCCCATCGGATAGTGTCCGCTGTGTACTGCGCATGCGCAGTACACAGCACACACAGATTCCGAAAATAGCCGAAGATGAACGTCGCCTGCGCCGTGAGTCCAGGTTCTAGCCCCACCATCCAAGTGGACATAGAGTTAGAATATAAAAGAGCTGAGAGCAGCGAGGCCGAGCCCGAATCGTGGCGAGCGAAGCAAGACCATGAGGGGCCCTCTAATATCGGCAGCCCTATGTCCACTTGGATGGTGGGGCTAGCACCTCCACTCATGGCGCAGGCACCGATCATCTTCTGAGATTTTCCGAAGATCCTTCTGCTCTGTACTACGCAAGCGCTGCGCCTGCGCAGTACGGGGCGGACAGTATCCAATGGCCAGACTGAATATGCCAGAACACCGGCACTCGACTCCCTCCCCATCAGCAGAGCAGCGCAGGGAAGTGCCAGTGAGACACTAATGAATTCCAATTCCAGAATTCCCCACGCCGCACTGAGGGGGAGACACTGTGCCCCCACAACATTGTGAAAGATGGGAAACATTGTTTGGTTCTTTAACTTTAGGGCCGGTTCACACTGCGGGCGACTGCGATCCGACTTCAGGTCGGTCTAGGTTGCCTCAAGTCGCCTCCAGGTCGCGCTGCATTAAAAACAATGATAGTCAATGGAGCTGTCTTAATATACACTACTGCAGTAGCTCCGACTTTTAAAAAAGGTTCCTGTACTACTTGGAAACGACTTCTAGGCGACTTGTACCCATTCATGTCAATGTAAGTCGCCTCTCCTGTTCATCTGTAGGCTACTTGCAGGCTACTTGACAGGAAGTCACCCAGCCCCCACTGCAGGCAGCCCCTCCTTTCCATACACATTAGTTTCGTTTTCCTGGTTATCTTGAACTCACACAGACCAAGAGCTCAGTCCTGCAAAATGTCTGCTATGAACAGGAGAGAACCAGTGGACAATGAGTCCCTCATACGCTTTGTTCGGGAGAGAAGGTGTCTGTATGCCAAGACTGTATGGCAAGTGACGTGGAAAGTGGACAATGACATACAGCATATGTACTTGCCTTGTGATCGACATCCGTGTATACTTGAAAAACTTGTCATCAAAACTACGCAAGTTCTCATACATAGCCCAGAACTGCCCTCTGTTATGTCAATTGGCAATGATTGGATGGATCCAGTAGCGACGTCTTCTTCCCATCCTCCTCCTCCGCTTCATTTCTTCTTCTTCCTCTTCCATCAGTACTGCCAAACCAGCTGTTAGGACAGCTGACATAAGGTAACGCACAGAGAGCATTTTGGACACAGAACAACTGGCAAAAACAGGAACAAGGAAGAAGACAGGAACAGGAATGATGTCACAAGGGGTGAAAGCTCACTTGTACAGTTCCCTGTCCTGGAGGCGACTTGTAAGTCGCCCCAAGTCGCGCTGTTAAGTCGGATACAAGTCGTATCCGACTTGGCTTCACAAGTAGTGTCGCCTCGTGTCGCCCCCTGTGTGAACCAGCCCTTACTGTAGCTATGATCCTCAGCTTCTGTGATGGAAAAGAGATTGGGTGCAGTTCTGCTGGGGGGGGGGGGGGGGGGAGTGTGGTCCCTGTTCCAGGAGGAGGACTGTCATTGGCCACTGCTAAAGCCAATCACAGTCCTGCTAGCCCTGCCCACCGCCTGGGAGGAAGATGACCCGCTTGGTTGCCACTACCAATCTCAGAAAGAAGGGATTTCACTGTGATTGAGAAAACCCCAATCAGGTGATGGTTTGTGGAATTACTGTTGAGCTTCTGGGAACTTTGTTGAAATTATTCCTGAACCTTTGCATCACTTACTACTGAACCCCGGCACTGCCATTTTTAGCGGCACTTTACCATTGTGTTAGCGGCGCTTTTCGGCTTTTGGGCCCTGCTAGCAGGCGGAAAAGAGTTAAAAGTGCCCGCAAAGTGCTGCTGCAGTGGCACTTTGGAGGCTCTTTGGCGGTGCTGCCCATTGATTTTAATGGGCAGGGGCGCTTTAGGAGCAGTGTATACACCGCTTCTAAAGCACCTCAAAGATGCTACTCGCAGGACTTTTTTTGTACGGCCTGCCAGTGCACCACTCCAGTGTGAAAGCAGAGGCGCTTTACAAGTGCTTTGCAGGCACTATTTTTAGCATCTGTAAAGCACCTCGGCGTGAGAGGGGTTTCAAAGTGACTGATGTACACCTACAGCAATTTGAGCAGCCATACCAACCTGCCACCATATAATGACAGCAGCTAGTCGGCAAGCAGTTAAAGTGACACCTAAAGTCTAATTTTTTTTGTTTAATAATAAAAAAATATGTTATACTTACCTGCTCTGTGTAGTGGTTTTGCACAGAGCAGCCCCGATCCTCCCTTTTCTCGGGTCCCCCACCGACGCTCCTGGTTCCTCCCTCCTGCTAAGTGCCCCCACAGCAAGCAGCTTGCTATGGAAGCACCCGCGCCAAGGCGCTGCTCTGTGTGTCCATTCAGACACAGAGCTGTGGCTCAGCCCCGCCTTCTCTCTCTCTTATTGGCTCACTGACTTTCATACAGTTGTGCTCATAAGTTTACATACCCTGGCAGAACTTATGATTTCTTGGCCATTTTTTAGAGAATATAAATGATAACACAAAAACTTTTCTATCACTCATGGTTAGTGTTTGGCTGAAGCCATTTATTATCAGTCAATTGTGTTTACTCTTTTTAAATCATAATGGCAACAGAAACAATCCAAATGACTCTGATCAAAAGTTTACATACCCCGGTTCTTAATACCGTGTGTTGCCCCTTTAACATCAATGACAGCTTGAAGTCTTTTGTGGTATTTGTGGATGAGGCTCTTTATCTTCTCAGATGGTAAAGCTGCCCATTCCTCTTGGCAAAAAGCCTCCAGTTGCTGAAATTCTTGGTCTGTCTTGCATGAACAGCATCTTTGAGATCTCCCCAGAGTGGCTCAATGATATTGAGGTCAGGAGACTGAGATGGCAGCTCCAGAACCTTCACTTTATTCTGCTGTAGCCAATGACAGGCCGACTTGGCTTTGTGTTTTGGATCATTGTCATGTTGGAATGTCCAAGTACGTCCCATGTGCAGCTTCCTGGCTGATGAATGCAAATTTCCTCCAGTATTTTTTGATACCATACTGCATTCATCTTGCCATCAATTTTGACCAAATTTCCTGTACCTTTGTAGCTCACACATCCCTAAAACATCAGAGATCCACCTCCGTGTTTCACAGTAGGAATGGTGGACCTTTCATCATAGGCCTTGTTGACTCCTCTCCAAATGTAGTGTTTATGGTTGTGGCCAAAAAGCTCAATTTTGGTCTCATCACTCCAAATGACTTTGTGCCACAAGGTTTGAGACTTGTTTCTGTGCTGTTTGGCATATTGTAAGTGGGATACTTTGTGGCATTTGTGTAGTAATGAGTTTCTTCTGGCGACTCGACCATGAAGCCCATCTTTCTTCAAGTGCATCCTTATTGTCCATCTTGAAACAGCCACACCACATGTTTTCAGAGAGTCCTGTATTTCACCTGAAGTTATTTGTGGGTTTTTCTTTGCATCCCAAACAATTTTCCTGGCAGTTGTGGCTGAAATTTTAGTTGGTCTACCTGACCGTGGTTTGGTTTCAACAGAACCCCTCATTTTCCACTTCTTGATTGAATGAATGAATGAATGAATGAAATACTTGTATAGCGCACAATGCGAACTGAATCGCCTCTAGAGTTTTAACACTGCTGATTGGCATTCTCAATTCCTTGGATATCTTTTTATATCCCTTTCCTGTTTTGTACAGTTCAACTACCTTTTCCCGCAGATCCTTTGACAATTCTTTTGCTTTCCCCGTGACTCAGAATCCAGAAACGTCAGTGCAGCACTGGATGAAAGATGCAAGGGTCTGTCAGGAGTCCAGAAACTCATTGACCTTTTATACACACACACTAATTACAAGCAAAACAGATCACAGGTGAGGATGGTTACCTTAAGACCCCTTTCACACCAGGGCGTTTTGCAGGCGCTATAGCGTTAGAAATAGCGCCTGCAATCCGCCCTAAAACAGCTGCACCATTGTTTGTAGTGTGGAAGCCTGAGGGCTTTCACACTGCAGCGGTGCGCTGACAGAACGTCAGAAAAAAGTCCTGCCAGCAGCTTCTTTGGAGCGGTGAAGGTTTACCGCTCCTCCACCGCTGCTCCCCATTGAAATCAATGGGGCAGCGCTGTAATACCGCCGGCAAAACGCTGCTAACCCTTTCTCGGCCGCTAGCGGGGGTTAAAGCGTCTCACTAGCGGCCGAAATGCGCCACAAATCCGACGCTAAAACGCAGCTAAAAATAGCGCAGTTTTACTGCTGACGCTATGGGCGGCGTGGTGTGAAAGGGGTCTTAATAGCCATTCAAACCCCTTTGTGTCAACTTGTGTGCATGTTATCAGGCCAAAATCACCAGGGTATGTAAACTTTTGATCAGGGTCAATTGGTAGTTTCTGTTGTGATTATGATTTAAAAAGAGTAAACAGAATTGATTGATAATAAATGGCTTCAACCAAACACTAACCATGAGTGAAAGAAAAGTTTTTGTGTTATTCATATTCTCTGAAAAATGGCCAAGAAATCATAAATTCTGCCAGGGTATGTAAACTGATGAGCACAACTGTAGCTGCCAATAGCACCTGATGCTGTGTCTCAGCCAATCAGGAGGGAGAATCCCGGACAACTGAGTCTCTCATGCAACATCACTGGATAGAGATGGGCTCAGGTAAGTATGAGGGGGGCTGCTGCACATAGAAGGTTTTTTTTATCTTAATACTCCCTGGGGGTTAATATGAGCAGCTGCACCTTTTGACAGGCACTCGTTAACGCCAAGTCCCCCCCCCCAGCAAAAAAATTAAGTCAGCTGCTACACATACTGCTACAAATCATTGGTAATGATTAAGCACAAGATGTATGTGTGAAACACGTCTACGTGACCACAGTTTGGTGTCTCTGGTGTTATCTTTGTGAAGCAAATAAAAGGCAATCGGAAGTTCTGGATGTGCAGGCCATTGCTTTCTTTCTTTCCAAGTTTCCCACGGAGCCGGGCCGGGGGTTGGAACTCTGCAAGATACTCCAATCAGCCTCATCTTTTTCTTTTCAAATGTTTTTATTGATATATAAAAAAGAATCATTACACAAGTACAGAAGGTCGCACAGTAGCGAGCAATTATAGCATAGATATACAGGCAACATTTACAGTACGAGGCCAACGTATAAAACATAATAAATCAAATGAAAGCGTCCAAGATCCATTAGTACCGACAGATCGCTTTAGTGGAAAATAGCTACTTTGGATCAAAGGTAAACTGAAGGGGGAATCCCACTGAGAGGAGGTCCCCAAGTAGGGTTAATCATCCCCAGAACTGGGGAACAGAAACCATTCAAAGAGTTTATACCCTACTGTAGTTTAAGTACAGGAGAAAACATAAAAAAAAGACTAATAAAGTCAACCAGCCACAAAGAAAGAAATAGAAAAAGAAATAGAGGCAAGGAAAAGTAAAGTATAGAAAAAGTGCAAGGGAGCACAGGGAAGAAACGGGACAAAGAAGGGACAGTGGGCGGCCCAGTGTCCCCAAGGGTCTCAATAGAAAATAGAAAATTGGGGCGCCCCTAGGTAAAAAGCTAACATTAAAGTTATAGTACTAAAAGGTAGGGATCAAAATTTGGGGGTAGGAAGTGGTCCACCCAAGGTTGCCAAATCCTACAATAGAGAGGGAGTCTATCTAAAATAATTGCTTCAATTTTGCTATGAATCATGGCCTGAGTAAACCCTGATTGGTTTACTTCCTCTTTTTTTCCCTGCAAAGGTAAAGCATAATGGACTACTATGCATCGCATAGTAGCTCATTATGTGTCACTTACCTGACACAGGAGCCAGCGAAGTCACCGCTGTCCCCTGTAGTCCGCCGCATCCATCTTGCTGGTGGCGTCTCGCAGCTCCGACGAATGACAGCAGCGAAGCCGCGATGACGTCACTCCCGCGCATGCGCACGGGAGTCGCGTCTCGCAGCTCCGCCGCTGCCATTCGGCGAAGCCGCGATGACGTCACTCCCGCGCATGCGCACGGGAGTCGACAAATTAGGCAGATCCATTCTTGGACTTGCCGCATTTAGTGCGCCTGCGCGCCGCTGTCTACGGCACATGCGCCGTAGACAGCGGTGCCCATTTTCGGGCAAATATCTCCTAAACCATATAGGTTTAGGAGATATTGCTTGGACCTACAGGTAAGCCTTAATCTAGGCTTACCTGTAGGTCAAAGTGGTTTGAAAGGGTTTACTTCCTCTTTAACTTCAGGAATGCTCAGGGTCGCAGATTTCCAGGCTTTTGCGATGGTCTGCTTTGCTGCTGTAACTACCTGAAGGAGGAGCCGTGTCTGGGGTCGGGTAAACCTGCGGGGTATTAAGTTTAGTAAGGCAATCGTTGGATCTGGCGATAGAGTACATTGTAAAAGTCTGGATAGGATAATAAAAATTTGCTTCCAAAATTCCGTCGCCACTGGGCAGGCCCACCAAATATGAAGGTGCGTGCCAAGCTCATTACACCCCCTGGAAACAGTTTGGAGAATAGTTTGGCACAAATCTGGATATCCTGGCTGGGACCAGGTACCAACGCATTAAGACTTTATAGTTGGCCTCAGCCGCGATTATATTCTGAGTAGCGATTTTAGTGTTGAGCCAAACTCTGCCCCAATCTTCAGGTTCAAGACTAAGAGAAAGATCATGAGACCAAGAACTAGTATACAGTATAGTGGAGGAGAATTCAGGCTAGAGGAAAGATAGGAGTAGAGGCAGGATATGATTCCCGGAGAGTGTGGGTCCGTTTTACAAATTGTCTCAAAAGGGGTCAGTCGGCCTAGGTCAGTGCATGATTTAGTGTTCATTTGGACAAAGTGGGCTATTTGGAGGTATCGAAAACACTCTTTATGGGGAAGCTTAGCTTTGGCTTGCAAGACTGGGAACTTTAGGATTGCATTACTCGATACCAGGTCACATACTCTAGTAAGGCCCCTTTGGGACCAGGCATCGAACAAGGCGGGATCCGAGTAAGCGGGAGTGAAACTTGGGTGGCCAATAAAGGAGAGTAAGGGGGAATGAGGTGATTGTAATTTATAAGTAGTCTTCAACTTGTCCCACAACCCCAGTGAGAAACGGGTGACAGGATTACAAATCGACTTCCTTGCTGAGGATGGCAGCCACAGTAAATGAGATATGATCAGGGGATAGGCATCTACAGCTTCGAGGCTGACCCACAGGGGTGTCTCAACGGTCGCATGGTAAAGGGCTAATTGAGCCAATTGCGCTGTGTAAAAGTAAAGCCTGAGATTGGGTACACCCAATCCTCCCTGCGCCTTATGGCGAAACAGGGTCTGCCTGGAGACTCTAGGCCTAGTTGACCCCCAGATGTACTGAAAAATACGACTCTGCATGACACGGTGGAAATACGGGGGGATCGCGACCGGCAAACGGGTGACAGGATTACAAATCGACTTCCTTGCTGAGGATGGCAGCCACAGTAAATGAGATATGATCAGGGGATAGGCATCTACAGCTTCGAGGCTGACCCACAGGGGTGTCTCAACGGTCGCATGGTAAAGGGCCAATTGAGCCAATTGCGCTGTGTAAAAGTAAAGCCTGAGATTGGGTACACCCAATCCTCCCTACGCCTTATGGCGAAACAGGGTCTGCCTGGAGACTCTAGGCCTAGTTGACCCCCAGATGTACTGAAAAATACGACTCTGCATGACACGGTGGAAATACGGGGGGATCGCGACCGGAAGTACCCTAAAAAGATATAGCAACTTGGGCAGCAACGTCATTTTCACGGCCGCGATCCTACCCAACCATGAAACACAGAGCGGTTGCCAAGAGGTCATAAGGGATGTAAGGTTACGTAATGCGGGGAGATAATTGGACTGGAACAGTTGAGCTGGGTCACTAGTGAGTTTAACGCCCAGATATGGAATAGAAGATGTTGACCATTGAAAGGGATAAGTTTCCTTTAAATTTTGAAAGGTTTCCAATGGCAGAGACACATTGAGGGCCCGCGACTTAGTTTGGTTTACCTCCAATCCAGAGACCAAATCAAATTTATCCAAAAGGTGGAAAAGGTTTGGGAGCGAGGTGTGAGGTGAAGTAATAAACAGGAGAGCATCATCAGCGAATAGGCAAAGCTTGTGCGACACAGAGGCAATGTCCAAGCCTTTGATATTGGGATCTGTTCTGATCAGGGCCGCTAAGGGCTCTATGGCAAGGGCAAAAATTAGCGAGGAAAGGGGACATCCTTGCCTAGTTCCACGCTGGATAGGGAATCTATCGGAGGTGAAGCCTGAGTATTTAACATAGTCCTGTGGGTGGGTATAAAGGGCCTGAACCCATTGTAAAAAATGAGAGCCAAAGCCCCAAAGCTGTAGCACATACTGCAAATATGGCCAGGATAACGTATCAAAGGCTTTTCGAATATCAAGTGAAAGCAGGTGCATTGGGATTTTACGAGATCTGCCGATATGTTGCAGCAGAACCACTCAACGTATATTGTCGCTAGATTGCCGTCTAGGGATAAATCCCACTTGGTCTTTGTGAACCAGGTTACCAATAAATTGATTAAGACGCAGGGCTAGTACTTTAGCTAAAAGCTTAATATCGGTGTTTAAAAGAGATATGGGCCTATAATTAGACCAAAGCGTGTTATCACTATTGGGTTTAGGAATCATTTATATGATTGCAGTCCAGCCTCATCTTTTTATACATCTGGAGCAGGGGTTCTTTTTTTTTTGTAGACTGGAGGTGGACCAGATCGGATGGGCCAATGTGAAAGGGGCCTTAAAGCGGTTGTATACCCCCCCCCAAAAATTTTTTCCCTACACCTGTAAGGCAAAAGGCATATGCGGTGCATACTAACTCATTAAAGCGGTAGTAAACCCGCAATGTTTTTTTTTTTTTTTTTTTTTTTTTTTTTTTAAACCTGCAAAGCAAAAGGCATAATGAGCTAGTATGTACCGCATACTAGCTCATTATGAAATACTTACCTTAGAACGAGGCCCCGACATCTGGCCCGATCCACGCCGAGGGAGCCGACATGCTCACTCGGCGTCTCTTCCGGGTATCACGGCTCCGGCGCTGTGAGTGGCCGGAGCCGCGATATCGTCACTCCCGCGCATGCGCGCGGGAGATTTCAGTCCGGCCGCACGAGCGCTGCCGGATTTTCACGGAGAGAACCCCCTTGTACGCATGCGCCGCTGCAGTCAGCGGCGCATACCGAGGGGAATATCTCCTAAACCGTACAGGTTTAGGAGATATTTTTTTTACCTACAGGTAAGCCTTATTATAGGCTTTCCTGTAGGTAAAAGTTAAAAAAATTACCATACAACCACTTTAAGGAATACCTTAGAACGAGGAGTCGTTAACTCACCTGGTCCACGCCGAGGAATCTGACATGTTGCCTCGGCGTGTCTTCCAGGTATAACGGCTCCGGCGCTGAGAGTGGCCGGAGCCACGATGTTGTCACTCCCGCGCATGCGCTCAGGAGACTTCTTTCCGGCAAAGTCCGGCATCTGCTTTCAGCCGAGAATCCCCTGTGCGCATGCACCGCTGAAGTCAGCAGCTCGGCTCATTGCGAGGGGAATATATTCTTTTTACCTACAGGTAAGCCTTATTATAGGCTTACCTGTAGGTAAAAGTTATAAAATTGACTTTACTACCGCTATAAGGGCCAGCAAATATGTGGTGAAGGAAAAAAAATAAAAAAAACTTGCTCAAGGTTGATTTACCAAACCGGTGAATAAAATGAGGCAATTATGTATATTTAAACATCTGAATTCCTCGTTATTATTACCAGCAGCACTTTAGCTATTAATAAGCGAGATAGCGAGTGAAGAGAGAGCACAATACCAGTTCAGCCCGGCTTCCAGTGTTCTGAGTGTCAGCAGCAATTTGTGAGAATCAGATATAAAAATGGATCACATGTTGTTTTTCAGTTTTTTTTTTTTTTTTTTTCTCCGCTGTAACATAGGAGCTTTTATCATATGCCCACCCTCCCCTCACCACACCATAGAAAGCCCTCAATCATTCTTCTTATAAACATTGAAAAGTGCCAAATTGGTTCAGGAGGTAGAGTCCTTGCCCGCCGCATCATTGTTTTCCCATCTAACCGCCACAAACAACACTTCTCAGATGTCACAAATCTATAATTTTGTAGGTGATGTGTTGGAAATATTAAAACTGATTTAAATCTGTTCCATTTATCTTTTTTTTTTTTTTTTTTTACCTTTTTAGAATAATGGTTTCATTTCTACATCACCAGTGACTTTATATTTTAAAGCTTAATTTTTGCATTAAGCATAAACTTTATAAATACAAGAGCGTACCTCCCAACTTTTTGAGATGGGAACGAGGGACACATATTAGCAAAAGTATGCAGGGATAGGACACACCCCCTTTAACCACTTAAGCCCTGGACCAATTTGCAGCCAAAGGACCGGGCCCCTTTTTGCGATTCGGCACTGTGTCACTTTACCTGACAATTGCGCGGTCGTGCTACGTGGCTCCCCAACAAAATTGGCATCCTTTTTTTACCACAAATAGAGCTTTCTTTTGGTGGTATTTGATCACCCCTGCGGTTTTTATTTTTTGCGCTATAAACAAAAATAGAGTGACAATTTTGAAAAAAAATGCAATATTTTTTACTTTTTGCTATAATAAATATTCCCAAAAAATATATAAAAAAAATTTTTTTCCTCAGTTTAGGCCGATACGTATTCTTCTACATATTTTTGCTAAAAAAAAACGCAATTAGCGATTTATTGATTGGTTTGCACAAAAGTTATAGCGTTTACAAAATAGGGGATAGTTTTATAGCATTTTTATTAATATTTTTTTTTTTTTACTAGTAATGGCGGTGATCAGCGATTTTTATTGTAACTGCGACATTATGGCGGACACATCGGACATTTTTGACACATTTTTGGAACCATTGTCATTTATACAGCAATCAGTGCTATTTAAATGCACTGATTCCTGTGTAAATGACACTGGCAGTGAAGGAGTTAACCACTAGGGGGCAGTGTAAGGGTTATGCATGACGTTATGTGTTTTTTTTATTGTAGGGGGCGTGGCCTGGCATGTGACATCACTGATCGAAAGGGAACAGATGATCGGTGACAGCCACACAGGAAAGCACGGGCAGAGGTTTGTTTACACAGACCTCTCCTGGTTCTTCAGCTCTGTGACCCTACGGTCACGGAGCACAGGACAGGGCCAGGAGCACGCCGCCGCCGGCGCGCTCCCGACCCACGGCTGGGCACTTAAAAAGCAACGTACAGGTACGTGCTTGTGCTCAGCCGTGCCATTCTGCCGACGTACATCGGCGTGAGGCGGGCCTTAATTGGTTAAAGGAGTAATCTACCAAAAAAAAAATTACTTAACCACTTAAATACCAGCGGCCGCAGTTGTACTGTGGCAGGTTGGCTCTATTGCGTGAATCGCCATCATCGTACGTCGCTTTGTGTAATAAATATAGCAGGTGCGCAAGTGCCCCCAAACACGGGCGATGACCACCCGCGATCGCTCCACACAGAGGCAGAACAGGGATCTGTCAATGTAAACACGGCAGATTCGCATTCTGACAGGGGAGCTGAGCGTCATCGTCTGTTCCTAGTGATTAGGAACAGCGATCTCTCTCTCTCTCTCTCTCCTCTTACCCTGTCAGCCAAGCCCCCATACAGTTAGGCTACTTTCACAATGAGGCCCTTTTGCAGGCGCTATAGCGCTGAAACTACCTGCCTGGAGTTTGCATGTTCTCCCTGTGCCTACGTGGGTTTCCTCCGGGTATTTCCGGTTTCCTCCCACACTCCAAAGACATGCTGGTAGGTTAATTGGCGTCTGTCCAAAATTGGCCCTAGTGTATGAATGTGACTAGAGGACCTTGGATTGTGGTCTCCTTGAGGGTAGGGACCGATGTGAGTGTGCGATGTATGTCTAAATTGATGGCGCTATATGGGTACCTTAAATAATAATGAGATGTAATGTACAGGGATAGTGTCATTTACACAGGAATCGGTGCATTTACATAGCACTGATTGCTGTATAAATGACAATGGTCCCAAAAATTTGTCAAAAATGTCCGATGTGTCCGCTATAATGTCGCAGTCACCATAAAATCGCTGATCGCCACCATTACTAGTAAAAAAAAAAAATTATTCATAAAAATGCCATAAAACTATCCCCTATTTTTTAAACGCTATAAATTTTGTGCAAACCAAGCAATAATCACTTATTGCGATTTTTATTTTTATTTTTTTTACCAAAAATATGTAGAAGAATACGTATCGGCCTAAACTGAGGGAAAAAAATTATTTTTTTATATATTTTTGGGGGATATTTATTATAGCAAAAAGTAAAAAATGTGTTTTTTTTTTCAAAATTGTCGCTCTATTTTTGTTTATAGCGCAAAAAATAAAAACCGCAGAGGTGATCAAATACCACCAAAAGAAAGCTCTATTTGTGGGGAAAAAAAAAGAAGTTGATTTTGTTTGGGAGCCACGTCGCACAACCGCGCAATTGTCAGTTAAAGCGACGCAGTCCCGAATCGCAAAAAGGGGTCTGGTCTTAAGCCAGCAAAATGGTCCGGTCTGAAAGTGGTTAACGGAAAGGCATTCCATCAGCTCCTGTGCCTGTAACTGGGGAAACATCCTCAAGAGAGATGCAGAGAGAAATAAACCAGGAATCTGATATAAAAAAACAAAAAAACAAACAATAAAATGGTGGTATAATGGAAGTCTTGGCCCAATTTTTAAAAATGTTTTATTGGCATGCTAAAAACTTTATTCATCAGTGTCTGAAGAACAAGTCCCCTCTTACACCCAGAGAAACCAATCCAGTTTTCTTTTACATACGTCCATATTTCCCAGGACAAGAAAAGGATATATTTGGTTGCTGAAATAAAAAAAAATTACAAATTATTGGGTGTGCATTTTACTCATGGTAACATTGTTTTTTTTTTTTTTTCTGTTAAGGCTATACTAGCTCCCTCCTCTATGGCTTGGTTTCTCAGCTCGCAGTATCCCAGCTCGGTCTGCTCATCAACCATCTTCATTCAGAAAACAAACACATCGTAGTTTCATTTTCAAGTTGTCTTCATCTCTGTGTGGAGAAATTCTCCTGACTTTCAGCTGAGTCCAGAACCTATACAATTCAGGTACATGTTTCTGTTTTAAATGTAGATGGCAATAACATGAAGTGGTCCTATAGATAATAAACATGTTATCTGACAGAGGATACGCTTTTGGTGTTGCATATGTCTTTTTTGTCATCTTCGGTGCATGCTCACCTTGCTGTTTTTTTTCCCTGTATTCTTGTCAATCGGTGGCAACATGCAGGTTTAAGGGGGGTGAAGGGTTAGGCTTCATGTACACTGGACGTTTGGAAAACTCTTCTAAACAATGTAACTTGACAGCTAGTAACCATCATGAAAAAACGCCCAAGGGCTTTCACACTGGGGGCGGTGCGCTTGCAGGATATTAGAAAAAGTCCTGCAAGCAGTGTCTTTGGGGCTGTTTGGGAGCCCTTGTATACAGCGCTCCCAAAATTCCCTGCCCATTGGAGTGAATAGGCACTGCTTATGAAGTGCCTAAGAAGTGCTTCCAAAGTGCCTCCGCAACACAGGCATTTTTAACCCTTTTTACGGCCGCCAGCGGGGGTTAAAAGCTATCGGCCAAAACGGCGGTAAAGTGCAGCTAAAACGAGCAGTGCTTTACCGCAAGTGCATGGGCAGCCCCAGTGGGAAAGGGGTCTTGGAAGCATTTTCAATAAGGAATAATTTCTGACCATTTGCAATGATATGATTCCCCATTAAAAATGCCTCTTTACCAGTGTACATGAGGCCTTACTTGTGTCAGGAAAGGATTCACTTGCTGGTGGCGCTGTACCTCCCAGATCTATGGACTGCAGTGCTGATGTTCACCAGTGGGTGTCTTTCAGCAGTCAGAGGCTGATGTCAGCTCAGGAAAGGATTCACCTGCTGGTGTCACTGTGGTTCCCAAATCTTTAGGCTGCAGTTCTGTTGTCCACCAGTGGGTGTCTCTCAGCAGTCAAGGCTGTTGGTCAGAAAGGATTCACCTGCTGGTGTCACTGTGGTTCCCAGATCTTTAGGCTGCAGTTCCGTTGTCCACCAGTGGGTGTTTCTCAGCAGTCAAGCTTGTTGGTCAGGAAAGGATTCACCTGCTGGTGGCACTGTGGCTCCCAGATCTTTAGGCTGCAATTACGGTGTCCACCAGTGGGTGTCTCTCGGCAGTCAGAAGCTGACATCATCCTCCTGCAATCAGGCATCGCTTGATGCCTGATTGCAGTGTATTTAAACCTGGTGCATGCTGTTACACATTGCCTTGTTATTTTCTCCATGTGCCCATGATCTGTGTTCCTGGAGCCTGCATCCCGTCTCCTGTTCTTGGACCCTGACCCTAACTCCGACCCTACAGCCTGATCCCTTCCTACCTGCTCATTCCGTCTCCTGCCTCATTCCCAGCTCCCTCTGCTTGATCTCCCGTGTATGACCCTGGCTCTGTTACGTTTATGATCTGGTTTTCACGTTATCTGTATATATTTGATTTAGGCAGTTGTTTATTGTGTGTTCGCTGTTTATTTTGGTGCGCTGGTTGGGTTACACTGTTTGTTATACTGGAGGTGCGTTTTTCTTTGTGTTATCCACTTATCTTGTAATAAATGTTATATTATTTACACTTTACCTGTGGTTGGTTACTCTGTGGCAGTCCACACATATTTCTGGTCACACCGGTTCCTGACAACTTGCCTCACACAGAAACTAGTAGACGGGTGGTAGTGCTGGATCAATAGGAATGAAGAGTGTTGTTTTTTTTTTTTTTTTTTATGCAAAAAAAGGGGGTGTTCTCCTTGGAGGAGCTCAGTCGGTTATGGCAGTCTGTTATATATATAGACCCAATTTGAAGTCCTAGGCTGCTGCCTCTCTGATAACAATGGAGGATTCGCTCATTGGAGCATCAAATCATTGGTATGTAGTTGGGGCACCTAGTAAAAATGTTCATCCTGCTAGGAAATATTATTATATTTACTGAACAAGAAACTTAGATGCTGCCTCCATGTTTTGGGAGGTTCCCCCCCCCCCCCTTTCAGTTTTTTTTTTTAAATCATTTGGGAGTTGATCAAGGTGGAGTTTGCTGAAGAGCCTGGATTCGGGCTATACAGGCTATCAGCATAACCTTTATTAATGTGAGTGTAGCTGATAGAATGGATGGATTCTGTCAGATGCCCTAAACTTGGCTGGGTTACATTGGCTCTAATAATCGAAAATAGTAAATTTTTTGGCTAGAAGCCACATCCAAAACCAAAAGGTGCGGGACCAGTGAAACCAGAACCCGTCTAAGCAACCGGACCTCAAGGACTCAGCATGGTAGACAAAACGAGAATATATAAATAAAAATATATATCTTTATTTATACTGTACATTTTAAAATTGTGTTCGTAAAAACAATGACATATAAGCCTATAAACAATCCACAAAATAATGTTGTAAAGAAATTCTACTAAGGTACCGGAAGACTATAACGTTTCAACAGGTTTCAACTAGGGGTGCACCGAATGGGTTTTTTGGTGCCGATACCGGAAATGAAAAATACACTAGGCCGAAACCGAAACTGATACCAAAAATGACTGATGCCAAAAAGTGATTATCAAGTGATGATGCCATCGGTTGTTAGGACGCCGGCAGCTAGAAGGTTGTAATGTTGCACAATTAAAACCTGCGACCCCTTTCACACTGAGGCGCTTGAAAACTGCCCATAAAACGCTGGGCGCTTTTGAGGAGTAAGCGGTGCTGTTTAAGGCCGCGTACATACGGGCGGACTGTTCGCCCAACTTAGTCCGCTGAACAGTGTTTCAGCGGACAGTCTGCTCGTGTGTGGGCTTCAGCGGACAGTCTGATGAACAAAGTTTTTCGGAATTTCCGTAAGACAGTCCGCTGAAACTTGGTTTTGTCCGTCCAAACTTGGTTTCAGCGGACAGTCCGCTCATGTGTAGGCAAGTTGGACGAACTAAGTATCGCACATACTCAGAAAGGGTTTACACGGCCGAAGGTTGCATTGCAGTGTATTGGACGTCGTTTTTCTAGTCCCGTCGTACGTGCTGTACACGTCATCGCGCACGCTTTCAGCGGACTGTTCGTTCATCGTGTGTGGTCAAGTCCGTTCATGCAAATTTTGAGCGGACTGTTTGTCGGATTGTTTGAAGAACTAAGTTGGGCGAACAGTCCGCCCGTGTGTACGCGGCCTAAGGTCACATGACTCAAGAGAACCATTTTGCGACGCTTTAGAAGCCCTTTCAGGCGCTTTTGAAGCACTTCCCATTTATTTCAGTGGAGAGGGGCATTTTTGAGGTGCTCCAAACATGCTCCAAAGATGCTGGTTGCAGAAATTTTTTCACCGCCCCACCAGCGCACTGCCCCAGTGTGAAAGCATCCATTGATATTAATGGTAGGCAGTTTTGTAATAAATTACAATGTTGGGCGTCCTACTTGGACTTGTGGATGTTGCTACGCTATATAAAACTATAATAATAGTTTTTACATTTTAGAATGGGGTGCTTTGAGACTGTCCATCTTTTTTAAAGGGTGCCTAGAGATTGTCCATAACTTTTAAAGGGTGCCTTGACTGAAAAAAAAAAGGTTGAGAAACACCACTATAGGACTGTCCTCCCCGGAGCCCTAGTACAGCTCCATAGCATGAGGTTGGGACCTCACATGCTTCCACAAGACATTTTTAGATTTAAATTGGATTTTTTTTTTTCGAAGTGTGCGCAATTAATGCAACAATCTGCTCACAAGCTAAGTGCGCTCCGACACCTCCTACAACAGAGCCTGGTATTGTTCCCCCACACTTAAGTTTACCTGAGACCCCTTTTACCATCTGTGACTCGGAGGCTTCACAGCCATCTCCCGAAGAGCCTATATTTCAGTTCCCATATGTCTCAGTGTATTCTAACCTGCACTTAGGGGATCAGGGGATCAGCTTTCTGTTACAGGCATTGGATATTTTAAAGCTGGGGCTACACAGACCTTCCTGTTACATTCTGTTTGTAAAACCTTTTTGTATGAGGACTGGAAACAACCTGTGAAGTCATGGCTCCCTCCTGATAATGTGAAGGAGAGAATGCCCGCACTAGATGTTTCAGTCATCCACCTTAATGATCATACCATCAAACAGGTTGATGACGATCTTACCTTTTGGGGGTTTAATTGGCTATCAGTTAGATTCTATCCTAAGATCTGCTCAAACTATCTGGTGTAACTGTCTGTTTTGTACTGATGATTACCCAGATTTGTGCATCCATGTCAGGGTGGATTAACACTTTTAGAAGAGACTGCTCGTTCTCAAAGTCAAACCCTCATACCCTGGAGCTTGTGGAAGAAAAGGTCTAATGCCGTGTATGTACACACAACCGGACTTTCTGTCGGAATGAACTCTGATGGACTTTTCGACTGAGTTCCGCTGAAACAGACTTGCCTACACACGATCACACCAAAGTCTGATCATTTAACGCAATGACGAACGACGGGACTAGAAAAGGGAAGTTCAATAGCCAGTTGCCAGTAGCTGCCCTTGCGTCGTCGTTTGTCCGTCGGACCTGCGTACAGACGAGTGGTTTTCTCGATAGGAACTGGTTCCGGCGGAAAGATTTGAAACATGTTCTATTTCTAAAGTCTGTCAGATTTTTAGACAGAAAAGGTCAGAGGAAGCCCACACATGATCGAATTGTCCGATGGATTCGTTCCGTCTGAACGTTGCTGTCGAAAAGTCCGGTCGTGTGTACACAGCATTAAGCACATTGATATAGCTGTGATGGTCTCTTGCAAGCATTTAAGTGTTTATCTTGCTTGGGCGTAATGCCAGTCCACATGTGTAGGATGCTTTTGGCTTCATGTCTGGCATGATGAAGAACCTCAAATGGAACATTTAATTTACTCACCCATGTAAGGGTAGATATCTCCTCCTTGGAAATGTAATTTCCAATACCCTCTGATGGTCAGATGGTACACCTACTAAAGTGCAGGAAGTCTGTAGATGGGACACAACAACCTCATTCTTCATCTGCTTCTTTAACAGTACCTGGTTTCTGTCCTTTCCAAGGCCAAGTATTCCCAAAAGGAAAATTAAATTTACTCAACCTTTAAGGGAAGAGGTCTCTTTGGCTCTGTCTAGGGCAATACCATTCAAGTTTCCTCAGATGGTTGGAGTTTATGCCTACTTCAGCGCAAAAGGTCTGTAGGTGGTGCAGGACAACCCCTTCATCTGCCTCTTCAACAGTACCTCATAGATGTTCACAGCCTTCTCTAATCTCAAACTACAGATTTCATTGCCATAAATCCTCTGTTTAACCCGCTCACCTCCGACGTAAAAATTACAACCCTACTTTTTCATGTGGGAGACTGCATATTGTTCTGCTGGATTTTTATTTTTTGTTTTTGTTTTTGTTTTTCATTGACTATTTTTATATTAAAATATTTTTCTTTCTTTTTTCCTTTTTTATATAACAAGGAGAAAAAAAAAGAGAATATAAACAAAGGACATTGTATAAAGCCAACAATTGACCAGTATACAATAAAGCATAAATTGAAAGGGGCTCATGGATTGAGTAAGGAAGACATCAACAAGTGGCAATTATAATATTTTGCAAAAACTATATAATGAACAGTCTATCTTAATGAACATTAGTACTCAAACCCAATCCCAGAGGGACCACTTGAAACAGTACAGGGGTCCTGCTGGATCTTTATTACCTTGTATCCTAGCAGTTTTTTGATTCTCCTGTAGTTGCATTGTAAGAGCCGGTTCACACTGCGGGCGATGCGAGGCGACACGATTTGCCTCGCCTCGATCTGACAAGTCGCCCCCGTTCTGTACAATGGAACCGTTCTGAGAGGAGCGACTCGAGTCGCTCCGACTCAGAAAAAAGGTTCCTGTACTACTTTCGGGCGACCTCGGGGCGACTTGCATTGACTTCTATACAGAAGTCATCTGCAAGTTGCCGCTGAGGTCGCGGCAGGTCGCGGCGAGGCAAGTCGGTGTCGCCTCGCATCGCCTGCAGTGTGAACCGGCCCTAAGGGTTTTTAATTTAAGTTTTTTTTTTGTTTTTGTTTTTTGCTCCTTCCTCTGGAATTGTTTCATCCCATTGTGCTTTTTTAAAGAATTGTCCCATGCACTCTGGAATATCTGATCCATACCCTGATGGGAATTTTTCTCTGAGAGTGTTATCCCATTTATTACCATGGATCCAACGGTCTGATTTGAAATCCCCACTCTTCTCCCTCTTCTTTGTGCAACACTTACAGGATGGACCATATGGATTCTGATTGGTCAGAGTGAGATGATTTGATCTGTGCCAGAAGCTTTGCACAGAGAAAAGAGAACTAACCCGATAAGTTACAAAGTATTCCTTCAAGTCTAAGCTTTGTAGGAATTTAATGATATCTTCATGATACTTCTCTGTGAAACCAGACTCTTCGGTGTACTTTGGCAGTTTTTACTCTCTACTTATGACACAGACTGTTGGATTCTATCAAGTGCCACCTATTTCCTTGCTTCCCTATTGTAGAATTCTATAGACAACCTTACCGAAATGAGTCAGTACCTTTAACGCTCACAGTCCCTGCAAAAGAGTCTTCATTGTCTACTGTCCAGAGTGTATCAGATTCTTCCAATTCCCTTTTTTTAGGGAATCCCCAGAATTACCTAGGAACCCCATGGCTTGTGGTCCTCTTTTCTTCCTGCTGTCTATCCCTTAGGTTTTCCTTCTATTTTGCTTTAGTCAGAGTGGGAACTGTACTTTTCCTGTATGCTCTTCAAGTCTGTGTTGGCCTTTTTCCTTCTCAAAAGAAGTTATCTTCACTTATAAATTCTATACCTCCCCAGAGTGTCTACAGACTGCACACTTTTATTCTGCTGTATACTTCCCCTTGCAGGATATTGTAAGTCCAGAGGTCTTCATGGGACTGAGTCATTGGAAGATAGTTCATCGTACTATTATATTTTGCACTTATTTTTAACTAAGGTCTCATAAGTGGAAGCGCGAGGGGGTCCTCATCCTAGAACCTCTACAGTGGATGCTGTCCTTTGCAAGACCAAGTTTTTTTCCTATTCCTAGAGTCATCTCTTTAATACTTTAAAATCTCTTTAATACTCGGTCAGGTATGGCTATCTCATCCTCAAACATGTTTGGCTGTGAACTGGAAGAACTCCTTTTATTTTTCTATTCCCTTTTATTTGTCAGTTGGCAATACAGTGAATGGTCACCTCTGCCTACCTTTTTATATAGGTGATGTCAATCACCTTTATTTCTCCTTTTAAAGGATTTAGGATTAGTATTCCTCTTGCTGTTTAAGATTTCACAGTCAAAGGGTTCTAATATCCATAACTGTCTCTCTTTAGGGAGTGCTTTTCTCTCAGATGACATCCTTTATCAAAAACAGGAAGAAGATCTGGACAGCCACACTCAAAAAAAAAGTTTTTTTCCTTTTTATTCAAAAATTCTTGTGAACAAATATACAAGCCACCGCAGGAACAGAGTGCTTAGTCAAATCTATGACTCAGGGCTACATTGAAGTGTGAAATGCGTTAGCTCCTGTCTGTTCCTGCTGTGGCTTGTATTTTTGTTCACAAGAATTTTTGAATAAAGGGCAAAAAAAAACGTTTTTTGAGTGCGGCTGTCCAGATCTTCTTCCTGTTTTTAATTGCGATATGCATTGCCGGCACCTGGGCTTCCAAGCTGGATGAGAAGGTTTTCTACTGTCGCTTGAACTACTTGGAGCAGTGATATCTCTCTCTCTACCATGACATCCTTTATATTTGGGTTTCCCTCTCCCTGAAGTAGAGGGTTAAGGGTTTACTAGTTGGCTGCTTTTTTAGGTATATCTAGTTTGTCTCCTCTTCCTTTCTTGAGGTCAAGGGTTAGGTTTGCTAGGCTTAGGCATTTTGTTTCTTTGTTGACCACCGGGGTCTGTTGGTCTGAGTTATTCCCCTTTATAGTATTAGTTGTTCACCTGCTTTTTGTCCTTAAGGCGTGTGACTGGTTGTTTTCTCCTCTGCTGGTTGAGGCCCATTGCTCTTTAAAGTTCTAGTTTTTCCCGATGTAATTATCTGTCCTTGTCTAGAACACCAGATTAATCCGTAGTGTCATCTCCTTGGTGCTGATGATCTCCATATTGGTTGACTTGTCTCCATCCAGCCATTGTTCAGGCCTTGATTCCTTCTCTTACTCTTTCAGAATATTACTTCATCTGTAGGATTTTTCAGTGGTAGTCCACTCCTCAGTTGGACTGATTTTGGATATCCCACATCATGTCCAATCATGTCTACGTCCTCTGTCCCTCAATAGACAATAAGATTTCTGTACTTACCATAAAAGTCCATGGAGGCACACAGGCCTCCTTCCCTCGCGTTAGGCCTTAGGTACCACTTGCTCACAAAACTGAGGCATGACACTTGTTGTCTGTCTCCAAATTTCCTTTAGGTGGCAGTATAACCCACATGTCAAAGAATTTCTATTGTCCTGTGTCCCTCAGTGGACTCCCAAAAAAAGATTAGTGCAAACATTTTATTTTTAAATATTACTAATAACTAATTAACGAATGACCCGAATTTTATCTTCAATTTTGCTTTCAGCAATCCAATGTATAGCATTTGGCAGAGCAGCAGTGTCAGTCTAACTTTGTATATAGAAATAGAGAAACCCCCTATGAGTGGGACTTTATAGGTACTACCATATCAACATTAATAGAAAGATATAAAATTTATTGTACAAAGAGAAAAAATGTATAATTACAATTACAAAAAAAACACATGAATAATCAAGGATGCATAGTAATATACAAACAATAGTGAATTGGTACAATGGAAATGACCCAAACCCAACGACATTTCAGAGATGAGTTGTATTCTCCCTCATCAGGAGTTTTTCTCAGGTAATGCCATATCTACAAAATTTAAATGTAGAGCAATCGGCCAACAAATCCTGGCATAGACTGTTACAATATCATGAGATTAATACAAAGCATATACTTACATCCTAGTCACTAGATGTGTACATTTAGGCATCCAAAACGATTTTTTAAAATAAATGAGGAAGAGACATCATGACACAGGGCCCCACACCGGTCCCGTCTGCCCATATGTTAGTAAGGATTGTATAAACACTTGAAATAAAGCGAAAAATTCAGGGGGGAAATGTAAAAAAGTCCCCCACTATATCACATATCCTACCAGCCACATTGGAGTCTAGAATACCAGACCAACAGAGGGCTGTCATGTATACTGGGGCCCCATAGATGGAAATCTGAAAGATGAGGGGCAGACATAAAAAAATTCAAACGTAATTATGATGTACAGAAATGACATGGAAAAAAAAAATATATAGAGAGGCCCGTAACATATTGTAAAAATAAGACCTCACCTCAGTCAATCAGTAATGTCGCTTACAGGCCAATAGCAGAGCAGAGAGGGGCGCCCTGGGGACCCCGGGAATCCAATGAGTATACACCCGCTGGCAGGTAAAGATGCTATCATAAAGAAAAGAAAAATCCAAAAAGAAAACCACAATAAACCAAATTGTAAGGCCAAATATGTCTGTGTACATCATGTGGTATCTAGAGTAGATGTAAAATGCATCAAACCCAAGAGACATTCATATTGGCTAAAGTAAATATAAATTACCTGCTCAGTCTGGGTCTGAATCGTGGATCCCACGAGCACCTAAAATGAGCGTCCATCTCCTAGCCCTGCTTAGCCTGTAATGAATCCATGCTTAAATGCTGAACATAACACAGCTGATCAGTCAAACACGCCGATCGGCTGTGTGTCCGTCTGCCCCAAGCCAAACCTCCGAAGGCGGGCCAGGTGTCCAGGTGTTTGTTTATCTGAACTGGAGATTAAGGGCCCAGTTTTGCTGTCGGAGAAGGGATGCCTCGCTGAACAGAATTCAAATTTACACACATCTGTAATTAACTTACACACATCTTTAACTACACAGGGAACACTTAAAGAAGTGTATTTGTGTAGCACCTTCTAGTGTTCGACAACACAGGCAAATTTATTAGACTCATGTTAAGTGTGAGTCTGGAATATGGGTCAGGGTTTATTGCAGGTAAAGCTGGATGACTCATACAGGCAGGTCTCTGGTGTCTCCTCCTGGTTCAGGGTGTTTGGAGAAACTTCTAGAAGCTAGAGGGCAGAGGCCAGGAGGGTTGATCTGCATACTTATGGGGGCTTGGCCAAACCCCAGGCAGTGGGCCTGGCAGGGTTGCTGAGCCAGCCCTTAGATATGGATGAGCCATGCTGGCAGGGGAGTTTGGTGGTAGATGGAGTGTTGAGGAGACTGTGTGGGCGGCCTAGGAGGGGTCTCCTAGGTCTAGGGGTAACTGGGCTCAGCAGGCTGGCTCAGGGGGACCCACTCATCAGAGTGGTTTGACATGGAATCCTGCCTGAAGAGCAGTGGGAGCATAAAGGACAGAGTGAGTACATTGTGCATCCAGGGACATTAGGTGGCCTAGGAGGGGTCTCCTAGGTCTAGGGGTAACTGGGCTTGGGCTGGCTCAGGGAGACCCACTCAGCAGAGCGGTTTGACGTGGAATCCTGCCTGAAAAGCAGTGAGAACATGGGGGACAGAGTGAGTACATTGTGCATCCAGCGACATTTGGCGGCCTAGGAGGGGTCTCCTAGGTCTAGGGGTAACTGGGCTTGGTTGGGCTGGCTCAGGGGGACCCACTGAGAAGAGCGGTTTGACATGGAATCCTGCCTGAAAAGCAGTGAGAGGATGAAGGACAGAGTGAGTACATTGTGCATCCAGGGACATTGGGCGGCCTAAGAGGGGTCTCCTAGGTCTAGGGGTAACTGGGCTCGGGCTGGCTCAGGGGGACCCACTCAGCCGAGCGGTTTGACATGGAATCCTGCCTGAAAAGCAGTGGGAGCATGAAGGACAGAGTGAGTACATTGCGCATCCAGGGACAATCAATAGGGGGGAGACTCCCACATATAGCAATCATTCCAAAAAAGGACAGCGCTGTCCTTAACCCTTATAATACCTTGCCTTGGGAGATCTTTAGAAGCAGCCAGGAGGGCTGGTATTGCTTGCAAGCAGTGTAGCTGGGAGCAG
Organism: Lithobates pipiens; assembly: GCF_037356315.1. Taxonomy (NCBI): domain Eukaryota; kingdom Metazoa; phylum Chordata; class Amphibia; order Anura; family Ranidae; genus Lithobates; species Lithobates pipiens. Next base: position 26,403,974 of record NW_027507748.1, on the reverse strand, counting down.
ATCTACACAAGGAGAGGATACACTCCTGCATGCATTTGCCTCAAGTGTTTGTGCTATTTCCAAGAGGGGCTTAAAGCTCTTAGTCTGTAATGGACTTTTGCTTCTAAATCCACTAAGGACTGTGTGAGTAAAGGAGAGATAGCAGTCTGGGATCTTTTTGTACAGAGGAAGGAAGTTTTCCCCTGTTTGTTCTTCATTCAAGTTGGGCATCCAATGAATTGCTTCACCCATCCAAGATGTTACTCCTAATAAAACATATAAACAAAGCCAAGGGGACTGATTTCTTTTGCCTGGATGCAAGCGGAGAATGCGCGTTTGCCTGGCTGTGCAGGTGTAGGAGAGCCAGTTACCAGCAGCCCCTGCAAGGGTAGCGCTACACATGAATGCAGCACCTTGCTACACATCTTTTTTTTTTTCGTTGGAGAGTATTTATGCCCCTCTGTGGCCAGGGGCAGTCGCAGTGAAGCAAGCGCATAGGAGCAGTCGCAGTGAAGGAAGCGCACAGTCCCTCGTGGCACGCTGCCCGAAGCGAGTGACATTTTATGCATCTGTTCAGCCACAAGCTTCATCACTTTTCCCAAATGAGTCATGACAGTTGTAGAATGCTTTCACACTGCGGCCTACATGAGGGGGAAAGTTTCATGAAGTGGTGTTGCTACTGAATAAAAAGATAGTGGCACGTTGTTGCTGCAAAAAAAAAAAAAAACAGTGCCACATTGTTATTTAACATCAAGTCTGTTCATCGTTTAATGCTCACAAAACATTTTTTTTCTTAAAGCATTGCTGCTCATACTCCTTCCTCATTGCCAGCTCCTTGTATTTTAGTTTTCCTGAAAGCATGACATGCAGTGAACTGTCTTGTTGTCCACTAATATCAGCATGCTCTGTATCACAGTGCCCGTAAACACAAGTTTGTTAAGTCTCTCTCTGGTTCACCAATTGTGTGCTCTTTTGAGGATGTGCAACTCCACAACTCAAACACAAGCGTGTGTGTGTGTGTGTGTCTATATATTCAGACACACACACACAAGGGGGAGATGAGATGAAAACAGGAGGGGGGGTGTGAGAGACAGAGAGAGAGAGAAGGGAGGATGGGGGGCAAAGAGAGATTGAGAGATGGGGGGGCAATTAAGAGACACGGATTACCTGCAGATGTGGATTACTTAGGGTGTGTAGTGTGTGACAGGGCACAGTGGGGTCCCCCTTCCCTAGGGTCCCGTTTGCCCTGCACACTTCTGGACACTGGATGGCGCTAGTGCATGGGGTGATTAGGGAGTGCCCAGGCACTCCCCGCCAGCCCTCCCGCACATGCCTGTGGTTATAGGGAGCATGGAAAAGTGCTGAATGCGGAAAATTATACTTTTATCTTGAAGTCCTATTGCAAAATAGCAGACGCGCCTAGGCATTACTGTTCTGTAGCCTCCTTGCAATGTATCTGCAATGTGAGGACCCTTGCGATGTGATCTGCAATGTGAGGACCCTTGCGATGTGATCTGCAATGTGAGGACCCTTGCGATGTGATCTGCAATGTGAGGACCCTTGCGATGTGATCTGCAATGTGAGGACCCTTGCGATGTGATCTGCAATGTGAGGACCCTTGCGGTGTGATCTGCAATGTGAAGACCCTTGCGATGTGATCTGCAATGTGAGGTCCCTTGCGATGTGTCTGCAATGTGAGGACCCTTGCAATGTGATCTGCAATGTGAGGACCCTTGCGATGTGATCTGCAATGTGAGGACCTTTGCGATGTGATCTGCAATGTGAGGACCCTTGCGATGTGATCTGCAATGTGAGGACCTTTGCGATGTGATCTGCAATGTGAGGACCCTTGCGATGTGATCTGCAATGTGAGGACCCTTGCGATGTGATCTGCAATGTGAGGACCCTTGCGATGTGATCTGCAATGTGAGGACCCTTGCGATGTGATCTGCAATGTGAGGACCTTTGCGATGTGATCTGCAATGTGAGGACCTTTGCGATGTGATCTGCAATGTGAGGACCCTTGCGATGTGATCTGCAATGTGAGGACCCTTGCGATGTGATCTGCAATGAGAGGACCCTTGCGATGTGATCTGCATTGAGAGGACCCTTGCGATGTGATCTGCAATGTGAGGACCTTTGCGATGTGATCTGCAATGTGAGGACCCTTGCGATGTGATCTGCAATGAGAGGACCCTTGCGATGTGATCTGCAATGAGAGGACCCTTGCGATGTGATCTGCAATGTGAGGACCTTTGCGATGTGATCTGCAATGTGAGGACCCTTGCGATGTGATCTGCAATGTGAGGTCCCTTGCGATGTGTCTGCAATGTGAGGACCCTTGCGATGTGATCTGCAATGTGAGGACCTTTGCGATGTGATCTGCAATGTGAGGACCCTTGCGATGTGATCTGCAATGTGAGGACCCTTGCGATGTGATCTGCAATGTGAGGTTCCTTGCGATGTGTCTGCAATGTGAGGACCCTTGCAATGTGGACACCCCCACTTTAGATAATGGGATATCATCTAAAGTGGGGGTGTCCTACTTGCAGTGCAAGGGTCTTCAAACGGCGCAAGGGTCCGCAGACCAACATAAAAACTTAAACCTTAAAGAACAGCATTACTGTTCTGTAGCCTCCTTACGATGTATCTGCAATGTGAGGACCCTTGCGATGTGATCTGCAATGTGAGGACCTTTGCGATGTGATCTGCAATGTGAGGACCCTTGCGATGTGATCTGCAATGTGAGGACCCTTGCGATGTGATCTGCAATGTGAGGACCTTTGCGATGTGATCTGCAATGTGAGGACCCTTGCGATGTGATCTGCAATGTGAGGACCCTTGCGATGTGATCTGCAATGTGAGGACCCTTGCGATGTGTCTGCAATATGAGGACCCTTGCAATGTGGATACCCCCACTTTAGATAATGGGATATCATCTAAAGTGGGGGTGTCCTACTTGCAGTGCAAGGGTCTTCAAATGGCGCAAGGGTCCGCAGACCAACACAAAATCTTAAACCTAAAAAATGTTGAGGGTTTTTTTATTTTTTTTATTTGTTAAATGCGTTTACACTTGGCAAAAACATGTTGTCAAAGAAAAAAATGTCTCTTTCCTGGACTTTTATACGTTTTATCTTGCCAAAGCAAAATCTCCCACTTTTCACAATGACGCCTTAAAGTAGTTCAAAAGTCTTAAGGTTTTTCAGAGATAAGGGGTATTGGGAGCCTGGTCCCCAGCCAGATGCTCACCAAAAAAGAGCTAGGGGGGCAGTTGGACTATCTCGGTACAATACACTAAAGGTACACTTCAGATATAGAATCAATCATGTGAAAAGGTCTACAAAAGTTTATTATTACACAATATATAACAACAGATCAATAATAGATAAAAATGGGTGATGGTCCATGTGTGTCACCAAGATAATACTCCCCTGATGGGGAAGATCACAGTGGGATAGTTGGTCACAGACAGTGTTTATACTAGTTTCACACTTCATCAGGAAAATATCTGCAGTTTAATTAGCACATGATCAAAAATTAATGCATTTAATCACATGCAAAAGAAAACAATGATTCACACAATATATCAATTTGAACAATATACATTGCATATATGGGGACAGATAGAGGACCGCTTACCCGAGTCCCAGTATACACAAGACACTGTGATCTTCCCCATCAGGGGAGTATTATCTTGGTGACACACATGGACCGTCACTCATTTATATTTATTATTGATCTCTTGTCCTTTATTGTGTACTAATAAACTTTTGTATACCTTTTTACATAGCTCAAGTGTACCTTTAGTGTATTGTACCGAGATAGTCCAACTATATTTACACATGAATACTGTATGTAGAGACCATCCCAAATCGTTCATCTTAAGGTTTTTCACCTTAATGCATTGTATACATTAAGGTGAAAAACCTTCTGTGCTCCAGCTCCCCCTCAGACCTCCCCCTTTTCCATACCCGAGCCTGATCCGATCCAGTGATGTGCATGAGAACAGCGGCTCCCACTGCTGTTCTTCTCATTGGACAGACTGATAGCAGCGGGAGCCAATGTCAATCAAATCGTGTGAGAAAAAGAGGATTGGGGCTGCTCTGTGCAAAAGCATTGCACAGAGCAGGTAAGTATAGATATTTTTGTTATTTTAATACAAAAATAAAAAAAGCCTTAGAACCACTTTCATCAGTTTTCAGCAGCATTTATATTTGTGCTTAACCGCTTTCAAGGATGAAGCACACAAAGGGCAATATTGGAACCCAAATATTTGATGAGCACCTTGAGAATTCATTAAGAATTACTACTCCATCCATCCAACCTGATATTGATGCGTTAGTTTATAAAAAAAAAAAAAAACTGTGTCAGATATCACACTAATCTTATGTTGCCCTCTTTTACTTTTATAATAAAAAATATTACAAAAAAAAAAATGAAAATGTTATTCCTTAGGTACATTCTCTATATCAGTGATGGTGAACTTTGGCACCCCAGATGTTTTGGAACTGCATTTCCCACGATTCTCATGCACTCTGCAGTGTAGTTGAGCATCATGGAAAATGTAGTTCCAAAACATCTGGGGTGCCAAGGTTCACCATCACTGATCTATATCAATGACTATTATCTTTTTCCGCTCATCAGCTATTGTTAGTGTTAGTGAATTATGTGTGTGGCCCAAGACAATTCCTCTTCTTTCAGTGTGGCCCAGGAACAGGAAGGTCAAAATGTTGGACACCCTTGATCTAAAGCATTGCTGCCACTAGTCTCATGAGAATTTAGGTGAGATTTGGTGATGCCACTTCCGTGCTTCTCATTGTTCTCCTTGCTGGAGAGGAAGCTGTACCTGAAAGGGCTTACTGCTTTTTCTTCACTGTTTCTGTTGATTTGTGCTTTCTAAAATGCTTTTGCTGCTCCTTGAATATTAACCTAACAGTGATCAAGGGGGCAGTTCTTACATGAGGAAGCAAAGTGCTGCCTCTACCAAGATGTCTTCACCGTAAGATACTGTGCAGAGCAAGGCATTTCAAGTAAGCCAGTAATGGGAAAAGATTCAGAGGCAAAAGAGGAGAAAACCCAGTGAACTATTTTGTGTCCATTATGTTGTGGCCATTTATCTGTCTCAATCTCCCTGTTGGGATTTTTAATTTACTTTATGAAGAATGCAGTTATGAAAGTTTCTTCCAAAGTAGGGGCCTTTTTAAAAAAAAATGTAGACTTTTATTGAATCCAACCACAAAGTAGTAGAGTAGTGACAACATCAATACACTCCCCCACCCAGTAGTTGACTAGAGCAGCAATATAATTCATAATACAAAATCACAACTGACAATAGACTATACAATAAGTCACCTATGCAAACATATAGGATGTACAATTACAGAATACTACCGCCCACTTAGGTGGGCTTTTTTCCAGTTGCATGGGAGCACCTATAATTGTCTCTCTTATGATAAGCAAACCAGAAAAAGCTACAAAAAAACACAGAAGAGAGAAGAAAGAAATAGAGGGGAGAAGAATAATAAATAAAAAGGGGGGGGGGGCTGGAAAGGGACAAACATAACATGAACTACTGACAAAGGCATTTCCCCCAGCAGGGGTCCCGGGCACTCTAAAACTGGTCAAATCTAGCCATCAGTGGCGACATAGGTACAGTAGTCTTGGGATCAAGAAAATGTGATGAGAAGAAAAGTGCAACGCCCAGACAGATTCCACACGTTGGTGGGCTGACGGTGTTCCTGCTCAGAAAGTCTTCCTAACAGTAATGGAACATGGAGATATAGGGTGAAGAGCTGGAAACCCGTCCTTCCGCAAAAGTCACTTTGTTACATCAAGTGAAGTGTACACAGTACAGTGGCTTTTACGTTTTGGCAATAAACCTTAATCATAGCCATTAAGAAAATGCAATCCGGTAAAACCAAATTTTCCGCTGCTGTTCCCCCCTAAACTTCAAGGTTGCAGTAAGTTCCTCCATCAGTTGACTCACCTCAATTACAGCATTCCATTGACCTAGCGAAGGGGGCTCAGTACACTTCCACTTTTGAGCTTCACAAACCCTAGCTGTGTTTATGAGGTGAACTAAAAGTGACTTCCTATAGTGGAGTTTAGACATCGGGGGTTGCGACGGAATGTCCTGTACCCAGCTCGAGTGCTTCTGTCAGGATAGAGCTTCCTCTAGTCTGGACCCAGGAACCAGGTATTATGGCTGAGCACCCAAGGATTAGATGGCACTAGCGTAGGCGCAAGCTGGAACTCTTTATTGTAAATTCACACAGAATATATAGCACACAAGACCAGGTGGAGCCTGATCGGGTTTACTTCCTCTTTGTTTCACTGCAAAGGCAAAGCATAATGGGCTACTATGCACACCTAGTAGCCCATTATGTGTCACTTATCTGACACAGGAGCCAGCGATGTCCCCGATTTCCAGGGTCACAGACTCCGGCTCTGTGACTAGCCGGAGTCGCGTGACATCACTCAGGAGCCGCCAGTCACGGTATGTCGTTTAATGAAAATGGCATGCAGTGACCCTTCTATAGTGCGAATGCGCTGAGTATATCAGCACATGCGCAGAAGGAATCCTCGCACGGGGAATTGTAAATATCTCCTAAACCATGTAGGTTTAGGAGATATTTGCAGAACCTACAGGTAAGCCTTAATCTAGGCTTACCTGTAGGTTAAAGTGTGTTGTAATGCCCCGTACACACGAGCGGACTTTTCAACATCCAAAGTCCGAAGGACCGAGTCCGTCAGACTATCCGATCGTGTGTGGGCTGCAACGGACTTTTGATTCGCCAAAGTCTGACGGACTTTAGAAATGAAGCATGCTTCAAATTTTCCCGAAGGAACTCCGCCGGACCCGGTCCCCTTCGAAAACTCCGCTCGTGTGTATGCTACTCCGACGGACTAAAACCGACGCTAGGGCAGCTATTGGCTACTGGCTATGAACTTCCTTATTTGAGTCGGGTCGTACGTCATCACGTTCGAATCCGTCGGAGTTTAGTGTGATCGTGTGTGGCCAAGTCCGTTCGGCCGAAAAGTCTGTCAGAACTCCGTCGGAACTCCAGCGGAACTCCGGCGGAACTCCTTTGGAGGTCTGTCGGACATAAGTCCTCTCGTGTGTACGGGGCATAAGGGTTTACAACCACTTTAATCACATCTCCAAGAGATGAGCAGACAGACAGCAACAATGGGTGACTCAATTGGGAATTCACACCTAGGAGGCACACAATGTGGAAATGAGACCATGGAAGGTAGAGACCTTAGTAAACCGAGTATGGAAGTAGACCCCAGTATCAGGTTGTTTGAGCTGATTATATTAACATCTACTCTGAGTCTCAATCTAAAGCAGTCACTGCTGGTTTGGGCACAAATACAGTTGCTAAAAAAAGTATGTGAACCCTTTTGGAATGATATGGATTTCTGCACAAATTGGTCATAAATTGTGATCTGATCTCCATCTAAGTCACAACAATAGACAATCACAGTCTGCTTAAACTAATAACACAAAGAATTAAATGTTACCATGTTTTTATTGAACATACCAAGTAAACATTCATAGTGCAGGTGGAAAAACTATGCGAACCCTTGGATTTAATAACTGGTTGAACCTCCTTTGGCAGCAATAACTTCAACCAAACATTTCCTGTAGTTGCAGATCAGATGTGCACAACAGTCAGGAGTAATTCTTGACCATTCCTCTTTACAAAACTGTTTCAGTTCATATTATTCTTGGAATGTCTGGTGTGAATTGCTTTTTTGAGGTCATGCCACAACATCTCAATTGGGTTGAGGTCAGGACTCTAACTGGGCTACTCCAGAAGGCGTATTTTCTTCTGTTTAAGCCATTCTGCTGTTGATGTATCCTGGTCCTGGATCGGAATCTGAAACAAGACCACTCCAAGGTTCCCCAAGGCACACAGCTCCCAAGAATAAAGCCCCCACAAAAGCAAGGGCCCATAGTCAGTAGGCAAGAGGCCAACCTGCAGTCCCCTCCAAAAGCCACTGTCCTGGTTAGGTCTGTCACAGGGGTCAAATGCAATCAAAATGCCGCAGGTGGTTTTCAAGCCGAAATCCGTAGGTTTACCATCTTCTGAACGTTCTGCCAGCGAGAGCGTATAAGATGGGACTGCCAGAAGATGTGTCTCCAACATCTCCAAGATAGTGACGATAAAGTCTGGAATATTTTGTTCAGCAACAAAGGCCCCTGGTCGGTAGAAGCAGTTTGGACTCCGAGCAAACCAGCTATAGAGAGTTCTCGTTACTGGTGGCATTTGAAGAGATTCCAGGATCATTGGGTTTTTTATTCACATTGGTGGCCCATAAACTAAAACCAGTGCATTTCTTAAGGACTCTAGGTGTCAGTGCAATCAGGAGACCAGTGGGCACTGGAGATGTGTGGCATTTGAAGAGATTCCATGATCATTGGGTTTTTTATTCACATTGGTGGTCCATAAACTCAAGCCAGTGCATTTCAGGGAGTTGGTGCACCCTCTTCTTAAGGACTTTAGGTGTCAGTGCAATCAGGAGACCAGTGGGCATTGGAGAATGATCCTCATGAGTTGTATCTGCTTCGGATATTGGTGGCTGCTTGTGACAAAAAACTTCTCTACTAGAGCACCAGAGAGGTGTCCTTAGATGGCACGTATTTCATCATCCAGTGAAAATTGAAGTATTTGTTTTGGGTGGTCCGAGTCAAATTTATAACAAGCCACTGTAACATAGTTTTGAAATACATACATGCTCATTATGTTAATGCCAAATAAAGGATTTACTTGTTTTTAATATGCCTCTGAAGACTTTTCTCCTTTCCCTTGGGAGATTGAACAATTATATATTATTGTTACCAGGAGGGAAACCGTTGCCAAAACATTTTGAAGCAACTTCATGTCTTTCTATGTTTCCATTAGCAATAAACAAACTGTCACCTTGTATACAGTGATCCTTACTTTGACATCTAATTTTGGAGGCGAGGATGAGACGTAAACCAAGACGCGGAGGAATCCATCGAGTCTCATGCCATCTCTCACATAGAGAATTGCTATGAAAACTACAATGGCTTTTGAATGAGTAAGCTCGGCACATTCGGCTTTACTCCAGTTTGAAAATGTTTATCGTGGAAGAATAAAAACAATCCTGTTGGCTGCAAGCGCTTTTCCGGTCTTGCGGCCGTGAGTTTTGTAGTGTTCTTTCCTATCCTCGCCGCTCCGCATGAGGTTCTTACCAGGTAAAATACTTCATTAAATCTGAATCACTGTTTACTTTTTGAGGAGAGACCTGCTGAATATTTCAGGATATTGAACACCAAACCGCTGTTCGTCTCTAAGTAATGCATTTACTTAGCTGACATTTAACCTCTGATGGGACATGGGGTATTCTGATTTCTGTCATCACAAGTGATGATCAGGGAGCTGTACTGAGATGCGGCATTCTCTTTTCCAGGCGTGGAGGCTTTTTGCATTGCAGTTGTTGCGATACAAACATTTCCTTCATTTTGACCCCTTTCACACCGTGGGGCTCAAAAACCACCCATAAAAAGTTGGACGTTTCGCGGGGCTTTTTTTGCGGTGTTAGCGGGGTGCTTTTTTTTTTGCGGTCACGTGACTCAAAAGATCCATTTTGCGATGCTTTTGAATCGCTTTTTGTGCACTTTTCAGGCGCTTTTGAAGTGCTTCCCATTCATGTCAGTGGACAGGGGTGTTTTTGAGGCGCTTTTTTAAGCACTCTAAACATGCTCCAAAGATGCTGCCTGCAGGACTTTTTTTTGTCACCGCCTCAGTGTGAAAGCATTCATTGATCTTAATGGAAATAGGTTTTTGTGAGCTTTTCAGGCACTTTTTTTTAAGACAAAAGTGCCTCAGTGTGAAAGGGGTCTTTGTTCTTACTGGGTTTACTTGCTGTGGCTTTACTTCATTTACAGTAGGGCTGACATGTTGAAACTTGCATTTGCTAAAAACAAAACAAACAAAAAAAAAAACATCTAACGCCTCATCATCAAGTCAGTCATTGAACCTCTAATCTTATCAAGTGTTTCAGTAATCAACTAATAACTAATCGACTTATGCCAGCCATACACGGTTCAAATTTCAAAATAATTTTCTAATAATTTTCGTACAAATTTTGCACCATTAGTGGGGCTGCAGCAGCAGCCAATTTTCGTGCGGAAATCAAATTTGAGGAATCAGAGATGTTGGAAATTTTTGGAAAAACAAATGATTTTCGAATCAATGACGGGAGAATCATGCGAGAAATGTAATAAGAAAAGAAAATTTACGGAGAGAAAAGAAGATTCCCGGCCAAAAAAAATATTTTCTGTAGCAACATGAGGTGAAATTGAAGGCTCGGTCGGCCGAATTTTTCGAAAATCAATGGTGGCGCCATCGGATCACAAAAAAAAAACTTGTTTTCTGCTTTTGAAAAGAAAATTTGTTCAAAATTCGACCATGAATGGCCTGCATTAAACAAACAAGTTTCTTAGCTGTGTAACCTCCATCACATGTCCCACCAAGTGTGTGTGTGTGTGTGTGTGTGTAGTTGCAGTTGGATCAAAGAGAGGGCAATTCTCAAAGCAGCTCTTATGAAGGGGGGACCCCCCCTCGAAACGTGTCATTATCTGTAGACCTGTGTCGCATCTTACCAGGATAGAACAAGTATACTTCTTGGTTGTGGATACTCTGTATTTGGATATTTGTGATGAGCTTGTCCTTTTTTATCAATTTGTGGGTATAATCACCTAATTTCTCTTTTTTCTTAATAAATGGTGTTTAAAGTTAATGCAGTAGGTTGGTGCACCCTCTCTTTGTTCTTCTATACACTAGGTAACACAGGCTGTGAACAACTCCAAGGAGCAGAGTGGTTAGTAGAAGATGAATGCCCAGTTTGAGGTTCTCACCAAGGGGATATTTACCCTAAAAAAAAATTAAGTTTGACAGGAACAGATCGTAAACATCTGGTGCGTTTAAGACCTTTTGACACTAGAAGTTGTCTTTTTTTTTTTTACATGTGTGCTATTAATATGAGTCTACGGGTGGGGGTTTAGTCTTCATTGGTTGCCCGTGTGGGGTCTGGTAGAAATGAGAATGAAGGGGGTGTAGTCTCCAAGGGTTTTTTCTGGGGGGGGGGGGTGGGCTGGTCCACCGATCCAGTGGGATTGTAGAGAGAACAGGGTGAATTCATTGTATCGGGGTTTCGGTGTGTATGGCAAAGCGTCGCTACAGCTATAGCTACAAGGAATAAGGTGACGATCTCTTAACTCGATTTCCTATTCTAGGGCCAGCTGTTCCTCGTGAACCCAAGGGTCCCATATTTTGGCAATTTTTTTTGGACAGTTACGGGCTAGGTGGGTCAGCTTGTATAGTGGGAGGGCCTTATTGATGAGGGTTACAAACAGTTTCTTGGCTTGGGGAGCTTCCAGTGTGTCCACTATTCCAAGCAACAGTGGTATCGGGTCGCATGGGACTTTCAATTTGCTAACTAAGTTTATTCTGTTAACTACCCCTCTCCAGAAAGTCTTTATATACTGGCAGGACCAGACCACATGGAAGAAGGAACCCTCTTCCGATGTACATTTGGTGCAGACCGGGTTGCTGGTAGGGTATATTTTCGCCAGGCGCTGTGGGGAGAAATAGGCTCTATGCAAGAATTTTAGTTGAATGAATCTATCTCTGGCGGATATCATCAGAGGGAGGTACTGCTGGATGCCCTCTTCCCAGTCATCGTCAGCCAGAGAGGGTATATCCCCCTGCCAAACTAAAAATAGCTGAAAGACTTTGGAGGTGTCCAGGCCCGTCAGAACCAAGTATAGAGTAGATAGGGTTTTGTTCTCCCCCTCCTCTCTCAGCAGCCACTCCACCCCAGTGGTTCCCAACATCGGTGGCGTGGGAACATATGAAGTTGTCTTGCTGGCTGAAAGGGTATGCTATTTTTTTCCAGAGATAGACACTTATCTATATGTAAAAACATGCTGAAAAGAGCACATTGTCGAAAGACCAAAGATACAGGCAGTTGAAATAATTTTCAGATATTGAAATGTTGAGCTTGGCCCTTCCATCTTCTGCCGACCATGATTCTGAATTGGTCCTTTAATGTGATGGGCAGTCTCATCGACAAGGAGGGGAGACTCAAGAGGAGTCAACTTTTCTGGTAAAAAGTCAAGACTTGCTTGCAAATTCAGCTGTCTATATCGTGAACAAAAAAACAAAAAGGGTGCATGAGCCTAATGCATTATATCAAGCATCATTTTTTTTCTAAAATTGAATTAATAGATAAGCCCAAATCTCTGAGGAAGATGGCATATCCCTGGAAATGCATTAGCCTTCTCGTGTTGTGTCATTCAGTCTTCCATATTCATCATCCAGGTCCTGGAGAACCAAGAGACCATACTATAGAATTAATTACGTGTCCATGTACCTACAGCCTTTTTAAAGTATTTTTATACACTTATATTAATAAATGGTGCTTGTTATAATGCACTAGGCGCTGGTGCGCCCTTTTTGTTTTGTTTTTGTTCAGGATCATAGCTTTCCCCAATCTGAAGAGGGCTTCAAAGCCTGGAGTGGATTCTGAGCACCACATGGATTTTACTGGTTGATAAGCCTTCTTGCCCTCAAGAATCCTTGTCCTACCTTGTTACACTTGAGCATGGATGTGATGTTTCCTTTCATTGTGTTTATATCTTGACTTTATAAATTTTACATTCAGTTTTTCTTTCCATTAATTTTTATTTAAAATGAACAGAAAGGTACAATAAGTACATTTCTTGGTCAATCGTGACATACATGGGATGATTTCAGATAAGTTTCAGAAAACAAAAAACAGACAGTAGGTAACCACCTATAGTTTGGTCAGCTAACATAGCTGTAACCAGCAAAAAAAAAAAAAAAAAATGAAACACACTAGAAACAACAATAACGTAATCATCAATAAAATTTGTATTATGACAGTTCATTTGGGTAACTACAACCCATGCAATTCTGTGAGCTTTTACTGACACATCTCCGGCTCACATAAAAGAGAAGCCTCACAGGACCAACAATGGCTTGAGGGTTAGCCCAAAATGTGGAAAGAAGAGGAAAGCAAAAGGGGCGGGGGGGGAAGAGAAGAGACAATAGACGTGCACCCTCTATCTACTGTATAAGTGTTCCTTCGTCCAGATCAAGAGGGTTCTGAGAGGTATTTCATCCAGGGATCCCATGTTTTCATGAAATAGGCCAACCCGTCATGGAGAATAGCTGCCATGCATTCAGTCTGGCCTTTAGGAGCTCAAGGGGACCATAGGGTATGTCCAGGACCGTGCAATGGAAATCCTGGCTGCTGTGAAGATGAATGCGATCGGGCATCTCACAAGTCCCGATATCCCCTCCACCGGCCTACCTAAAAGGACCTGCTGTGGGGGTTTGGTTAGGTTCACCCGAGTGAGGGAATAGATGAAATGATATGTGCCAGTCAAAAACTGCTTTACTTTCAGACAAGTCCACTAGGTGTGAAGGACCGTTCCCTCCTGAACGAAGCCACGGAAACACCGGGAGGAGACCCCCAGGGATGGAGGATGCCCAAGCGCACTGGCACTAAATACCACAGTAAGAAAACTGTGTAATTTGCCTCAATCATTGAGGTATTAATATAAGATTTAAAATTAAATTGAGCCAGTTTCCCCCATTGCACTGCTTCCAGCGTTGCCCCACCCTGTTCCCACCTTTCCATATAGGATAATTTAGTGGAATTCTTGTGTAGTATTATATATCTATATAATCTTAGAAAAGTGACCAATATGCTTGTCAAAAGTCCTACATAAATACTCCATTGGAGCAGAAGAGATCAGGTCACTGGTACACTTTAAGATGTTCGGGAGATGGGTAATTTGAGAGTATAGAAATAGCTCCCTTGTGTGAAGGTGATACTTCTGTTAAACTTTGTTTTGATAACATTTCTCTATGGTCACAGAAGTCTGCAAGGTGGATAAATCTATTGTTAGTCCACCATACAAAAGTGGGAGGACTGAGACCTGGAGGGAACACGGTATGGCCCAACAAAAGGGCTATAGTTGTATGGGGGTGGGGGGGGGGATTAAAACCATGTTGATTCGCCAATCTATCCCATAAATCAGGAGAAAAAGATAACGTCGGGCTCGGGCATAGTATACCAGGTCTGTCTTTGGCCTTGAGCCACATCAAGTGGTTAATTGGGGTGGATGGAAGAAGGGAAGATTCCATCTGCATCCACAAACTATTAGCATGTTGGGAATGGAAACAAATCGATTGTGTTAACTGTTTGGCGTAAAAATATTTAGTCAACTCTGGGACTCCCAAGCCACTCTTCAATTTTGGGGTGAAGAGCATACATTCAATTTTTAATTAAAGTAACCCCTGCTTTTGTATTCTTTCATCATGTGCAGGCTTTGAATTGGACAGGTTTGAGACAGGTTCCCTTAAAACGGTATTAACCACTTGCTGACTGCCCTATAGCAGTTTAACTGTTACAGGGCGGCAGTTCTGTGCAGGGTCACAGTGTTTCAAGGTTTCAGGTGTTAATGGGGAGCAGGTGTGTTAAATTTGGGGTTATCGCTCTCACTCTCTTATACTGGTCCCTAGAAGTTCAACTTGGCACCTCATGACAAAGAACTCTCGGAGGATCTGAAAAAAATAATTGTTGCTCTACATAAAGATGGCCTAGGACTATAAGAAGATTGCCAAGACCCTGAAACTGAGCTGCAGCACTGTGGCCAAGACCATACAGCAGTGTAACAGGACAGGTTCCACTCAGAACAAGCCTCGCCATGGTCGACTAAAGAAGTTGAGTGCACGTGCTCAGCGTCATGTCCAGAGGTTGTCTTTTGGAAATAGATGTATAAGTGCTGCCAGCATTGCTGCAGAGGTTGAAGGGGTGGGAGGTTCAGCCTGTCAGTGCTCAGACCATACGCCACACACTGCATCAAATTGGTCTGCATGGCTGTCATCCTAGAAATAAGCCTCTTCTAAAGATGATGAACAAGAAAGCCTGCAAACAGTGTGCTGAAGACAAGCAGACTAAGGACAGGGCTTACTGGAACCATGTTCTGTGGTCTGATGAGATCAAGATAAACTTATTTGGTTCAGATGGTGTCAAGCGTGTGTGGCAGCAACCAGGTGAGGAGCACAAAGAAGAGTGTGTCTTGCCTACAGTCATGGTGGTGGAAGTGGGAGAGCTACATTGCGGTGGACAGATCAAACACTTTTGAATTTATTTTTTGGGACCATTGTCATTTATACAATTATCAGAACTAAAAAATAGCCACTGATTACTGTATAAATGTCACTGGCAGATGAGGGGTTAACACTAGGGGGCGATCAAGGGGTCAAATGTTCCCTAGGGAGGGGTTTTTTAACTGTGGGGGGAGGGGACTGACTGGGAGTAGAGAGAGATCGTTGTTCCTGATCACTCTGTTTGTTTAGATTGACAGATCCCCATTCTGTCTCTCTGTGGAGCGATCGCGGGTGGCCAGCAGACAGGCGCACTGGCATGCTAGCACGCCTGCTATAGCCATTAAAGGGACCAACGTACATCTACGGCGATTTGCGCAGCCAAGCCAACCTGCTGCAGTATAACTGTGGCGGGTGGTCGGCAAGCGGTTAAAGTAACGCAGTGCCGTATCGCAAAAAAATGGCCTGGTCATGAAGGAGGATTAAACCTTTTGGAGCGGAAGTGGTTAAATAAGAAGCGTGACTTTACCACCGCTATAAGGAGACTTACCAACAGCATTCAACCTCCCGCAGCATATTTTACTGACAATTGGACCAATTTGTGTTTTTTTTTGTTTTTTTACTGATAACCTAAAAAATTATGGATTTTACAGATTACATTACTCTTATTAAAAACGAAACCAACCAATATTTAACCATTTAAATTTAGATTTACTTTATATTTAACCACTTCCTGCCCACCATACAGCAGAATGACATGCGTAAAGTGGTGAAGTTATCCTGAGTGGACATCCTATGACATACATTCAGAACATAAGCTAGCTATGAGTAAGCGCTGTCTGTAGCGTGAAACGCGTTAGATATTTTATTCAAAAATCCTTTTTTTGTTCCTTTTTGCTGTGACGTTTTGTTCAATGGAGTTTTGCACTTGCATTTTGAAGAAATAAAGGCATCTAATTTTTACACAATCCGGAGTGCGGCTATCCAGAGTTTCGTTCTGTTTCTACACATTTAGACATCCTATGACTTCCAGCCGGCTAAGCCGCGATCGCGCACAGCGCGCCGATCATTGGTGTGGTGTGTCAGTCTGACGCACCGCATCATCGATCTCGGTAAAGAGCCCCTGACGTAGGCTCTTTACCATGTGATCAGCTGTGTCCAATCACAGCGTAAACAGTAAAGAGCTGTATATTGGCTTTTCTTCCACTCGCGCTGACAGACGCGAGCAGAGGAGAGCCGATCGGCTGCTCACCTGATAGGGAGGCCTGCGCTGAGTGATTATCAGTGCAGCCCCCCCCCCCCCCCCCAGGATGCCAAACAGGGATGCCCACCCAGGACCACCAGGTATGCCAATCCATGACAACCAGGGTTGCCAATCAGTGCCCATCAGTAATACCTGCCTGTGCCCTCCTCATCAGTGCTGCCTATTGGAGCCATTTATCAGCCTTTCAGTGCCCATCAGTGTCGCCTATCAGTGCCCATCGGTGCTGCCTATCGGAGCCATTTATCAGTGCAGCCTTTCAATGCCAATCAGTGCTGCATATTGGTGCCACCTCATCAGTGCCCGTCAATGCAGTCTCCTCAGTGCCCATCAGTGAAGGACAAAACATACTCATTTACTAAATTTTATAAACAAAGAAAAACCTTTTTTATTTTATTTTTCAAAATTTTCGGTCTTTTTTTATTTAGCAAAAAAAGAAAAACCCCAATGGTGATCAAATACCACCAAAAGAAAGCTCTAAAAAAATGTTTAGACTGATCATTTGATCTACACCTTTTTATTTCCTCTTCACAATATAGTGTGCAAAGATTAAATACAGCAAGTCGTTAATTCTATATTTACTGTTATAATACAAAGTACTTAAAGCGGGAGTTCTGCCGTTTTTTTTTTTTTTAAAAGTCAGCAGCTACAAACACTGCAGCTGCTGACTTTTTAAAATAAGGAAACTTACCCGCCCAGCGCGCCCGCGATGTCGGCACCCGAAGCCGATCTCTCGATCGGCTCTCGGGTGCTGCCGCCGCCATCTTGGGTATGGGAATCAGGAAGTGGAGCTTCACTTCCCGATCCCTACTGCGCATGCGCGAGTCGCGCTGCGCAATAAGGATGGTCCCCGCTGTCTCTGGGATCCGTGTGTTTCCCAGCAGACAGCGGGGGACCCGGAGGAAGTGGCGTAAATATCCGCAGATTCTGTGGATATCTATGCCGGAAGTGGGTGCAAATACCTGTACTATATAGGTATCTGCACCCCCCTCCCCCCTGAAAGGTGCTAATTATGGCGCCGGAGGGGGGGGGAGGGTTCCAATGAGCGGAAGCTCCACTTTAGGGTGGAGCTCCGCTTTAACATGTATCTATGTTTATACCCTTTTGTATACTTTTTTTTTTTTCTCTTGTAAACTCTCAATAAACACATTTGACAAGGAAAAAAAAAGGAAAAAAAATTTAGTTTTGGGTACAGCGTTTTATGACCGCACAATTTTTCATTTAAAATGTGACGGCGCTGAAAGCTGAGAATTGGCCCGGGCAAGAAGGGGGGTGAAAGTGCCCGGTATTGAAGTGGTTAAACAGTATAAACACAATATGGACACGCTGGCATTACCCATAACAAGCAATTCGCCTAGTTTACACCTAACTAAAAGTCAACACAGCATGACAAATTATCAGCCCCTGATATTTACAGACAGTTGTAAAAAAAAAATCAATAAAAAAAAAAAATCAATAAAAAAAAAAAATCACTTTTCTAGGGCTGCAACTAACAATTATTTTCATATTTGATTAGTTGGCCGATTATTGTTTCGATTAATCGGTTAATAACCTTAAAATAAAAAAGGTAATTTTGCTGCGATTTGCATTTTTACATATTTTTGTTGGCCAATTTGTTGGGCAGATTAAAAAATACAAATTGCCGCAAAAACGCATTATTACATATTTCCGGTGCTTCTCCATTGAAGTATATTGAACCAAAAAAAAAAAAAAAATAGCACCGTTTTGCGTTAAAAAAAAAAAAAAAAAAAAGTCCTTGTCTTTTCCAAATACGCAGCAGCTGAAAAAAATCATGGATGTGAACGTGTCCCATAGGAAACCATGTAAATGAACTGTAGTGTGTTTCTGCAAAAAGCACCACCAAACAGAGGTGTGACCCAGGCCTGAGATGTTTAGTAACATAATGGGGTTAAAAAACTAAAATTAGTACAAAAAGAGCAAATAATCGCTACTGTAAGGGGTTAATTTTTTACTATGGGACAGTGAAAGTAATATTTACAGTAGCGGTTTGCTCTTTTTGTACTATAAAGGGCTAATTTTAGTTTTTTTTTTTTAACCCCATTATGTTACTGTCCGATTAATCGATTATGAAAATAGTAATTGATTAATTTCATAATCGATTAGTTGTTTCGGCCTTACACTTTTCACAAACTGTCTGTAAATTTACTGGCGGTTGGCAACCCTGGTAAACATCTAACAGGAATCTCACTCTGGGCACTCCCTAGCAAGATGCAGGAAAAGATTTCCTCTAACGTTGTATCGCTTTCATCTCAAATCTTTTCCAGCAAGTTCACAGATCCATAGATATCCTTCTAGAATTAAAAGCTCTTTTTTTTTTTTTTTTTTCATAAACCAACTTGTTTTATCTTGTGCCCCCCCCAGCCCCCCCCCCCCCCCCCCGGTCCCTTTAAATTCTGCTCTATATGTTATCTCCGCTTGGCATACGTTTGCTCTCTCTCGCCACACACACACAAGGGGTTAAAGGCTTCTGACGTTTTTTTCTGCCTGTGCGCGCGCGCTTCAGAAAATCCTCTCAGATAAGTGAATCTTTGTTAATGTATGTATTTCCTCTGGTAATTCAGGTCAGCGTTTTCAGAGTCCTCATGTAACCTTTTAAGTGCCTTGCGTCCATACAGCAAAGCACTTCACTTCAGAAGCATGTGGAGATCTCACATATATTGTTTCTGACGCTTCCCCGTCAATTGCCGCCGTGCTCGTGAGATGTTTTCATAATGGAGATTTCCCTTAAACAGTCAAGATGCTTGTTTTAAATGTAAAAGCTATAGAGACGAGAGGAATTTTTATTATTTTTTTTAATTATTTTTCCCCTTCACGGTTTTGCATAGCGTATAATGATTAACCAGATAGATTTTATTTTAGAAATAGAAGACAACAGATTTTGTAATCGATGTAAAGCGGCTGTACATCTGCATATTTATTAAGGGTGATGGCTCACAGAGGCATGTAAATATTACACAAGCGGATCACAAGTAAAGAAAATGTAGATAAGGGTGAGTTATGTAAGTAGAGCCCTTTTTTTTTTCTTCTTCTTTTTTTATTATTATTATGCAGGCTGTGCCGTTTGTAACGCTTTTCATATTCGGGAAGAAATTGATAGAGGATGCAAAATGTTGTGACGGGATCATGTGATGGCCTTGCCATGTATCGGGTATTAACAGTCTCATAGGGGAAGGATGGATCTGCTGACCTCAAGGCAAGAAACCCGAGTACACCATTGAAGTTACATATAGTTACATAGTAGGTGAGGTCGAAAAAAAAGACACAAGTCCATCAAGTCTAACCCATGTGTGTGATTATATGTCAGTATGACATTGTATATCCCTGTATGTTGCGGTCGTTCAGGTGCTTATCTAATAGTTTCTTGAAACTATCAATGCTGCCCACTGAGACCACCGCCTGTGGAAGGGAATTCCACATCCTTGCCGCTCTTATGCCCTGTACACACGATCGGACCACAAATATTGGATGTGAGCTTGTTGGCGGAAAGTCCGACCGTGTGTATGCTCCATCGAACATTTGTTGTTGGACTTTTAGGCAGCACTGATGGGTGGCATTGATAGGCACTCATGGGTGGCACTGGTGGGCACTGATGGGCACTGATAGGTGACACTGGGCAATGAAAGGCTGCACTGATAGGCTGCACTGGGCTCTGATCCGTGGCACTGATGGGCTCTGATATGCGGCACTGATAGATGGCATTGATTAGCATCACTGGCAGGGTGTGGGCATTGATTTGCAGCTGCCTGAGCACTGATTGGCATTTCCCTGGTGGTCTAGGGTTGCATACCTGATGGTCCAGTGTGGTGGCAATCCCTGTGGGTCCTTGAGGCATCCTGGTGGTCATGGGTGGGCATCCGAGGGGGGGCTGCACTCATAATCGGCACAGACTCCCCCGTCAGGAGAGCAGCCGATCGGCTCTCCTCTACTTGCGTCTGTCAGACACGAGGGAGGAAAAGCCAATCAACAGCTCTTCCTGTTTACATCGTGATCAGCTGTGACACAGCTGATCATGTGGTAAAGAGCCTCTGTCAGTGGCTCTTTACTGAGATCGGTGTAGCGGTGTGTCAGACTGGCGCCCGAGAGTGGGCGTTCTGGGCACCTTCATATGACGTCCACCCAGAACGAGAGCCGCACCGGCGGCAAGTGGTCGAAAACTATTTTTTAAATAATCTTTGTTAATGAATTTTGAAGATCTTATCTAAAATGTATTCCTCTGTTTGATTATAGGGATGAGCTTCAAGTTCGAGTCAAATTTTATGGGGCGTTCACGGCAAATTCGAGCGCCCCGTAATGCACTGCAAGACTGCAGTGTATTGCTGTATGATGATTGGCCAAAACATACACCTGACCGGCATGCTTTGGCCAATCACAGCACGCTCCTCAGCAAGAGTCATAATTGGCCAAAGGCAGGGTGCCTACAGCGCCCTTATAGTGTGTTATAGGGGACAGAGATAGAGAGATTGAGCTAGATTAGGCAGGCAGGTTAGTTAGTGACAGTGTATTTGATATATATATATATGTGCATGTGTGTGTATATATATATATATATATATATATATATATATATATATATATATATTTTGCATTCAGTGTAGCCTATATATACAGTGCATTTGGCAGTGTACAATTTCTAATACAGTGCAAGTGGTGTACACAGTATATAATACAGTGTAGTGCGGTGTTAAAAAACAAAACAAAAAAACAACAACATTGTGTCCGAAAGGCCACTAAAAGAGGCAACACACACACACATACACATACATATATACATACATATATACATACACACACACACACACACATATATATATATAATCTGCATTCGGCGTAGCCTATATATACAGTGTATTTGGCGGTATACAGTGCAGGTGGTGTACACAGTATATAATACAGTGTAGTGCGTTGTACACAGTATATAATACAGTGTAGTGCGTTGTACACAGTATATAATACAGTGTAGTGTGGTGTAAAAAAAAAACATCATGTCCAGAAAGGCCTACTAGTGTGTGGTATGTATGTGTGTATATATATATATATATATATATATATATATATATATATATATATATATATATATATATATATATATATATATATATATAGTGCATTTGGCGTGTACAGTTTCTAATACAGTGCAGGTGGTGTACACAGTATATAATACAGTGTAGTGTGGTGTAAAAAAAAACATCATGTCCAGAAAGGCCTACTAGTGTGTGGTATGTATGTGTGTATATATATATATGTATGTATGTATATATGTATATATATATATATATATATATATATATATATATATATATATATATATATATATTCTGCATTCAGTGTAGCCTATATATACAGTGCATTTGGCGGTGTACAGATTCTAATACAGTGCAGGTGGTATACACAGTATATAATACAGGGTAGTGTGGTGTTAAAAAAATATATATATATATATTATGTCCGGAAGGCCTCCAAGGAGAGGCAGAAGCTCACAGGCCACTAAAAGATGGCAAGCAGCCTCTGAAATAATATTTACAGCAGGGACCGTTCCTGCAGCCAACAAGAGTAACTGTGAGGGGTTACAGTGTTCTGCCCAATTTTTCAGCAGAGTATATAGTGCAGTCCATATAGTGTATATATACTGCAGTTCAGAGTTTATAGTGCCCTCAGTGTAGTATATATAATACAGTGCAGGGTATATAGTGCAGTGTACAATATATAATATATTGTGTATTGAAGTGGTTAATGGAAGCCCTATGACAGAATTAAGAACACAACTGCATGGGTTTCCCCAGTCAACACCCCAGACCCTTTGGCTCTGATATGGATTTGGGGGGGGGGGGAACCCCCACACCATTTGATTACTGCATCATTATAGTCCCATCACATTTGCTCTAATTCCCTATACTAGACTCAAAGTACATTTGGTTTTAGCACCGCTCACTCCTCATTACATAACCCCCGGAAGAGCTGCCCGCTGCCGAGAATGGAAAGCAAAGACCCATGACGTCACTGGAGTGCAACGGAAGTGTAGAGTTTAAAAAAAAAAAAAAAAAAAAAAAAAAAACAACCCCAAACAAACAAACCCCAGCTATATTTTCACTTTTTATTTACTGGACACATCAATTGAGAATAAACTTCTAATACTGAATACACTGTCATGGCGAGCGCTGTACATGCTCTTTAAGTGTCAAAGGACTGGCATTGATCATGATTTATATCTTTACCCAATGCCAAAAGGCTGTCCAAGGCTAAGCATTGATGGGCCCCCATAAGCAACTTTAGCAATATCCTCTTTCTATATTTAATTTCCATAATTTAATTTGTTTTGCTGGGATTACCATGCCTTCAAAATATTTGTCAAAACATTCTGTGTATGTTTCATACATCAAGCCTCGTCTGAGTCAGAAGCACGCAGCTTTTAAACCCAAATGAGATTTCTAATGCTCTGACTGAGTTTAGAGAGCTGGTAAATTATACACATCTGCTGTTATTTGTTTGTGATGTCTAAGGCCAGAAAAATAAACAAACAGTCAACAATCCTAATCATTTTCATCACAACGCACAAAACCACCATTCTGTAACCCAGGGATATAATACAAGAGGAAATTGGGGTTATGTTGGTGATAGAACTCAAGCCTTTCGTAACGGCATTATCTTAGCTGGGTGATATGCCCTTTATACTTGTCTAGTAAAGTGATGCAGTGTCCAAATGAATAATTACATCCTCTAGACCAGCCATTCTCAACCAGGGTTTCCGTGGAACCCTGGGATTCCTCCAGAGGTTGCTAGGGGTTCCTTGAGCTGTGGCTGATGAACCACCTATTAGGTGATGTCTACAGAGTTAAAGGTTCAACACCACTTAGTAAAGCCAGCAGCATGACTCCAAATATCTTTTTAGCTGTCTTTAACCACTTGCCGACCGCCTCACGCCGATGTACGTCATCAGAATGGCACGGGCAGGCATAAGCACATATATGTACGTCCTTTGCCTCCCGCGGGTCGGGGGCCCGATCGGGCCCCCGCCCGGTGCCTGCGGCGGTCGGTTTTCGTTCGGGAGCGATCCCGGACGAGGGGACGGCCATTCATTCATGGCCACCCCCTCGCGATCGCTCCCGACGAATGGAAATCCCCGGTGACATCACTTCCTCTCCTGTAATGTAAACACAGGAGAGGAAGTGATGTATTCTCTCCTCCGTGTCGGTATTTTTCGTTCCGACACGGAGGAGAGCGGATCAGTGAGTTGCACCAACACATCCCACACACAGTAGAACATGCCAGGCACACTCACACCCCCCCTTTACCCCCCGATCACCCCCCCAATTACCCCTGCCCCCCAGTCACAGTGACACCAATGTCATTTTTTTTTTTTTTTTTTTTTTTTTTGCATTGGTGTCATTTGTGACTGTAATAACTGTTAGGGCAGTTAGGGTTAGCCCCCTTTAGTTCTAATGTACCCCCCTAACCCCCCCAATAAAGGTTTAACCCCGTGATCACCCCCCGTCGCCAGTGTCACTAAGGCTGGGTTCACATTGCAGCGGTTTATGAGAACGAATGTGATTCGCACCGCACTGCAGTGCAAATCAAATCCGATCTCTGTGCGATTCGAGTTCAGCCATTCGCCGCACCCGCCGCACCCGCCACACCCGCCGCACCCGCCGCAAATTCGCACGGGACCCTTTTTTTGGCCCGCAGCAGAATCGGATCGCATGGGTGTTCACACCATGCGATCCGAGTTTGCAGATCGCACTGCGATATGCGAACTGATCTGGGGGTGTCAGTAACATTTCACTGACACTCCCAGCAGTTCGCATAGGGCAGTGTGAACTGCCGCCGGGAGGCATGCGATGCGGGAACCCGCCGCGGATTCGCGGCGTTTCCGCATCGCTCCAGTGTGAACCCAGCCTAATAAGCGATCATTTTTCTGATCGCCGTATTAGTGTCACAGGTGACGCTAGTTAGGCAGGTAGGTATTTAGGTTCGCCGCAGCTTTTTATAGCGCTAGGGACCCCCATATACTACCGCATAAAGCCCCCTGATTGCCCCCTAGTTAACCCTTTCACCAGTGATCACCATATAACTGTTACAGGTGACGCTGGTTGGTTAGTTATTTTTTTATAGTTTCAGGGCACCCGCCATTTATTACCTAATAAAGGTTTAACCCCCTGATCACCCGGCAGGTGTCATTTGTGACTAATAACTGTTAGGGCAGTTAGGGTTAGCCCCCTTTAGTTCTAAGGTACCCCCCTAACCCCCCCAATAAAGGTTTAACCCCGTGATCACCCCCCGTCGCCAGTGTCACTAAGGCTGGGTTCACATTGCAGCGGTTTATGAGAACGGATGTGATTCGCACCGCACTGCAGTGCAAATCACATCCGATCTCTGTGCGATTCGAGTTCAGCTATACAGATAGTATGGCTGAATTCGTGTCGCACCCGCCGCAAACTCGCACGGGACCCTTTTTTTGGTCCGCAGCAGAATCGGATCGCATGGGTGTTCACACCATGCGATCCAAGTTTGCAGATCGCACTGCGATATGCGAACTGATCTGGGGGTGTCATTAACATTTCACTGACACTCCCAGCAGTTCGCATAGGGCAGTGTGAACTGCCGCCGGGAGGCATGCGATGCGGGAACCCGCCGCGCATTCGTGGCGTTCCCGCATCGCTCCAGTGTGAACCCAGCCTAATAAGCGATCGTTTTTCTGATCGCTGTATTAGTGTCACAGGTGACGCTAGTTAGGCAGGTAGGTATTTAGGTTCGCCGCAGCTTTTTATAGCGCCAGGGACCCCCATATACTACCGCATAAAGCCCCCTGATTGCCCCCTAGTTAACCCTTTCACCAGTGATCACCATATAACTGTTACAGGTGACGCTGGTTGGTTAGTTATTTTTTTATAGTTTCAGGGCACCCGCCATTTATTACCTAGTCTCACTAGTGTACCCCTAAATTTAGGGGTGTCTACTTTCTAAAATGGGGTCATTTGGGGGGGGGGGGGTTTGTGCCATCTTGGCATTTTATGGCCTTCAAAACTGTAACGCCCTTAGAAAGCCTGAAGGCGGTGCTTGGTTTTTGGGGCCCCGTACGCGGCTAGGCTCCCAAAAAGTCCCACATATGTGGTATCCCCGTACTCAGGAGAAGCAGCAGAATTTATTTTGGGGTGTCATTTCACATATGCCCATGGCATGCGTGAGCAATATATCATTTAGTGACAACTTTGTGAAAAAAAAAAAAAGTTTGTAATTTTCCCGCAACTTGTGGCAAAATATAAAATATTCCATGGACTCAACATGCCTCTCAGCAAATAGCTTGGGGTGTCTACTTTCTAAAATGGGGTCATTTGTGGGGGTTTTGTGCCATCTTGGCATTTTATGGCCTTCAAAACTGTAATAGGTAGTGAGAAGTGAACTCAAAAAATTACGCCCTTAGAAAGCCTGAAGGCGGTGCTTGGTTTTCGGGGCCCCGTACGCGGCTAGGCTCCCAAAAAGTCCCACATATGTGGTATCCCCGTACTCAGGAGAAGCAGCAGAATTTATTTTGGGGTGTCATTTCACATATGCCCATGGCATGCATGAGCAATATATCATTTAGTGACAACTTTGTGAAAAAAAAAAAAAAAAAAAAAAAGTTTGTAATTTTCCCGCAACTTGTGGCAAAATATAAAATATTCCATGGACTCAACATGCCTCTCAGCAAATAGCTTGGGGTGTCTACTTTCTAAAATGGGGTCATTTGTGGGGGTTTTGTGCCATCTTGGCATTTTATGGCCTTCAAAACTGTAATAGGTAGTGAGGCGTGAAATCAAAAATTGACGCCCTTAGAAAGCCTGAAGGCGGTGCTTGGTTTTCGGGGCCCTGTACGCGGCTAGGCTCCCAAAAAGTCCCACATATGTGGTATCCCCGTACTCAGGAGAAGCAGCAGAATTTATTTTGGGGTGTCATTTCACATACGCCCATAGCATGTGTGAGCAATATATCATTTAGTGACAACTTTGTGTAAAAAAAAAAAAAAAATTTTTTTTTTGTCATTATTCAATCGCTTGAGGCAAAAAAATAAAATATTCAATGGGCTCAACATGCCTCTTATCAATTTCCTTAGGGGGTCTACTTTCCAAAATGGGGTCATTTGGGGGGGTTTTGTACTGCCCTGTCATTTTAGCACCTCAAGAAATGAGATAGGCAGTCGTAAACTAAAAGCTGCGTAAATTCCAGAAAACGTACCTTAGTTTGTAGATGTGACAACTTTTGCGCAAACCAATAAATATACAATTATTGACTTTTTTTTTACCAAAGACATGTGGCTGAATACATTTTGTCCTAAATGTATGACTAAAATTGAGTTTATTGGATTTTTCTAATAACAAAAAGTAGAAAATATCATTTTTTTTCAAAATTTGCGGTCTTTTTACGTTTATATCGCAAAAAATAAAAATCGCAGAGGCAATCAAATACCATCAAAAGAAAGCTCTATTTGTGGGAAGAAAAGGACGCAAATTTTGTTTGGGTACAACATTGCATGACCGCGCAATTACCAGTTAAAGCAGCGCAGTGCCAAAGTGTAAAAAGACCTCTGGTCATTTACCAGCAAAATGGTCCGGTCTGAAAGTGGTTAAGGGTGGCATTCTGAACACCACTGGGACATTCTTCCTATTGACCACCAATGTTACATAGTAAGTGAGATCGAAAAAAAGTCCATCAAGTCCAACCTATGTGTGTGATTATATGTCAGTATTACATTGTATATCCCTGTATGTTGTGGTCGTTCAGATGCTTATCTAATAGTTTCTTGAGACTATCAATTCTCCCCGCTGAGACCACCGCCTGTGGAAGGGAATTCCACATCCTTGCCAATCTTACAAAGAACCCTCTATGTAGTTTAAGGTTAAACTTATTTTCTTCTAATTTTAATGAGTGGCCACGAGTCTTGTTAAACTCACTTCCGCGAAAACGTTTTATCCCTATTGTGGGGTCACCAGTACGGTATTTATAAATTGAAATCATATGCCCTCTCAAGCGTCTCTTCTCCACAGAGAATAAGTTCAGTGCTCCCAACCTTTCCTCATAACTAATATCCTCCAGACCCTTTATTAGCTGTGTTGCCCTTCTTTGTACTCGCTCCATTTCCAGTACATCCTTCCTGAGGACTGGGGCCCAGAACTGAACAGCATACTCCAGGTGCGGCTGGACCAGAGTCTTGTAGAGAGAGAATTATTGTTTTATCTCTGGAATTAATCCCCTTTATAATTCAGGCCAATATTCTGTTTGCTTTGTTAGCAGCAGCTTGGCATTGCATGCCATTGCTGAGCCCATCATCTACTAGGACCCCCAGGTCCTTTTCCATCCTAGGTTCCCCCAGAGGTCCCCCCCCCCTCAATGTATAGATTGCATTCATAGTTATGTCACCCAAATGCATTATTTTACATTTTTCTACATTGATCCTCGTTTGTCATGTAGTTGCCCACCCCATTCATTTGTTCAGATCTTTTTGCAAGGTTTCCACATCTTGCAGAGAAGTTATTGCCCTGTTTAGCTTAGTATCGTCCGCAAATACAGAGATGTAAGGAGCATTGTTCCTATTGAGCCCTGATGATTTGGTTTTATGAAGGGTTCCTCCAGACTTGAAAATTATTTTTGTTGTTCCTCTAGGGCAGGGGTGTCAAACTCAATTTCAACGCGGGCCGCATCAGCATTATGATTGTCCTCAAAAGGGCTGGTTGTATCTGTAAGATTAGATGTCCAGCACATACCCTGCCCTTACATTTGATGTCAAGAGCCACCCCACCATCAGAAGTTGAGTCCCCTACTCTCCCTAACATCACAGTGTGCCCCCTTTCCTTATGCTGCAACTGGGAAGAAGCTAGATGCATTACTTGAAAGCAGAAAGTAGGAGTCTGGAGGAGGACCAGAGGAGGGCTGGAGCTCTCCTGGAGGAGAGGTGTGAGGGCCACATGAAATGGCCTGGAGGGCCAGATTTGGTCTGCGGGCCTTGTGTTTGACACCTGTGCTCTAGGGTTAAAAGGTTGAGAAAGCCTGCTCTAGACCTTGATCCATCAAAGGCATAGCTCCCAACTGTCCATGTTTTAAGTACCCAAACACTTCTGCCCTCTTCTTATTCTGCACAAATGCCAATCCCCCTATTTTGTGAAGTATAGATCGGTATTGATCTATACATCAATCAGCCATAACCTTATGACCACTGACAGATTAATCAGTTAATGACCGTCCTTTAGCAAATTTACTGCTACAGGATGGCCGTTCTGTGCAGAATCACATATACACAGTTGGGTCCATATATATTTGGACACAGGCAGAGTTTTCGTATTTTTGGCTCTGTATGCCACCAGAATAGAATTAAAACTAAACAATCCAAATGAATTTGAAGTGCAGACTTTAATTCAAGGGGTTGAACACAAACATCAAGTACAAATTCTAGGAACT
This sequence comes from Lithobates pipiens, assembly GCF_037356315.1. Classification (NCBI taxonomy): domain Eukaryota; kingdom Metazoa; phylum Chordata; class Amphibia; order Anura; family Ranidae; genus Lithobates; species Lithobates pipiens. The sequence continues at coordinate 26,375,114 of NW_027507748.1, read as the reverse complement.
GCAACCATTTTTATACACAGTAGTCCCCCCCCCCCCCTACAAATACAATGTTCACTTTTAATATTTTGTTGAGAATCCTTTACTGGCAATGACTGCCTGAAGTCGGGAACCCATGGACATTACCAAAGACTGGCTTTCCTCCTTTCTAATACGTTTCCAGGCTCTAACTGCAGCTGTCTTCAGTTCTTTGTGGTAGTTTTGCCTTCAGCAAGTGAAATGCTCAGTTGGGTTGAGATCAGGTGATTGACTCGGTCATTGCAGAATATTCCACTTCTTTTCCTTCAAAATTTCCTGGGTTGCTTTTGCAGTGTGTTTTGGATCATTGTCCATCTTTACTGTGAAGCGCACGTCCAATCAACTTTGCTGCATTTGGTTGAATCTGGGCTGACAGTATATTTCTAAACACTGCAGAATTCACCCAGCTGCTTCTGTCTTCTGTCACATCATCAATAAACACCAATGACCCAGTGCCACTGGAAGCCATGCATGCCCGTGCCATCGCACTGCAAGAGCCACCATGTGACCACAGATGATGTTGCGTGCTTTGGATCATGAGCTGTTCCAAGCCTTCTCCACACTTTTTTCTTCCCGTCACTCTGGTACAGATTATTCTTAGTTTCATCCGTCCAAAGAATGCTTTTCCCCTGCTTGGGGATCAAATACTTATTTTATACTTATTTTATTCATTGAACTGCAACTTAATTTATAGCATTTGTATCGTGTTTTTTTTTCGGATTTGTTTGGTTGATATTGTCTATATCATTTAAAATACAACTATGATAAAAATTATAGACCCTTCATTTCTTTGGAAGTAGGCAAATTTACACAATCTGCAGGGATTTAATCATTATGCGTATGGCCAGCGTCAAGAGGTTAAACCTGAAGGTTCAGTTGTGCCTTAAGTTGCTTTTTTACCTTACATGACGACCTTTTTTTTTGGGGGGGTAGACATTGTAGTGAAGGTCTACATTTGTTCCTAATAGATCTTAGTTGCCTTTTTTGATTGCGAAAGTAAACACACAGGAAACATACATCAACCGTAAAAAGAAACTGCGAACAAAAAAACAAATATACAAAAACAGCTGTGTAGCAGTTTTCGAAATTGAATTGCCAAGCAGTGTATGAGTTTTTTTTTTATTTGCAGAGTAGTAATCTCCTGTTCTGCAATATGCCATATCAGGCTAGGAAAAGGTTACTTGTGCTGTCCGTCACCAAGATTACTGACAGGATATGTGCTGTGTGAGCGGGCACTCCACGGTCACAGCACTGAATTAAATATCTTCCGTTTTGAATATATATTAATTCTATTTATAGACCTTCGTTTTTTTTTTCAAGTGGAATTCCTGCCTAATGCTATGTTTAAAAATGTCCCCCCCCCCCCGCTACCAGTTCCCCCTAATCTGTATTGAAAAAGACATGTATACTTATGTATTTTTAGTCTGCTACAGTCTGGTGACATGATTCCCATGTGTCAGTAAGTGGCAGCTGCAGGGGAGACTAGAGAGCAGTAGAAAGATAGAGGAAAAGAAGGCGCACCAGCCTAGTGCATTATCCCGTGTATTTTGTTGATACTAGTGGTGCATCGAAATTTCGGCTGCCGAAAATTATCGGCCGCGAAAGTTGTGTTTTTGTCTTTCAGCCGAAGGACAAAAACAGGCGATGCCAAAAAGGGGGGGTGGTCCACCCGGGTACCGCCCATTGCGGGAGTGTCCCTCCCTCCTGCTCTCCTTGTGTTAGCAGGGGCACTAGTGTGGGCACACCCACCCAGGGGTGGGCTGACCGTCGCCCGCTTCCCACCCTGCTCAGAAAAACCCTGTCCTCAGCCCACCCAATCTACCATCCCAGCGTCTGTGTCCGACTGCGGCTCCTCCCCCGTTGTTGCCTAGCAACGGGACATTGTAGATGGTGAAGTGGTGGGTGAAGGTACTATGGGCGTGACGGTGTCCAAGGAGGAGGGAAAAAAGAGCATGTGAGGGAAGAAGGAGAAGGCGGCAGAGGGGAACCCGTCCCCGAGGAGAACAAGGAGTTCTACAAACTCCAAATCTGGGACCTCGAGGGCTGCCTGGAGAGGTGATGGTGGAGGGGGCTACAGGTCTCAGCATGCCCTGACTGGAAGAGGAGCAACAAGTTTAAGGTAACACTACAACTTCCAGAATGCCATGGCAGCGTAAAAGTAAATGTTTTCATGAACGTGCATCAAACTCCTGCATACCACCTCTATGATGTGCCTTCATAAAAGACGCATACTGATCTAATGGTAGCACGTCTAAAAACGTGCATAGAAAATGTGACAGGGAAAAGAATGCACCACACTCACGTGGTTCCGGCCAAAGTCATGTTTGTGCATTTTCATGTGCATTTGCGCACATAAAAATGCAGCACTCTGCATTTCTTTTTAAACGCACATGAAAGCACTGCAGTGGTATAATCAAAGCTGATTGGGATCCTTCTGACTCTGACCATCTCCTGTACCATGTCCCCAGTCTCTGACCATCTCCTGTACCATGTCCCCAGTCTCTGACCATCTCCTGTACCATGTCCCCAGTCTCTGACCATTTCCTGTACCATGTCCCCAGTCTCTGACCATCTCCTGTACCATGTCCTCAGTTTCTGACCATCTCCTGTACCATGTCCTCTGTCTCTGACCATTTCCTGTACCATGTCCCCAGTCTCTGACCATCTCCTGTACCATGTCCCCAGTCTCTGACCATCTCCTGTACCATGTCCACATTCTCTGACCATCTCCTGTACCATGTCCCCGGTCTCTGACCATCTCCTGTACCATGTCCCCAGTCTCTGACCATCTCCTGAACCATGTCCCCAGTCTCTGACCATCTCCTGTACCATGTCTCCAGTCTCTGACCTTCCCCTATACCATGTCCCCAGTCTCTGGCCATCTCCTGTACCATGTCCCCAGTCTCTGGCCATCTCCTGTACCATGTCCCCAGTCTCTGGCCATCTCCTGTACCATGTCCCCAGTCTCTGGCCATCTCCTGTACCATGTCCCCAGTCTCTGACAATCTCCTGTACCATGTCCCCAGTCTCTGACCATCTCCTGTACCATGTCCCCAGTCTCTGACCATCTCCTGTACCATGTCCCCAGTCTCTGACCATCTCCTGTACTATGACCGCAGTCTCTGACAATCTCCTGCATCATATCTGCTAGAGGTGTACTGCATGGAAAATTTTGCTAATACTATTAGCAATGTGTTATATAAAAATGTATGCAGTCATTTTCGGTATCAGTTTTGGTTTTCGTCCTAGTGTATTTTTCATTTTCCATATCGGTTTTGGCACCAAAAAAAACATTCGGTGTACCCCTAGTTGATGCTAAAAACAAAGTTAAAAAAACGACTCACAAAATATGAAGTAGGCTCTGAGGGAGAAGGTATTCCTTCGAAACGCATCAGCCAGCAGAGGTCCTGATGTCCTCTCCTCTGCAATCTATAGGCGGTCGGTTCTAGGACTGATTGCCACGATTTAGTGACTCTTTTACAAGCAATTTTTCTTCATAATTTGTGAGAATTTTTTTTTTTTTTAGTATCAATACACTTGGAGACACTTCGACTCATCCTTCTCAGATGATTGTTGGAGATGCCTATCTTCTAGAGGCACCCTACTTCACATTTGGTGGGACTACCCTCCTGTATGGCAATTTTGACAAAAAAAAAAATTTGATGTGTTGCAAACTGATGGCGACATCTCTCCAACCCTCACAGGGGGTAGCTCTCCTATCTATGATTCTGGGTCCACTTCCTTGCTGCGGCACAGACAGTGATTCCCCGACACTGGAAATCGGCAGATACTGTATGCCTTCCCTTGGTGATTGGTCTATTGAAGTAGATCGTATTAGAGATCTGGAAGGTATGTTGGCCCAGGAAAGTGATAAAGAGGAACAATTCTCCGGTATGTGGACTTCTTGGTCCATATTTCGGTACTCCACAGAGTTTGTCCCATGAGCAGAGGGGAAACAAGAGGACACCACGCCCTAGGCTAGATGGAGCATCCCCTCTTCTTTCTTCTTAATCTGATATTATTATTTATCCTTATCCTTTTTATGCTTTGCCCAATCCACATCTGCTTTTAGCGCATTAGTTATGGAACTAGAAAACCCCCTAGAAATGGGACTTTTAGGGCACTACCACATCAAATGTGAAGAAAAAGTAATGTATAGAAAAAATATTGATTTATTATACAAGTGAAAAAATACATATAAATAAGTCACATATAAAAAGGATGCATGAAAATGTACAGACAGAAACAAAAATGGACAATATACAGTTTCCTGGACCCAACGGCATTTCGGAGATGGGTTGTATTCTCCTTTATCAGGGGTTATTCACAGGGAATGAACTGTATCACAATTACTTAGAGGTACATCTAAGCATCCGAAAATATTAAAATCAGAAAGGGAGTATCGAGGCGTAGATTCATCCACAGGTTCCATCCACCAGATAGTATTAAAGCGGTAGTAAATCCAGTGTCAAAAAACACGTTCCCGGCATGCCAGAAATGCTAAATTTCACATTGGTTGTGCTCTCAACCAAACTTTCAAACCATCCAATGGCTGGTTTCATAACTGATCACATGTGCAGCATTATGGCAGTTGAAGAATCATTAGAGGCCAAGATGGCAGCTTCCTTGACTGAAAACGATAGAAGGGTTTACTTCCACTTTAAGTTGGCTAGTGGGCAGAAAGTGGCATCAATAAGGGCAACAAGTAAAGAGGTATAGAAGTCCCTCAACACACGTCCACCAGTCCAACTGGAGACTAGAAAAAACAGACAGCCAGTGGGCTAATATGTGTTCTGAGGCCCAAAGGATTGGAAGGTCTACATCCCAAAATAATCACATTCACAGGCCAATGGTGTAGCGGTGAAGAGCAGCCACAAAATCAATGGGACCGGATACTTGGAAACCACCATCAAAAAAGGGGGAAAAGGGGGGTGTTAAGTGGCTGCAAATTTCAGTTTATCGGCTCCTCCAGCACTTGAAGGGACAACCTTCCCCTAGCCCTACTGAGCGCATTAGTTAAGTAATACTTCCTTTTTCTATGGAACAACACATGATCGAAATGGCATATACTATCTGCAAGAGATATTTTTTCTCTATTTTACACATTGATTTATTAATAATATGCCATGATACTAGTTACAATCACGTTGCCTTGCTGTGATATGTTTTCCTACGTTTGTTTTTTACTTGATGCGTTTCGTAACTGTAAAAATTACGGGGAAAAAACGGCCCACTTGACCTTTTTGTAGTTTTCTACTTGACATTACTGTAACATTGCGTTGTATATTATGTTTGTTATCCTTGGTTACTCAATAAAATAAGATTGAACTAATAAATACACTTGGGATAATGCACTAGTCTGGTGTGCCCACTTTTCTCTATCTTTCTAGTGACTATTAGGACATTCCTTATCCTGGAGGGCAGCAAAGCCTGAGACACCATCCCTTAAGTAATAGACCACCCGGACATCACACTTATGCGCAAGAGTGTTTTTTTTTTCTCCTCTTTTCTAAATTAGAGAGCACTCAACACCGACTGGAAATTCTAGGAGTGGTGATCTCACCCATAGGCTTCTATGTCCCAGCCGTTGTCCGCACGCTCTCCTCTCCCTTGCCATCAACGCCACTCAAGACCAAGAAGAACTGCATTATCCCCTGACACCTCCAGTTGGTAGTCTGCAATTATGAGGAACTCAACAAGCCGCTCAGTGGCGTCACCATCACCCAGAGCAGGAGTCCTGCCATACATCCACCCCGTGTTGCTACCCAAGAAGACTGAAAGCAAGAAGCCCACTAAAACTAGGTAAACCGGATAAGCTAAATTCAAAAACACACACACGCACACACAGGGTGCACTACACCAAGTTGATGGCTCCCAATGAGCTATCAGCGCAATACAAAACTCTAATAGTCACCAGCCACCAGTCACTAGTCTTGAATGGAATGAGGCATGGACAATAGCGGTTCAAAATGGTAGTATAGGTAATCCATTCTGTCCTTGCAGCTCTACTACACAAACATTTGGGAAGTGTCAAAACTGGCTACAAAACAAAAGAACAAGAGAAGTGCAATGGACTATGCAGGTAAAACAATTTATTAACGATGATAAAATTGTGAGGGAATTGCACTCACAAAAGCCGAGTGTTGTCTTCACAGAGCAAGAGTCAAAGCATAGATCAACGTATGCAGAATTGACTCACTCGCCAGGTAAAAGCCACCATCCAGGGAAGAGAAAAAGTGCTGACCGCCTGAATGAGCCCAACATTACACCCAACATGACCATGACCAACATTACAAGGATGGAAGGCTTGAATCATCTGGTGCTTTCTATGGGAATGGTCAACTGAGCACAATAGTCTACCTGTTCCCATATCTTCAGTACCTGCTACAGATGAGAAGCTATGACAAAAGCTGCCAGCACCACTTCTCTCAAGCCTGAAAGAACTCAGGCTGGCAATGACCATCATTGCAAAGATGAAACACCTGACTCAGCTTTATAGCGTCCTCCATGCTACAGTCTCAACTCACAATCACTTTCACCAATGTGTTCCGAGGCTCCACCTCTGAGGAACCTAAGCACATGTTAGTGATGGTGTCTGTGAGTTGAGGCTTTCGCTTGGAGGATGCTGTACAGCTAATTCAGGTGTTCCATCCTTGCAAAGATGGTCATTGTCGGCCTGAGCTCATTCAGGCTTGAGATAAGTGTTGCTGGCAGCGCTCGCCATAGCTTCCCATCTGAAGCAGGTACAGGAAATACCAGGACAGGTTGACTATTGTGCTCAGTCTACTGTTCCACTAGAAAGCAACTGGCTAATGGGGGTCAGGGGGTCTCCCATAGATATGGCATTGTTATAGAATTTGATTGGATTAGGCAATTGTGTGTGTGGGTATCTATACTAGCAGAAAGAGGAAGTGCAGCCCCTAAATACAGATGGGATATGTAGCATGCTCCAAAGGTGATATTAGCCCTTAAAGCTTTATTCAACCAGTTAACGACCGCCCTATAGCAGATTTACTATAGGCTGGCCGTTCTGTGCAGAATCACGCGCGCGTGTGTGTATGTATATATGTATAATATATATATATATAAATGAGATTCTGCACTTCCTGGTCGGGGGCGCACACGTGCAATGCTTCTGATGTGATTAGTTGGAGCAGAAGCCAATCAGTGTGTCCCGGGCCAACGGATGTCCACCTGCACCTGCTGATCGTCGAGGAGAGACACAGAACGAAGCTCTGCATATGTAAACAAGCAATGCAGAGCTCCGTCCTGATGGCGGGGATGTGATGCATTTTATTTACTCCCTGCATAGTAACTTAAGAAAGGAGTGTGCATGCTCTGAAATGCGTCATTGTTCTCCCATCCAGTACTTACCCGCAGCAAAACAGAATAACGTATATATCCCATAGTTTGTAGACACTATAACTTTTGCGCAAGCCAATCAATATACGTTAGTATAGTGATTTTTTACTTTTACCAAAAATATGTAGCAGAATACACATTGGCCTAAATTGATGAAGAAATTCATTTTTTTTGTTGGATATGCATTATAGCAGAAAGTAAAAAAAAAAAAAAAAAAAAAAAATATATATATATATATATATATATATTTATTTCTTCTTTTTTTTTTTTTTTTTTTTTTTCAAAATGGTCACTCTTTTTTGGTTTACAGCATATATTATATATAATAATAATGATAATAATAATATATAATTTTGAAAAAAAAAGAAAAAAAATATATATATATATATATATATATGTGTATGTGTGTGTATATGTATGTATATATATATATATATATATATATATATATATATATACACACACATACGTATAATCATATCATTTTATTTTTTTTCAAAATTGTCCCTCTTTTTTTTGTTTACAGCACAAAAAATGCAGAGGTGATCATTCACCACTTAGAGGGCTTTCACATCGGGCGTCGGTGGTAAAGCGGCGCTATTTTTAGTGCCCCTTTACCGTCATTTTAGTAGCACTATTCGGCCGATAGCGAGCGGTTTTAACCACCCTGCTAGCGGCCGAAAAGAGGTTAAATCCACCCGCAAAACACAGCCGGAGCGGCGTTTTGGTGGCGGTATCGCAGCGCTGCCCCATTGATTTCAATGGGGAGCAACGGTGGAGAAATGGTGAGTTCACCGCTCCCAAGAAACTGCTGGCAGAACTTTCTCTGACGCCCTGCCAGCGCCCCGCTCCAGTGTGAAAGCCCTTAGGCTTTCACACTGGAGTGAATGGAGCCGCTTTTTTACAGGCCCTTTTTTTTTTTAGCGCTATCGCGCCTGAAAAACGCTGGCGGGGTGAAACGGGTCTTAAAGAAAGCTGCTCTATTTGTGAGAAAAAAAATGACATACATTTTATTTGGATAGAGTGTTGCATGACCAGGTAATTATCAGTTAAAATAACGCAGTGCCGTATCGCAAAAAAAACCCGACCTGGTCATGAAGGGGGGGGGGGGGGTAAATCTTCCGGAGCTCAAGTGATTTAAGCAGAGGTGTAGACCATGAATACGGGAGCATGTTCCAAGGCAAACTTATCCTTTTTAAAGGTTTTTTTTTTTTTTATGTATACGGAGTCGGAGCACAGCAGTGGGCGTGCGTTCATCTGCATTCAACTTGCTGATGTGAATGAGCCCTGAGCTGCATGGATCAGCTGCTATTTGTACAGTTTTTCCTTGTCATGCATGGTATATAGATGACAATTTATCAACATCTCTGTATTTAAAAAAAAAAAAAAAAGAAAAGAAAAAAGTGGTGTTTGTTTGGCAGCGCTGGTTTCTTTCCAAAGTATGTGTAACCACGGTAAACCGGCTTGGTAATGTTCTGTTTGAGAAGGGTATATTTGTTGTTGAGCTCATCGCCTATCAGTAAACCAAATCTTTGTTGGTATCCTATCATGCGCTTCTTAATTATCACTCTGAGAAAACGGCTCAGGGGCCTTTTGTCACCAAGACGTGCTGTAATAGTGGCAAGAATTTGTTATAGATCAGATGAGGCATTTTCATGCGTAAACAGTGGAACCTCAGGTTTTAAAAATTTATTTAAAAATCTACACAATTGAAAAATAAAAAATGCACTTTGTGTTGGAGATCTTTTAAATGATTGCAAAATATTTTTTATAGTACATGTGCGGGCACAATGTGAAAAAATAAAAAAAAACATGATACTGTACATTTCCGCAACACATACAAGTAGGGTTGTCACTTTTTCTTCAAGCTAAATGCGAACACTTTAGTGGCGCACAGAAAAAAACAATTTTTTTTAGCATACGCTATAGCAGTGAGGGCGAACGTTGGCGCCCCAGATGTTTTGGAACTACATTTCCCATGATGTTTAACCGGTTCCTGACCAGCGCACGCCGATGTACGTCGGCAGAATGGCACGGGCAAGCATATTGGCGTACAGGTACGTCCAAACTTTAATGCCGCCCTGCGATCGCGAGCGTGCCACCGCCACCGCTGGCGCACTCGCGTGCTGGTCGGGATCCCCGTGAGTCCGGTCGCGGGTCCCGCGGACTCGCCTACCCGCGATCGTCTCACGGGGCGGCTGAATGGAGAAATGCCGTTGTAAACAGCATTTCTCCGTTCTGCCTAGCAACTAGTGACGCTGATTTCTGCTCCATGTGATTGGAGCAGAGATCAGTGTTCACTAAATGAAAGCCCAGCCCCCCACAGTTAGTAACACACCCCTAGGAACACTTAACCCCTACACTGCCACCCACTGGTTAACCCCTTCACTGCCAGTGTCATTTACACAGGAATCAGTGCATTTATATAGCAGTGATTGCGGTATAAATGACAATGGTCCCAAAAATGTGTCAAAAATGTCCGATGTGTCCGCCATAATGTCGCAGTCACAATAAAAATCACTGATCGCCGCCATTACTAGTAAAAAAAAAAATTATTAATAAAAATGCCATAAAACTATCCTTATTTTGTAACTTTTGCGCAAACCAATCAATAATCGCTTATTGCGATTTTTTTTAATCAAAAATATGTAGAAGAATACGTATCGGCCTAAACTGAGCGAAAAAAATGTTTTTTTATATATTTTTGGGGGATATTTATTATAACAAAAAGTAAAAAATAATGCGTTTTTTTTCAAAATTGTCGCTCTATTTTTGTTTATAGCGCAAAAAATAAAAACCTCAGAGGTGATCAAATACCACCAAAAGAAAGCTCTATTTGTGGGAAAAAAGGACGTCAATTTTGTTTGGGAGCCACGTCGCACGATCGCGCACTTGTCAGCTAAAGAGACGCAGTGCCGAATCGCAAAAAGTGGTCTGGTCTGATCTTTGACCAGCAAAATGGTCCGATCTGTAAGTGGTTAATTACACTGCAGAGTGCATTAGCATCATGGGAAATGTAGTTACAAAACATCTGGGGTGCCAAGGTTCACCATCACTGCACTATAGGATTGTAACGGATCTGGGCGCTCCAGAGAGAATAGCAATGCAGCGTGCATAGCGCCCACTCAGCCTCCTGTCAGGCCCTGTTCTGAGCCATATTCCTGTCTGAATGTTGTGTCTGGGTTTCAGGTGGACTGAAACCTGGACGTATGATTCAAAACCAGGACTGTCCAGGTGAATCCCGGACAGGTGACAACCCTACATACAAGTATATTTTTCAATATTTTATCCCTCTAAAAAGCTGCAAGCACAGAAAATAATATACATCTTGTCTGAAATACAGTGAGCTTTCTGTTGTGAGCTGACATCGGTGCTTGTATTGCACTAAAATTCCACACTGTTTTGTCATAGCTGAAGAAATGACACTTTGCTACAATGTAAAGTAGTGAGTGTGCAGCTTGTATAACAGTGTAAATTTGCTGTCCCCTCAAAATAACTCAACACACAGCCATTAATATCTAAACCGCTGGCAGCAAAAGTGAGTACACCCCTAAGGGAAAATGTCCAAACTGGGTTATGACTGATCGGTTTTCATCAATACTGATCTATACCTCACAAATAAAAGGATTGGCATTTATGCAGAATAAGAGGACAGAAGTTTTTCGGTCCTTAAAACAGGGACAGTTGGGAGCTATGCCTTTTGATGGAGCGAGGTCTAGAGGATAAAATTATTCATTTGGACACTGCATCACAAGGTGTCAATATTTTGTGTGGCCACCATTATTTTCCAGCGCGGCCTTAACCCTCTTGGGCATGGAGTTCACCAGAGCTTCACGGTTTGCCACTGGAGTCCTCTTCCCCTCCTCCATGATGACATCACGGAGCTGGTGGATGTTAGAGACCTTGCGCTCCTCCACCTTCTGTTTGAGGATGTCCCACTGATGCTCAATAGGGTTTAGGTCTGGAGACATGCTTGGCCAGTCCATCACCTTTACCCTCAGCTTCTTTAGCAAGGCAGTGGTCATCTTGGAGGTGTGTTTGGGGTGGTTATCATGTTGGAATACTGCCCTGTGGCCCAGTCTCTGAAGGGAGGGGATCATGCTCTGCTTCAGTATGTCACAGTACATGTTGGCATTCATGGTTCCCTCAATAAACAGTACTTCCCCAGTGCCGGCAGCACTCATGCAGCCCCAGACCATGACACTCCCACCACCATGCATGACTGTAGACAAAACACACTTGTCTTTGTCCTCCTCACCTGGTTGCCGCCACACACGCTTGTCACCATCTGAACCAAATAAGTTTATCTTTGTCTCATCAGACAACAGGACATGGTTCCAGTAATCCATGTCCTTAGTCTGCTTGTCTTCAGCAAACTCTTTGTGGGCTTTCTTGTGCATCATCTTTAGAAGAGGCTTCCTTCTGGGACGACAGCCATGCAGACCAATTTGATGCAGTGTGCGGTGTATGGTCTGAGCACTGACAGGCTGACCCCCCACCCCTTCAACTTCTGCAGCAATGCTGGCAGCACTCATATGTCTATTTCCCAAAGACAACTTCTGGATATGACGCTGAGCACGTGTACTCAACTTCTTTGGTCGACCATGGCGAGGCCTGTTCTGAGTGGAACCTGTCCTGTTATACCGCTGTATGGTCTTGGCCACCGTGCTGCAGCTCAGTTTTAGGGTCTTGGCACTATTCTTATAGCCTAGGCAAGTGATGGCAAACCTTGGCACTCCAGATGTTTTGGAACTACATTTCCCATGTTACTCATACACTTGGCAATGTAGCTGAGCATCATGGGAAATGTAGTTCCAAAACATCTGGGGTGCCAAGGTTCGCTATCACTGGCCTAGGCCATCTTTATGTAGAGAAAAAATTATTTTTTTCACCTCAGAGTCCTTGGTGCCATGTTGAAGTTCCAGTGAGCAGTATGAGAGCGTGAGAGTGATACCATCAACTTTAACACACCTGCTCCCCATTCACACCTGAGACCTTGTATCACTAACGAGTTGCATGACTCCAGGGAAAATGGCTAATTGGGCCCAATTTGGACATTTTCACTTAGGGGTGTACTCACGTTTGTTGCCAGTGGTAAAGATATTTACAAAAATGTGAGGGGTGTACTCACTTTTGTGAGATACAGTTTGTGTGTGTGTATACATGTAGCACTAACCCCCGAAGGAGAGAATAGCGAATAGCCACAGCTGTGAGTGGCTATTCCAGAGAATAGCCACTCACAGCTGGATGATCACTCAGGTTGGACAGTCCCTCTCTCACAAGGCCCAGCAGCCAACTTGGTGCCCACCCAGGAACAAGTCTCAGACGTTGTTGCAGAAATGTACAAGAAAATGTCTCTGCCACAGACTTTGTAGAAATGCAGGAAAACTAAGCTTTAGAACACTTGTAGGATACCTGGATCTTTCAGCCAGCTTGGCGATATCCACGAGACCGGATTCTCTCGGTTACTTCAGCCCTTCCAGGCTCTTGCTAAGAAAACCAACCCGTACGTGGTGTTCTTCTGAAGAGTGCTCCCCTGGAATGCTCGAAGTACACTGGGTCTCTCCCGAACCGGAGACGGCACCCAACCACCTCAGAATCCCCCTTTAGTTTCCTTTCCTTGGGCTAGCCAGCTCCAAGACATTAAAGTCAGGTGGATCTGCCATAGCCTTCCTGGGGGCTGGTCAGGAGGGCCAGGACCATGCAATCAGCACATCATACTGGACCCGAACCACGTGACATCCGCATCTTATGTACTCTCTCCCAGAAGCACAGCGAGAGCACCACTCCCCCTGGGCGGGCTCCGAGAGAGAGTAACCTAAGCAGACCACAGTTCCATGCCTGCCAGAAGAGACAATGCCCCCTGTGGCCAGGCTGAACATCTCACACTCCAGTCAGACTGATGCTGAGGCCCAATTTAGATAATTACACCCAAACCAAACTGCAGTTTAGGCAACTTTCCTTTTAGAAAAACCGCATAGCGCGTGCTCTTTAGGACCCGCTGATATATATATATATATATATATATATATATATATATATATATATATATATATATGTGTGTATATGTGTGTATGTGACTCTGCACTTCTGCCTGCAGGGAGTGTGCAGTTGCTTGATAAAGGAATGCGGCTGCCGCCACATACGCAGCGCGACCGCTCAGAAACGCATCCCACTTTTGTGACATTATTGCCCCATGCCACGCTGCCCCATGCACTCCAAGCCTTGCTCTGGACTATTCACCACACGGCCATTTCCCATCTGCAGCGGTTCTCAGTGAGGATCCCATGATCAGCAGCGCTAAGAGTGAAGGCTCTGACAGCTCCCCACCCCCACCCTCCTGGGGTATACAATGTGCCTGCCATATCTCCCACAGAACCAGTGAAAAGGTATAGAAACCATCATCTGATCATCCATCTTGCTCCTGGACGTTTTCAGCTTACAGATGTGCTTTTCTTTGCCTTCTCCCGTGTGAGTTGCTTATTTTGTTTACTAGTGTTTTAATCTCTACACTTAGAAGCGCCCTTCTTCTTGTTTTTCTCAGCTTTACTGGAATTTTGGTTTCTGGTCTCATCCGGTGGCAGCCCTAAGTACATGGATCTACTCCCCACCCCTTATTTTGGACTATTATGGACTTAATAGAGCTACTTCAGAAGTACTAGTGCTTTGCGCCTTTTACTTGTCTATACGCATGCTGGCGGCAGGCCGCTGCTGCTGTGATTATTCACAGCAGAAGCTGATCGTTGGGTGGTAAAGCACACAGAACTGAGATCTGCCTATGTAAACAAGGCCGATCTCCAGGGATGGATTATGTGTTCCTGCAAGGCAGGGAACAACATTTTCTAGGCAACCAAACACCAGCTTGTTAATTATAAGAGTAAACTTTGGCAGCCCCCGGCCCAACCACCCCACCCCCCTCATCTAGTTCTTTGCCCACTCCCGCTGTATGCCAGGCCCTGCTAAGAGAATGACAGGAGGCGGAGGCTGGGAGGAGAATCAGCTCCCATTCAACCCAACCTGCCGGCGGCGCTCCCCCAAATGCAGCTCCACACTTGCCCTCAGCTTAATTCCATTCACTTATTGCAAGCACTGAATGTTTGAGACCTCTGGTCTCCAAACAGAGGTGTCAGAAGAGTGTGAGCTAGGGGACTATTGCGTTGAATATAGGTTAAATAATACATCACATGAAGAAAGAACAAATTTTGCATAAAAAAAATGTAATACAGTTTATTTGAATAAAAAACATTACAGAATCCAACATATCCAGAATTCATGGAGCAGGAGAGGTATTTCGAGTTTCGTTGTTTATGTACGAGTTCTTTATTATGTAAATTGTCTCCCTAATATCCATTTAAACTGTTTTGTGATTTTTCATCACTTTCTGTAGATGTTTCTTATAGATTTATGAATAACTGATGCATTTTTAGATGTAGGTAGTTCCTGAAGAAGCTGAAAAGCGAAACTAGTCGAAATACCTCACCTGCTCCATGAATTCTGGATATGTTGGATTCTGTAATGTTTTTTTATTCAAATAAACTGTATTACATTTTTTTATGTAAAATTTGTTCTTTCTTCATGTGATGTATTATTTAACCTATATGCACAGCAATAGTCCCCTAGCTCACACTCTTCTGGCACCTCTGTTTGGAGACCGGAGGTCTCAAACATTCAGTTCTATACAACTGGGATGAGGGTGCACATTGTAAAAGTATAATTTTGAACTTTCATGTGTGGCCATTTTTCAAATTCTACCTATTGCAAGCAGGCGAATGGAAATTTTGGGGGCTGATCGATGCTATATAGTACTGAAAAAATGCTTCTAGGTAGGTGAAATGGGCAAGTGTAGCACTACCCCCAATGGGGCCGCTGTGAATTTACAGGTTCTTTTCCCAACAGTGCAGAGGCAGCCAGGCACACAGCAACAGTCCATTCACTCCGACTCATTGAACAGTCTAGAGCAATGATGGCGAACCTTGGCGCTCCAGATGTTTTGGTAAACACATTTCCCATGATGCTCATGCATTCTGCAATGTAGTTGAGCATCATGGGAAATGTAGTTCCAAAACATCTGGGGTGCCGAGGTTCGCCATCACCGGGTCTAGGGAATGTCTTTTTAGTATTTATTGCTGAAACTTGTAACAGGAGGAGGACAATGAGTCCATCGTGGGGGTGAGCGACGAAGGGTGGCTACCTTCACATACATAAAGGGGGAAATGGAGAACAAACTTAGCCACCTACCAATACTGGAACAAAGCTTGCATCTCAGAGATGAAACAAAGGAAGGGAGAGATAGAAGATACATTCTACTAATATTTAAATGTATCGCATGTATTTTATGTAATAAAAAATGTGAGTTAAGTGTCACTTTAATGTTCACATCAAACACCAGAACGGGGGGGAAAAAATGTGATCTCGTGATTTTGACCATAGCGTGATTGTTGGTGCTGGGTGGGCTGGTTGAAGTAATTCTGTAACTGCTTTTCTCTTGGGATTTTTATACACAACAGTCCCTAAAGTTTATGTAGAATGGTGCAAAGAAGAAAAAAAAACCTCCAGTGAGCGGCAGTTCTGAGGACAGAGACGTTTTGTTGATTAAAGAGGTCAGAGGAGGATGACCAGACTGGTTCAAGCTGAAATAAAGGTAACTCCCATAACCACTCTTCACAACTAACTGTATTGAGCAAAAAAAAAGCGTCTAATGCCCTGTACACACGTTAGGATTTTCCGACAACAAAACCATGGATTTTTATTTTTCCCCGAAGGATGTTGGCTCAAACTTGTCTTGCATACACACGGTCACACAAATGTTGTCGGAAATTCCCAACCTCAAGAACGCGGTGACGTACAACACGCGCGACATGCCGAGAAAAATTAGGTTCAATAGCCAGTGCGGCTCTTCTGCTTGATTCAGAGCATGCGTGGAACTTTTGTGCGTCGGAATCGTATACACACGCTCGGAATTTCCCACAACAAGTTTTGTTGTTCGAAAATTTGAGAACCTGCTCTCAAACATTTGTTGGCGGAAATTCCGACAACAAATGTTCTATGGAGCATACACATGGTCGAAATTGACACTCATCAGGCCAAGCAACATTTTTCAAGCTTTCTATTGTCCAGGTTTGGTGATTTTGTGTGAACTAAAGGCTCAGATTTCTGTTCTTGGCTGACAGGAGTAGTAATACCCAACGTAGTCTTCTGCTGTTGTAGCCCGTTCAACTCAACATTTGTCATATTGTGCAAGTCTTATGCCATGTACTCTGATTTGCCCTGTGCTCTGATTTTCCGACAACAAATGTTGGATGTGAGCTTGTTGTCGGAAAATCAGATCGTGTGTACAGGGCATAAGACTTGCAAATTAGGACAAACATTGAGTCGAACGGGCTACAACAGCAGAAGACCACATTGGGTATTACTACTCCTGTCAGCCAAGAACAGAAATCTGAGGCTTTAGTTCACACAAAATCACCAAAACTGGACAATAGTCAGCAAAAATGTTGCTTGGCCCGATGAGTCTCAATTTCTGCCTAGATGCGCCAATATGGGGTACGCCAGTCACCAAATCTGATTCCCATAGAACACCTTTGAGATGTGGAAGAAGGAAGGATTCACATCAATAACTGTGCAGCTGACAAATCTGCAGAAATTTTGGAATCCGGTGTTTCAATGAATTTTTATGCAATCTATGTACCACAAAGTACTGAAGCTGTTTTGAGAGCAAAGGGTGGCCGGACCCACAACCCCAGTTTGAAGCACCAGGTATGATCACTTGTCAATTTCAGCTTGAGCTACTGCGTTCTGTAGACAACTGGCCGTAAAGGGAGACTGGTGAACATGTGAAAGAACCAGAACAAAATATTACAGCGCACACATGCTGTTCTGTTGTATGGTCTTATGGCTGCACCATCTTTAATGCATCTTTTAGGGTGAGCCCCCCAAATATCTTGTTTGCCTCATGTGAAAGAACCAAGCGCACCACCAAGTAACTGCCTGTGAAAATGCTATTTTTAAGCAACCATTCATATTTACCTTAATTTTTTATTTTTATTTTTTAAACCCTGACCATAATCGCTAAAGTAAATATGCACAGTGATAGGTGTCCCGGGAGCCGCACATTAAGTCAAGACCTGCTGTATGATAGTGAATGGCAGTCTCAGCCTTTACCCCCACCAGGCCACACACCCATTGTGTGTCACTCCAAACACCAGAGCTTACTCATGGGGGTGTGGCCTGGCAGGGGGTCCAGGCTCCCAGATAGCAAGAATTACTTGCCACAAATTTGTGGCAGTGTTGAATTGTAAGTCTGTTAACTTGCTACACATTTTCACAGGCAAGTTATACACTTGCAGAGCGCTTGAAGCACATGTTCTAGTTGACACTTTTTTCACGTTGTAGCAAATTTTTGTGGTAAGTCTCTAGCAAGAGCAAAGTTGCAGTGGTGAGTCTACCGCAAGAGCTCTGCAAGTTTACATCAATAAAATTCGGCCACAGTGACCCCCTGTGGTGGGATGACCATTGCACTACATGACTGAACCAGAACTTGCAGCAGACTTGCAGAATGTTTGCAAAGAAAGTTGATCTGGAGTCATGCAATGCGGACTTGCTGCAATTGCGCAACAAACTTGTGAAGCCTGGAAAATCTAGCAATAGCTTAGCAAGTTAGTTTGAAACTCGCTGCACAGTTGCTTGCTATCTGGGCTGAAACGGCCATTCACTATCATACAGCAGGTCTTGACTTGATGTGCGGCTCCCGAGACACCTATTGCTTTCTACCATTCCCTGGAGCACAGGCGAGCTCGCTTCCCTTATTCCCATACAGCCTGAGCGGCTCACACACATACCATTGGTTCACAGGGAATATTTACAAAACCACAATACATGCTTAAAATGGGAAAATATGGTTTTCTAAAACATTAAGCTGAAAACTGCAAGCCAAAAATGAAGATGACAAACCAAAACAAACACGCAAAAAATACAGCTGTGTGTAAAAGTCAAAGTGTGAAAGTGCTTTACGCAAGGCCTTGACTTCTGGCTAGGCCAACTCCAAACCCTTCTCCCTTTTGAAAAACAGCCCCACCACTCAACTTCTAGGGCAGGGCCTGGTTAGTGATGCTTGTGGTGCCGCTCAAAGCAGAAGAGGAGTCTTTTCTCTAGATCCACAAGAGGACGCATGGTGGCATATTCATGTACTAATCCAGAAAGTAAACCATGTATGTATGAAGGGATTGCCGCTCTCCCGACCAGTCCTATGTAGCCAAAAGGTATAAAAGGACTTCAGGCTAGATGTCTCTGCCAAACCACGCCTTGGCACATTTCGCCCCACCCATAGGTGCTTTGTCATAGGGTGACCCTATAAATCGGCTCTCTCGGGTGTTTCGGAAATGCGTCGGGGGGGGGGGGGGGCATAGTTTGGCAGAGACATCTAAGCTGAGACCGCTCCATTCCTTTTAGTTAAAGAGGGAGTCCACCTAAAACAAAATTATTTAAAGCCAGCCGCTCCAAAAATAGCAGCTGCTGACTTTTAATAGACACTTACCTTTCCTGGAGTCCCGCGATGTCGGGAGCCGTGGCCGAGCAATCGCTCGGCTGCTGCTGGCGCCATTCTCGGTGAGGGAATCAGGAAGTGAAGCGTTGCGGCTTCACTTCCCGGCTCCCTACTGTGCATGCGCGAGTCGCGCAGCGCAATAAGAATGGTCCGTGCATTCTCTGGGACCCGTGTGTGTCCCAGCAGACAGCATGACGGAACAGGAAGAGGCATAGACTCCCGTGGGAGTCTATGCCCGGAAGTGGGTGCAAATGCCGGTCTTAGACAGGTATCTGCCCCCCCCTCTCCCCTGAAAGGTGTCAAATGTGACACTGGAGGGGAAGAAGGTTCCAAAAAGCGGAGGTTAAATTTTTGTGTGAATCTCCGCTTTGAACCCCAGAGAGCAAGGAAAACGTGCCACAAATGTGTGGTAGTGTTGAATTGTAGGTCTGTTGCTGCACATTTTTGCTGGCAGGCTGTACACTTGCAGAGCACTTGAAGCACAAGTTCTAGTTGACACTTTTTCAAATTTGTTTGACGAATCCCTACCAAGAGCAAAGTTGCAGTGGTGAGTCTACAGCAAGAGCTCTGCAAGTCTACAGCATGAAAATTCGGCCACAGTGCCCCCTGTGGTGGGATGACTATTGCACAATATAACTGAACAGGAACTTGCAGCAGACTAACAGAATGTTTGCAAAGTTGATCTGGAGTCATGCAATGCGGACTTGCTGCAATTGTCCAACAAACATGCGAAGCCTGGCAAGTCCAGCAATAGCTTAGCAAGTCATTTTCAAACTTGCAGCACAATTGCTTGCTATCTGGGATGGGACTAGTCGAAAGAATGGCGATCCCTTCATACACACATGTTAAGGCAGGGCCTCAGTGGTCAGCGGGGGAGTCTTGGCAATCTTTAGACTGGTGGGGCCACATGGTGTTGCACTGAATGGTGGTCATGGTGAAAAGTTGTTTTTTTATAAAAAACGTTGTTTATTTTATTGAAAATAATTATCTCAGCTCCAGGCCAGCAGCCAAGCATGTCCTATACTTACTGGCAAGGAGGGGAGGGGGTGGGTTTGTGGCAAATGCACCCCTGACATCCAGCCCAGACTTCCATTTGGTGGTAAGAGTACAAAGTCCCGTGGGAGTCTATGCCCGGGAGTGGGTGCAGATACCTGTCTTAGACAGGTATCTGCACCCCCCTCCCCCCTGAAAGGTGCCAACTGTGACACCGGAGGGGGGCGGGGGGTTCCGATGAGCGGAAGTTCCACTTTAGGGTGGAACCCTGCTTTAAGCCACTCACTCTAACCCTGACATGTGACTTTGGACACATAAAGGTTCCTGCACTACTTTAATGTGACTTTGATCCTACTTGAGTGCCAGAGAGTGTAAAGTTGCATCATATTGTTGCACTGCATGATCAGCACTGTCATACTTCCTATTAGCAAAAACACACAAAACGCATCAAAACGCATGTTCAAAAATGCAAAGCGCAACGGAAAATGCATCAACCGCATAGGAAAGCATGTTTAATGGACTGTAGTGCGTTTCTGCAAAAAGCTGTAAGGTGTGAACCATGCCTTAGAGTAGGCAACCCCTGGCACTGGTGCCGACTCCCTCCCCCACAGCAGAGCAGTGCAGGGAAGTGTCAGTGAGACACTAATGCATTCCAATCTCACAATTCCCCCACACCGCACCTGCACTAAGGGGGAGGCACTGCACCACCACACATTATAAACAATGGGAAACATTGTTTGGTTATCTAACTTTGCTGTAGCTGCGATCGTCGGCTCTTGTGATTGGGAAGAGATTGGGTGCAGTTCTGCTAGGGGGCAGTCCCTGTTTCCAGGAGCAGGAGGACTGTGATTGGCCACTGCCAAAGCCAATCACAGTCCTGCTAGCCCCAGCCACCATCTGGGAGGAAGTTGACTCGATTGGTTGCAACTACCAAACTCAGAAAGAAGGGATTTCACTGTTGAGCTTCTGGGAACTTTTTTGAAAAAAAAAAAAAGTAAAAAATATATATATATATATGTATATGTGTGTGTATATATATATATATATATATATATATATATATATATATATATATATATATATATATATATATATATATATATATATATATATATATATATATATAAATAATAGTGTGTGTGTGTGTCACTTACTACTGACCTGTATGTCAGCTCTACATCTTCTACTACTACCAACCTCTACATCGCCTACTCCCAACCGCTGAATTTTGCGTCACTTACTACTGAACTCCGGCACTCTGTGTCTCTTTAAGCCACAGCCAGTATTTGGCGCAATGAAAGTCACACCCATTTTTTTTTTTTTTGCTGCAGCGCTTGGCACTGCACTTTTTCTCAGCTAAGGGGGCTTGATCTTCCATACATGCCCACTGCTTTCAGAAAATGCCCCTGACCTGAGCTCATCATTGTGCATCCATTCCAGATGCTTGTATGTAACATTACATACATCCCATACATCCCATACATCCCATACATCACATACAAGCACGTGGGCTGGATGCGAGAGGTGGATCAGCAGGATGAGTGTACCAGGACAGGTAGATGTGTCTCATCTCTGCTTCCTTTCATCACTCTGCATATTACATGTATCATAGATGAAAAGAGGGTACAGCGGTGGGGCAGATGAACAGGGGGGGTTTAGTGGGGGGACAGAAGAGCAGGAGGGACAAAAGGATCGTGCGGACCCCTCAATTTCATTGGAGGTCATAAACGCTTAACAATAATCCCTGGTATTGAAGAGACCAGACACCCGATACTCCCACTTATAGTGATGGGGCAGATGAGCAGGGGGGTTCAGTGGTAGGACAGAGGAGCACAGCCCTCAATGGATGAAAATCTCATGCATAACACAAAGGGAGAGTGCAGTATGTCAAACAAGGCTTTTATTTTGCTCAAAATCCTTAAAATGTGTGTAGCGGATGACATTTGTGACCAAATGTCATACGCATGTAAATTTAGTTTTTGCCTCAGAACAATAGGGGTTCTGAGGGTTAATTATGTAGGTAGGCCTTAAAGTGGTTGTAAACCCTTACAAACCACTTTGACCTACAGGTAAGCCTAGATTAAGGCCAAGAACACGGTTTAGGAGATATTTACCCGAAGACAGCCACCGCTGTCTACGGCGCGCAGTCGCATTGGGCAGGCCGCAGATCGCGGCGATATGCCGCGAGTGTCGGCTCCCGTGCGCATGTGTGGGAGTGACATCATCGCGGCTCAAGCGAATCACAGCGCCGGAGCAGCGAGACCCGGAAGTCGCTCTGGGATACATGGCAGCCGCGAAGAGGAAGATGAAGGACCGCTTTGGGGGCTTCGTTCTCAGGTAAGTTATTCATAATGAGCTAGTATGCTATGCATAGTAGCTCATTATGCCTTTGCCTTACAGGGTGTGTTTTTTATTTTTTTTGCCTTTACTTCCTCTTTAACACCAGTTTGGCCAGGCTGTGTTTGGAAGTTCTGCCTGGTGATATGAACGGTGAGGTGCACATGACAGGCCAGAATCAGGTCTGGTTGGATGTTTAGGTATCAGCCTTCTCGGAGCCAATCAGTGGGAGTGCCAGGGCCCACTGAGGAGTCTGGGAAGGGGTACTTAAGGGGGTGTGGGTCACGTGTTAAAGGGTTCTGAGGTGTTCGTGAGACCCATGTGGTCTGTTCTGGTTCCAGGACCGGGGTAACCCCCCGTGAGGGGTCCCGGTCATGGGGTGTTCAACATCCCGCAACATGTTCCTGTCAGTGGCCCCTTATAGACCTGCCTGGTCTGGGGTAGGGATCCATCTGTTCCCGAGTCTCGGAACCAGCTGATCCAAGGCACAGTAACTGAGGGAGGATTCAAGGTGCCAGGTGTGCTCTCGGCTTGGAGGGACACCACAGCTCGTGGAAGTGACCGGGGGAGGACTCTTCGGAGGAGGGCCGGCAAGTGGCATCCTGAGAAGTGCCTGGATACTGAGTTGGTAAGGACATTGACGAATTCACACTTTTCCAGTACCATTGAGGAAACGGGAAACATTCCAGGTACGGTGGAAAAAAGTTCCTGTTCACTCTTAGTGGATTATTCGAGTTTTGAGTCAACGTGCTGACTGCCATGATCTCTGGCTAGAGATCTGTTCAGCCTTGAAGTACCCAGCTGCGAGTGGCTACTCTCTGGGTGAAAATAGAGACTTTGCTAGACCTGCATTTCATGGTGCCTGAGTTCTTCACCCGTGCCTTCTGTTCCCTAAGAGACTGTGTTATGTGAAAGTTCTTGCTGCAAAATAAAACCTTTTAAAGAGGACTTCAACTGTGTCAGTGTTCGAGTTGTTGCGTATCAACCCTGGGAACCCCTAGATGTAGAGGAGCAGGCCAGGAGAAGGTAACTGGTAAGCCCATTAAGTCAAGGCCGCCCTGCAACGGGTTATGGCCGTTACATGTGCATTCATGTACAAAGGAGTAACAAAGGTACAAACGTCCCAGCAGTACATCCAACAAAATGCCATCCTGGCCCCGCCAAGCATGATGACGTCAATGTTGGCATTCTGACGTACATGTATTGAGAGGAAAACAAAGTGGGACTTTAGTTGAAGCATAGCTGAAAATTAGGTATGCAAGGACATGTTTGACAATTCCTTATCCATATACAAAATTTAAGGATAAAAAATATAACATTGCTAACAACAGTATCAATTGGTTATCTTGTATTTCATATATATATATACACATACACAAAAACACACATATTCCAACATGGTCTACAATGGTAATAGACATATTGTTATGAGGTACACAGTTAGAAATTACATAATCTTCAATTGATTGAAGGCTAAAACTTTGTAGATAGAATACATAATCGGGAGAATTTCAAATGCATGTTTGCAAGTGGTAGCATATAAGTGCTCTACGCGTTTCGTGGAGTTCATCCACTCATCAGGAGCAATTCCAGGGTAAAAATTATCTATAAAGAGATAAATGAATGCAAGGGGATCAGACATGACAGCACAAAGGGCAGAGAGGGGGAAAAGACACAACTTCCCCAACCACTCTTACCTACAATGATGCTTATACTTAAAAAAAAGAAACGTTGACAGATGGGGGCGCTGTGGAAACAAACCTCCACCAGAGCTGAGGCAATAATCTCCACGGTCACACTGTACCACAGTTGATTGGGGGTGACACATCTAAGAAACTGTAATCTCCAGGGTAACGTGTAAAAAGTTCCAAAGGACTTCTCTGGGGGGAATAAATTATATGAATGTATAAACATGTCTGCACAAAGGCAGATAAGTGAAATTACAGTCCAAGGTGTAGTTAAACCAGTGAATGGAACCAATAAGTGAAGGGAGCCATGCAGGGGCGGACTGACAACTCATGGGGCCCTTGGGCAATAGGAGATTATAGGGCCCCCAGGCAATCAGAGATTATGGGGCCACACAGTATACACAAACACACACACACAGTATACAATCACAAATTATACACAGACATGTCTCTATCGGCTGAGAAGGTACTGGAGAGGTGGGGCAGCTATAATCTCTGGACTTTTAGACCAAAAGGATGTCGGTAAGGGACATTTCAAAGACAGATGTAAAAAAAAACACAGATTTTTACATACTGTCCCTGATTTTACTGAGGCTGGCAACCCTGATGGTGCCCCCTAGTGGCCCGGGGGCCCTCGGGCAGTGCCCGAGTGACCGAATGGTCAGTCCGCCCCTGGAGCCGTGTAACCAGGCCAAATAAGTTAGATACACATAGTGTCAAGGATAAGATCACTGTAAGGGGTGAAGGACAGAGAATAAACCAAACAAACTATAATTACCTAAACTGCAAGTGAGTGCATGTCAGCCAAGGTACATATAACTTCAAAATTGTGGAAGGGAGGGCTCAACCAACGTTTTTTTATTAACTGTGGCCATATATAGCTGCGGTAAACACCTAAGTCTAATGCTGATGTCCATGTCCGCTTGACGCATTGTGCACCCACTTTTTCAAAGGCATCTCA
The DNA here is from genome assembly GCF_037356315.1 of Lithobates pipiens. Taxonomy (NCBI): domain Eukaryota; kingdom Metazoa; phylum Chordata; class Amphibia; order Anura; family Ranidae; genus Lithobates; species Lithobates pipiens. Next base: position 26,350,216 of record NW_027507748.1, on the reverse strand, counting down.
CCCAGATGCCTGGACCGTGAGCTGGCTTGGCCTCTCAGCAGGCCGCGGAGACCCTGAGCCAGCCCAGCGTTCCAGTTAGTGCTGGAGGGGCAGAGCAGAGAGCCGGTGACCGACCGTTACGGCTCTCTGCTCAGAGCAGAGCGGTAAGTAATCAGCGGTGTTTGATGGGGTAGAGCCAGAAGGGGACAGCTGCAGCTGGGATTGGTGTCGCAGCCATCTAGGTGAGTGTGATTTTTTTTTTTTTGGGATTCCCATACTTTTTTTTTTTTAATAGAATTCTGCTTTGAGCGTAGGCCTGTATTGGAACAAACATGTAAATTACTACTTTTGTGACACATTTGCTTTTATCTTTTTAACAGCAAAGCAATTTGGTCAGCAGGAAAACATCTGGAAATATACAACTAAAATGTTTGGATATTTGGAAAGAGAATAATCCTGAAAAGAGCTTTTTTTTTTTTTTTTTTTACTCCTACACATATTTACAGATGTATGGTTGTGTTTTACAAATGTGTGTGATCTGGTGAGGTCTGGAAATTAGAACACAAGCCTCTTGGCCAAGATTCCCCATACTAAGTGACCTTTCTTTTGAGTCTGCTCTCCTAAGGTTCACTGTAGCAGTCTGCGGAGACCTATAATTCAGATGTTCATCCAGTTTATTAAAGTGTTTGTTAACCCCCCAAAAAGAAAAAAAAAATGGACCCTGCTCTTTTAAAGCATGTTATATGACACAGTGCTTGTCCTGTGTCATTTCACCCCTGTAACGCCTAAAAAAACCTGGCTGATCCTGCCAGTTTCTCTCCGCCCCTCTGTAAATTGACCACGGTGTATCATGGCTGCTGAGACCTGACGCTGTGGTCAGTTTTATGTGCCTCTGTCATCATCAACCTGCTATCTGCTCTCCTCTCTGCTCCTGTGTCCTCCTCCCCCCTCCCCCTCTCTGTCTGTGTGTGAGCCGCCCCTCCCCCCTCTTGGCTGCTCTCATAACACTAACCTGTATACACCATCAGCACTGCCTCCTATTGCAGTGTCCCCCTCTGTGAATGAGTTATAAATATAAATGCTGTAAATACCTAATTTAAGAGCCAAGATTGCGATCACATGACCAGCCAGCTCTTTTCTCCTCCCCTCCAGAGTGACATCAGCAGAGGAATCTTGGCCCCGCCCACCGCATCTCTCAGAGGAGGAAAGGAGAAAGCTGGCCAGTCATGTGATCGCAATCTCGGCAGTGAAATTAGGTATTTGCAGCATTTATATTTATAAATCACACACAGAGGGGGATACTACAATAGGAGGCAGTGCTGATGGGTATGTACAGGTAAGAGTGGCTTAACAACCACTTTAAGCAAAAGCCCTTGTGCTATAAGGCCAATGTGTGATACTAACAGGTACCTTTTCAGTACTTTCTAATACCCCTTTCCATTAACTATACTCTGTCACATCTAACTTGATACCGTATGAGGCCAATGGAAGTGTGTATTCACATATCTGCCGCAATCGCTACTGAAGAACTCTTTGCCTATTGTATCCTCTGTTGTAAACATTGGCTCCCAGTGCTGTCAATCAAAGCCGGTGACAAGAGAGCAGGGGGCGGGGCCAAGTTCTGCTGTCTGTGTGAAAGAGTGAGTCTGCACGAGTACCCCCCAAGTGAAGCGACTTCCTGTGGGGTCACTGGACGGAGGAGCCAGGAGCGCCGGCGTGGAACCCGAGAAGAGAAGGTTCAAGGCCGTTCTGTGCAATTCCATTGCACAGAACTGGTAAGTATAGAGATGTTTGTTATTTAAAAAAAAAAAAGAATCCTTTATAATCACTTTAAAGAATACCTCCGGCCAGAATGGATTCCTTCATGTTTAAAAAGGCAATCCGAGAAGAAAAGACTTGTTACCAGTTTGGCCTCTAGGCTGATATTTTCTCCATTACTGACTTGGCATACCTCATTTTGCACTGATCTCTGCGTGGAGACTACATTCTTAGTAGAGGCATGGCTTTCATATCAGAGCTGCCCCCCTGGAATCATGATCTGATGACTGGTGGGGGAATATTCAAGAAGCAGCAGATAATGAAGCAGGGATATATACAGTGCTATAATGTCAAAAGTATTGTGACGCCTGCCTTTACGCATAAAAATATTTTACGCACAAATGAATAATAGCATGCCAGTCTTAGCCCGTAAGGTTCAATATTGAGTTGACCCACCTTTTGTAGCTATAACAGCGTCAACTCTTCTAGGAAAGCTGTCCATAAGGAGTGTGTCTATGGGAATATTTGACCATTCTTCCAGAAGCGCATTTGTGAGGTCAGGCACTGATGTTAGACGAGAAGGCCTGGCTTGCAGTCTGCACTCAATTGGGTTGAGGTAAGTTCCTCCACCCCAAACTCACTCATCCATGTCTTTATGATCCTTGCTTTGTGCACTGGTGCGCAGTCATGTTGAAATAGGAAGGGGCCATCCGCAAACTGTTCGCACAAAGTTGAGAGCATGAAATTGTCCAAAATTTGTTGGTATGCTGACGCTTTAAGCCCTTCACTGGAAACAAGGGGCCATGCCCAACCCCTGAACAACAACCCCACATCATAATCCCCCCTCCACCAAATGATTTGGACCAGTGCACAAAGCAAGGTCCATAAAGACACAGATGAGCACGTTTGGGATGGAGGAACTTGACTGGCCTTCAGAGTCCTGACCTCAACCCTGATAGAACACCTTTGGGATGAATTAGAGCGAAGACTGCAAGCCAGGCCTTCTCATCCAACATTCCTGCCAGACCTCACAAATGCTCTTCTGGAAGAATGGTCAAACCTTCCCATAGACACACTCCTAAAACTTGTGGACGGCCTTCCCAGAACAGTTGAAACTGTTATAGCTGCAAAGGGTGAACCAACTCAATATTGAACCCTACGGACTAAGACTTGGATGCCATTAAAGAGGAATTAAACACTGATGGGTTTACTTCCTCTTTGTCTCCCTGCAAAGGTAAAGCATAATGGGCCTCGCATAGTATCCCATTATGTGTCACTTACCTGACACAGGAGCCAGCGATGTCACCGCTGTCCCTTGTAGTCCGGAGTATCCATCTTCTTCCGGGTATCGCTGCTCCGGCCACTCGCAGCGCCGGAGCAGTGATGACGTCCCTCCCGCACGTGCGCACGGGAGCAGCCACTAACGGCATATCGCTGTTAGCGGCATGCTGCTAACGGCGATAGTGCGCCTGAGCGCCGCTGTCACTGTCTTTTCGTAAATATCTCCTAAACCTTATAGGTTTAGGAGATATTTCTTGGACCTACAGGTAAGCCTTAATCTAGGCTTACCTGTAGGTCAAAGTGGTTTGTAAGGGTTTACAACCACTTTAAGGTTCATGTGCATGTAAAGGCAGGCGTCGCAATACTTTTGATAATGTAGTGTATTTGCAACACAGATCCTCAGGTACAGCTTTATCTCCAGCAAGGAGAACTGTAAGCAACATAGTAGTGACACTACCAAATTATACTTTGGTAGTGAGACTAGCAGTCAGAGGAAGCAGATGATCTTAAACTACCAGTAACCAAAAATAAAAAAAAGTGAGTGAGCGCACCAAGGTTTCAGCGCAAAGTGACTCCACAAACCTTGTAAATCAAATGATAAAAACAAAGAAATTGCAGCGCTAAAGTATAATGAATAACTCCCAGTAATAGTCTGAAGAAAGATAGTGCAAGGCTGATATATGCAACTGGAACATTTAAAACATGTGAAATAAAATCGCTGGTAATCCTCTAGAAATAAAAAAAAAGTCCAATATGTGAAAAAGGAGTGCCACTTATTCACCACCCATTTGAGTTCATCAAATTATGAAATGCATGAGTCCTGCGAGGAATCTGTGGATATCTCTGCCACCACATATGCACTCACCAGAAATATATTACTGTATATACTGTACTCACATGTTACAATCCTCCTATTAATGTAAGATCCACTAGGTCTCAACGTTATCCAATCGGTGACTTCCCCATATCATCTGAAGTACTGCAATGAATAAGCTCACCGCATGGAGCAATAAGAATCTGCATATAGTCTGTAATTTATTGCACTTTATTGCCCTAATCAAGTATTAAGTGCGTACTGTACTGTACATGGACAGACTTTTAAGTAAGCCAACATTTCTGTATTAAAACATTTTTATTTATTTATTGTTTATTGATCTCATGTAATATTGAAATTTTCTGAGATACTGAATTTAGGGGGTGTCACTAGCTGTAAGCCATAATCAACATTAAAAGAAATAAATGCTTAAAATATATCACTCTGTGTGTAATGAATCTATATAATATACAAGTTTCACCTTTTTTTTTGAATTACTGAACTAGATTAACTTTTTTGATAAAATTCTAATGTTTTTTTTTTTCAAAAAGTATTTATTGAGAGAAAAAAAGTTGCAACAGATACGGGCACGATATCATAAGATCATCATCATTCTAATGTTTTTAGATGCATCTGTAGTAGAGAAGACCCAACAAGCCACCTAGCAGTACCCCAATAAGGCCATAATTAGGTAATACGTTTTCCATGCAGTTTCTCTTTAGCTTAAAGGGGTTGTAAAGGTTTGTGTTTTTTCACCCTAAAGCGGGGGGTTCCACCCTAAAGTGGAACTTCCGCTCATCGGAACCCCCCACCCCCCCGTGTCACAGTTGGCACCTTTCAGGGGGGAGGGGGGGTGCAGATATCTGTCTAAGACAGGTATTTTCACCCACTTCCGGGCATAGACTCCCATGGGAGTCTATGCCTCTTCCTGTCCTGGCGAGCTGTGTACTGGGACACACACGGGTCCCAGAGACGGCGCCGGCCATTCCCATTGCGCTGCGCGACTCGCGCATGCGCAGTAGGGAACCGGGAAGTGAAGCCGCAGCGCTTCACTTCCTGAATCCCTCACCGAGAATGGCAGCAGCCGAGAGCGATCGATCGGCCTTGGCTGCCTGGACCTGAAATGGACCCTGGGACAGGTGAGTGTCCATTTATTAATAGTCAGCAGCTGCAGTATTTATAGCTGCTGGCTTTTAATAATTTTTTTCCCAGTGGAATCCCTCTGAAAAAACACCTGGCAGGGACTGGCCCCCCCAGCCCCCCGTTTTACTTACCTGAACCCTCGAACTTGTCCCACAGGGACGCGCTCTCTCTCTCTCTTCCCAGGGTTCTCGGCGCTTGAATGAATAGATTGATCGCAGAGCAGCCATTGGCTCCCGCTGCTGTCTTTTAAATCCAATGATGTGGAGGGGGGGTGGGGCCGATTCCTGCATTCGGTGTGTATGGACGCCGAATGTTGGACTCGGGAGCACGCCCACAAGGTAACCCACCCCCCCACCCCCCCCCCCCCCCCCGGAGAGCGCTTCTCCCAGGGGGTTAGCTGATACGGAGAGGAGCTGCGAGAGCCGCCGAGGGACCCCAGAAGAGCAGGTTCGGGGGCCACTCTGTGCAAAACGAGCTGCACAGTGGAGGTAAATATGATATGTTTGTTATTTAAAAAAAAAAAAACTTGAACCTTTAGTGTCACTTTAAGTTTTTTCAAATAATCTTTATCAAAAAGGAACATAATTGGTCCGTTGGTTGCAATGAAGCAAGGACAGATTGCTCTGTGAAGATAAAAACGAAGCCTCCTATTTCGCCGCGTGTTTTGTGCCGCGGTAGTGGTTAGTGTGCAAAGTCTTAAAAAAAAAAAAAATTTATTTTGGAAGGGTTCCACCCATCTTAAAGTAAAGTACTGACAGCTACAAAAACAAAAACCTCAGTCTATGGCAGTGAATGGGTCATCTTCGGGACAGCACGTTTCAAACATATTTGACATTTTAACACAAGCACATGGATTTCCATCTGTCTTACAGAAAACATATCAGAGAAAATTGATTGCTTTATCACATATTGGGAGACGGGATTCTAAGATGGGAAAAAAAGAAAAAAAGTTTACAAAGCTGAACAGTCTTAAAGAGCCTCACCCGTACCTTCCCAGGCAACAGATGGCACTGCAGATGGAGTACCAAGTTGGAAAGCTAGCAGATATTTATTTGGCTTTGTGTGGACATCTGTAATTGATATTGTATGTAACACTGAATGGATATACACTTTAATGCATATTCAATTGAAAATTTTGGCTGTTTTATATACACTGGCAGTGTTCTACCCTTCCAGCGAATCAGTAGATGGCATTTAGAACAGATATACATTATTTTAAAGGGTAATATGTTCTGCTTTATTTGGAAGCAGACCCAGGCCATCTGCTGTACACCAATCGTGCCTACTTCTCTTATTATATGCACATTTAGGAAACTTCTTTTGCCCCCCCCCACAGATTGAATTGCCTTTAACTGCTTCTCCTTTATGCAAGGTCAGTTTGCAGCAGTAAGGTAGAACACGGCATATTTATTTGAACTAAATGTCATTTTGTTCTGGGGAGTATAAAGTAAAAAAAAAAAAAGTAAAGGTAACTTTAAGCTTTGACAATAAAACCTAGAAGCTGACTGGTTACTATGCAGACCTGCAAAAGATTCTGTGTGCACCAGTTTTAGTAACCCCCCCCCCCCCCATAATATATAATTCCAATTGCCGCAAGGCAATGAGGTCCATGGTCTTTTGTCCGAAACTGTCGCATACACACGGTCGGACAAGGTTGTCGGAAAATCCGATTGTACATAACGTGATGACGTTATTTCGTTAGGACGGGACTATGCTCAGGCTAGTAGCCAATAGCTTTGGTCTAGGAATTTGATCTGAGCATGCGTGGCACTTTGTCCGTCTGAGTCGGCAACACATGATCGGAGTATGTCCGATTGGAGCACTCCGATGGAAACAGTCCAATGGAGACCACACACAGTCGGATTATCTGACAAAACGGTCCGATAGGACACATTCCGTCGGAATCTCCGACCGTGTGTACAAGGGCTTCCAATGTCAGCTCTTTCCACTGTGCACAGTGTGTTAGTGGCTTTTACATATAGGGGTTGAATTACTAAAGGCAAATAGACTGTGCATTTTGCAAGTGCAGTTGCACTCTCTTTTTTTTTTTCTTTTCCCCAGAGCTTAACCGTTCCCGGACCGCCCACCGCACATTTACTGCACCCCTGGCTGTGCGAAACAACGCACCTGTGTGTTGTTTTCTTTTCCGGGTCTGGGGGCGCCACCAGAGACCCGCTGTGATTGGACACAGAAGGAGCCAATTAGCGGGTCCGGCCTCCGCCGGGACCCGCCAATCGTTCACTGGTGAGGCAGAACGGCGCTCTGTAAACAAGGCAGAGCGCTGTTCTGTCAGAGAGGAAGAGAGAGATCTTGTGTTCCTGCTAATCAGGGACACCGATCTCTCTCTCTCTTCCTCATGTCAGTCCATCCCTCACACAATTTAGAAATCACTCCCTAGGAGCACACTTAACCCTTTGATCGCCCCTGATGTTAACCCCTTCCCTGACAGTGTCATTAGTACAGTGACAGTGCTTTGTTTTTTTATGTTTTTTTTTTATTTTTCTTTAGCACTGATCACTGTATTGTTGTCACTGGTCCCCAAAAAGTGTCCGATTTGTCCGCCGCGATGTCGCATACCCACTAAACATTGCTGATCCCCACCATTGCTAGTAAAGATAAAAATAAAAATGCCGTAAAAATATCACATAGTTTGTAGACGTGGTAACTTTATGTAGCAGAATACACATTGGCCTAAACTAATGAAGAAATCTGATTTGTAAAATGTTTTGATTGGATGTGTATTATAGCAGAATGTAATAAATACCGTTTTTTTTTTTTTCAAAATTGTCGGTCTTTTTTTGTTTATAGCGCAAAAAAATGAAAACCGCAGAGGTGGTCAACGGAAAAAAAGGACATACATTTTGTTTGGGTACAACGTTGCGCGACCGCGCAATTGCCAGTTAAAACGACGCAGTGCCGTGTCACAAAAAATGGCCCGGTCATGAAGGGGGTAAAACGTTTTTTGTTTTTATTGCTGTTTCTATCCCCACTAAGGTTTTTTCCCCCTCTTTGTTTGTCCTGTTTACCATTATCATTGAACATAAAAGAAAAATCACAAATGAATTCCTCATTGGAGGAAATCCTCCAATGAGGGCACTAGTTCTGGGGACCGGGGGGGGGGGGGGGGTTCCCCAACGATTTCCCTTTGCAGGGATTTACTCTGACAGACAAGGGTTATAACCCTCCCTTAAGCCTCGTACACACGATCGGATTTTCCGCCGGGAATTATGTGTGATGACAGACTGTTGGTGGAAAATCCGACCGTTTGTACGCTCCATCAGACAATTGTCTGATTTTCCGCGGACAAATGTCTGCTGTCGGATTTTCCGAGCGTGTGTACACAATTCCGTTGGACAAAAGTCCAAAGTACAAACACGCATGCTCAGAAGCAAGGACGGGCCGGAAGCGGTCGGTCTTGTAAACTAGTATTCGTAATGGAGAATTTAACACTTGTGACGCGACAAATTATGAAATCTGGAAATGCAGCGCACAATTCTCTTCTTCTTTAATGGGATAATAATGAAGCTGCTTTGCCTGGTGATACTGATGGAGTTCTGCCAGAAGTATTTTAAAAAGGCTTTTTTTTCTAGTTTTATCAAGAAAAATATTATTATGCTTTTTTTTTTATTTTTTTTTTTTTTTTTTTTTGGTGCCACAACGCCATTATCCCATAGTTTATAAGATCAAAGTTAGTTATGTTGGTGTCCCTTGTTAATTTTACATTGTCCCAATTGAGGTAAAACACATAGTCAAGTATTATTCTCCACAATTTCTTTATTGTGCATTAAAAAAAAAAAAGAAGACAAATAAAATTAGACATGCTATCTGCCAATACAACTTAACCAAAAAGTGCATTCTATGCATCCAAAAATATAGAAAATATACCAAATCAAATGATTATTATTCATCCAAGAAATAAAATAAAAGCCCCATTCGTGTGTCCTGCTTCCTATTATAGGGGTTCACCATTGCCAAGAGCTGGTGAAAGCAGGGGTCCGTCATCCGGAGATAATTCCGAAAATCATCCAGATTATTCTCCTGGAGCTCCCGCAGCAAAGGCATAATTGGTCACGATTAATAAAGCAACCGATTTTTGCTCCTAGAAATTCTCCTCCTCCTGTTCCTGGACTGGACTTGGGTCAAAGCAATAAATCCAAGGCCAATAATAAATAACACGCTATCTCCTCTGATTCCGCAACATGTCGGGTTGACGAACGGCCGTTCAGAAACAAACTGAAAAGAGTGAAATGAAAAAACGCGAAAATGAAAAGCACGAATCAACATTCACCAAACTTCTACTAACACGAAATTAGCAGAAGGAGCCCAAAGGGTGGCGCCTGCCAATTGAACTTCCTCTTTATCGGCTCGTAGTACGTCTAGTGCGTCACTACGATTGTGTTTGTTGGCCGACAGTTTCTTGACGTTTATATGCAAGACAAAAGACTGACGCGTTGTCTGTGGAAAATCCGATCGTGTGTAGGAGGCTTTACTCTATGCAAAATGGGGGGGGGGGTTTGCCTACAGTTTTATTTTATTTGAATGAATGCCGTGAAGCTTTGCTGGTTTCCATCATCCAATCATGTGCAAGTAAAAATGCTGTGTTTTTTTTTTTTTGTTTTATTTTCATTGGGTCTGATATTCTTTACAACTTCAAAGTCTACCATCTATTTGCCTTTTAGTAAATCAACTTCATTGACTTTAATAGGAGAATCCCTCTATTTTACAGGCCCCGAGGCCTGAAGAAGCTCACAGTGATGGACTTGATAGGCGCACGTCTCTTGTCCTCTTGTGAACCCCTCACTCTGGCTTGTAGGGCTGCAGAGCATAAAGATTATTATTACAATTAATAAAGATAATTACAACTTTTCAAAGCTTGCATTGTGACCATGACCAGAATTCTACTTTGTGCCCCCGTCCCCCCACCCACCCCCCCCCCCCCCCATACCAATTATCATGTGACATCCTAATCCTATCCCAACCTACTGGCCTACTTTAGTATCACACTAATCATATCAGACTTCAAAGCTGCACAAGACACACTTGGGGCGAGGGGAGGTTAGGAGACACTTTAGGGAAAATCTATTGTGCAAATTAGCGACCCGGATGCAATTCAGTTTACCTGTCATTTAGCAAAGTTGTGTGCAACAGTTTTCCTGTGTACTTGGAACCCCTTGGCCTGGAATCCCAGGCAACCAACTGAGGCAGATTCGCCCAAGTCTGTGACAGATTTAGCAATGAAGATAAGACAGAAATTCACAGATGCAGAATTAAGAAGTGTCAAAGGGAAGGTTTTTATTTCTGTTGTAGTTCTTGAGCAGCAGTGAGAGGAATTTACATATGAAAAATTCTTATAGTAAACAGTGATGAGCTCAGGCGTGTTCCGACACGAGTCTGAACCCACGTGAGCTATCTCGCCAAGGAGCTATCAAAGCCAACAGCCAAACATAGGCAGTGGTGGCATTCCCCCATTCCGCACGTACACTCACCGGCCACTTTATTAGGTACACTTTGCTAGTACCGGGTTGTACCCCCTTTTGCCTTCCTTTTTGGTGGCATAAATGCAACAAGGTGTTGGAAACATTCCTCAGAGATTTTGGTCCATAGTGACATGATAACATCTCTCAGTTGCTACAGATTGGTCAGCTGCACATCCATGATACGAATATTCCTTTCCACCACATCCCACTGGTGCTCTATTGGATTGAGATCTGGTGAGTGTGGAAGCCATTGGATTACAGTCACCTCATTGTCCAGTGGTGAGATCTGGTGAGTGTGGAAGCCATTGGATTACAGTCACCTCATTGTCCAGTGGTGAGATCTGGTGAGTGTGGAGGCCATTGGATTACAGTCACCTCATTGTCCAGTGGTGAGATGATTGGAGCTTTGTGACATGGTGCATAATCCTGCTAGAAGGAGCCATCAGAAGATGGGGATACTGTAGTCATAAAGGGATGGACATGGTCATAAAGGGATGGACATGGTCAGCAACAATACTCCATAGGCTGTGGTGTTTAAAGTGGTTTAGTGGTCCAGTGGTGAGATGATTGGAGCTTTGTGCCATGGTGCATTATCCTGCTCGAAGGAGCCATCAGAAGATGGGGACACTGTAGTCATGAAGGGATGGACAAGGTCAGCAACAATACTCCGTAGGCCGTGGTGTTTAAACTATGCTCAGTTGGTACTAAGGGGCCCAAAGTGTGCCAAGAAAATATCCCCCACATCATTACACCACCACCAGCCTGAACCGGTGATACAAGGCAGGATGGATCCATGCTTTCGTGTTGTTTTTTTTTTTTTTTGATTGTTAAGCTGCAATATATTATATTTTCAGTTATATTTAATACAGATTTAAAACAGACATAACTTTGAAAAAAACTTACATGAAGGTGACTTGAAAATAAGTGGAAAAGCATTCTTCTATTAGGAACCATATGCTTTCATGTTGTTTACATCAAATTCTGACCCCACCATCTGAATGTTGCAGCTGAAATCGAGACTTCCTTCTCTGAGCTGGCCGCTCAGCTGTCGGCTAATTGCCAGCTCCTATCTGTCTACAGTACCTCAGCTGTTGATGATATCCTGCTCATCAGTCCTACCTACTTAAGCCGTCAAGTCCAGAGGTTCTCTGCTTTGGCCTTAGTTACATCACAGAAACTATCTCCTGCGATCCTGTTCAAGACTTGCTTTGCTGACGTCCCTTCTGGCTCCAGATCCTGATTGCTGTTCCGCTACATTGATCCCTGACTTCTGGCTTGGCTGACTATCCATTCTGGTTACTGAACTTTGGCTATGTTTTGACTACGTTTGTTCTTTTTACTTTTATGATCAAACAAGTGTCATTTAACTGTACTTCTGTCTAAGCCTGATTTAATGGTTTCTGACACTAAGGGACCCAAAGTGTATCAAGAAAATATTCCCCACAGCATTACACCACCACCACCAGCCTGAACCGGTGATTCAAGGCAGGATGGATCCATGCTTTCATGTTGTTTACACCACATTCTGACCCTACTATCGGAATGTTGCAGCTGAAATCAAGACTTCGTTCTCTGAGCTGGCCGCTCAGCTGTCAGCTACTTGCCAGCTCCTATCTCTCTACAGTTACTCAGCTGTTGATGATATCCTGCTCATCAGTCATGCCTACTTAAAGTGGGGTGCCCCCTAAAAAAATTTTTTTTAAAGTCCGCAGCTACAAATACTGCAGCTGCTGACTTTTAATAATCGGACACTTACCTGTCCCAGGGTCCAGCGATGCGGGGGAACGAAGCCCCCCCTCGTTCCCCGCTCCGCTCGCGGCGCTGGCATTCTTACTGTGGGCATCCGGCTGTGGCTTCACAGCCAGGCACCCACTGCGCATGCGCGAGCGGTGCCGGGCGCCGTTATACGCCGCACAGTCATCTGGGACACGTGACAGGTCCCAGATGACTGTGTGGCGCGAAGTGATGTCACCAGCCCGGGCATTGAAGAAGGCAGACTACGAGGGACCCCCTAGCAACAGGCATTTAGAGGTGAGTAAAAAAATTTTTTTTTACAATTTTTTTTTTTTTTTTATATGAATTTTACGCTATTTTTTGTTTTTTTTGGTGGCAACACCACTTTAAACCATCCAGTCCAGAGGTTCTCTGCTTAGACCTTGGTTACATCACAGAAACATTCTCCTGGTTTCTGACACTAAGGGACCCAAAGTGAATCAAGAAAATATCCCCCACACCATTACACCACCAGCCTGAACCGGTGATTCAAGGCAGGATGGATCCATGCGTTTATGTTGTTTACACCAAATTCTGATCCTACCGTCTGAATGACGCAGCTGAAATCGAGACTCATCAGACCAGGGAATATTTTTCCAGTCTTCTATTGTCCAATTTTGGTGATCCTGTGTGAATTGTAGCCTCCGTTTCCAGTTCTTAGCTGACAGGAGTGGCACCCCGCGTGGTCTTCTGCTGCTGTAGCCAATCTGCTTCAAAGTTCAATGTGTTGTGCGTTCAGAGATGGTATTCTGCATACCTTGGGTGTAACGAGTGGTTATTTGAGTTACTGTTGTCTTTCTATCAGTCTAACCAGTCTGCCCATTCTCCTCTGATATCAGCAAGGCATTTTCCTCCACACAACTTCCGCTCACTGGATATTTTCTCTTCTTCAGATCATTCTCTGTAAACCTGAGAGATGGTTGGGCGTGAAAATCCAAATAGATCAGCAGTTTTTGAAATACTCAGACCTGCCCGTCTGGCACCAATCACCAATGCCACGTTCAAAGTCACTTTAATACCCTTTCTTCCCCATTCTAAAGCTCGGATTAAACTTCAGTAAGTCATCTTCACCACATCAAGATGCCTAAATGTGTTGAGTTGCTGCCATGTGATTGGTTGATTACAGTGGCGGCTGGTGCTCAAAATTTACAAACGGAAAAATTCAGAAAAAAAACCATCAATTGCAGCCTCACTGTGCCCATCAATTGCCTCCACTGTGCCATCAAACGCAGCCACTGTGCCCATCAAATGCAGCCACTGTACCATATCAAATGCTCCCACTGTCCCATCAAATGCAGCCCCATCAAATACAGCTACTGTATTATCTTATGCAGCCAATGTGCCTCATCGAATGCAGCCACTGTGCCCCATCAAATGCAGCCTCTCTGCGCCCATCAAATGCAGCCACTGTGCCATATAAAATGCTGCCACTGTGCCCCATCAAATACAGCTACTGTGCCCATCTTATGCAGCCACTGTGCCCCATCAAATACAGCCACTGTGCCCCATCAAATACAGCCACTGTGCAGCATCAAATGCAGCCACTGTGCCCCATCATATGCAGCCTCACTGTGCCCCATCAAATGCAGCCTCACTGTGCCCTTGGGGGTGTGCAGTGGAACAGGGAAACCAAAAGTAACCTCTTAACTTTAAAAACAAAGCTCCCGCCCATAGTAATATTACGGGCAGAAGCTGTTCGGTCCTTTGGAATGCACCACGAAGCAGGTCAAAAGCCTGCAAATGAAGCGCCTTGTCTGCAATCTCGTGATTGCATTGACATGGCGCTTCCCATAGTGCATTGTGTGCGGTGTCTGAACACTTAAAGAACATTTTTTTCTATTTTTTTTTATTTAAATGGACCTTTTTAAACGTTTTTTTTTGTGACTGCTGGGTGTGTGGGTGGGGGGGGGCTTTACCTTTGCGCGCCCTATGGACGGGCCACCGCTGGTTGATTAACAATTTGTGTCACCAAGCAAGTGCACAGGTGTACCTATTAAAGTGGCCGGTGAGTGTATACATGCCTCTTGCATATGTGCGGCTGCAGGGCAGGAAATGCTTTCGTTTTGGCAGCTTCTTGGTGGGATAGCTCAGGCAGATTCAGACTTTGTGTCTGAACATGGCAAGGCTCATCCCTAATAGTAAATCTGTCTAAAAAAAATGGTCTCCCTGCTGCACTTTGTCTAGCTATGACCCTGTCCCTCTCTTGGACCTGTGGGACTGCTACATCACCACAATTGTAAAGCCGGCCATGCATGGATCAAAATTCATGGTTAAGAACTGGTTAAGATTCTATCTATGGGCAGGGCTGATTGTACCCAAGTCCATCCATCGATCGATTTTGGGTACAATCAGCCTGTCGGATTTCTTTTTTTACATGTGATTACTGCTGGCGGCTTTAGCTGCTACCCTGTTTCCCCGAAAATAAGACCTAGCGTGATTGTCGGGGATGGCTGCCTTATAAGCCCTACCCCCCAAATAAGCCCTATCCTGTTCCTCCAAAATAAGCCCTACCCTAAAAATAAGACCTACAAGGACTTTAACTAGGGCTTATTTGGGTGGTAGGGCTTATATTGCAGCCATCACCGACAATAACGCTAGGTCTTATTTTCGGGGAAACAGGGTAGCAGTAATCATTGTATTCTTTCATCCAGGAGGGCTCTCCGCGTCCGCCCCTGCCAGCAGAACACAATAGCGCCGTAGAAGGCAATCAAGCAATTTTCTGTCCTTCCACCCATGGTGGAAGGACAGAAAATCAAATAGTCTATGGGCTGCTTAAAGCTCATGCCAAAACTGTGGGCCCGTTTGTGGTAACTCCTTTCAAAAATGTCTGCTATTTTTACACTAGCAGACATGAAAATGAATGTAGAAGGTGTGGTTATCAGAGCTGTGCGGTTGGGTAGACAGATTGGAGTCTAGATTAATACATGCCAGGTGTATTGCATGGGGCAGGTGGTGTTTTTCTTGGCAGTCTCAGCACTTAGTTTATATCAAGACAGGCAGTATAATATCCTTCACAATGGGTTAATCCGGCTGCGCAGCTCACACCACGCCCACCGCCACCATGTGTACATGTGAACTCGCTAATGGGCTCAAAGCACACCTTTAATCATTCAAACAGACATTTAAATAATAATAATTAAAATTGGCATCTTAAAAAAAAAAAATATATATATATATATATATATATATATATATATATATATAATTAATGTTCAGCACATAGAATTTGTAGATATATTGTTTAAAAACTAGGAAAACTTGAAACATGACATTTCAGCACCAATGAATTTTTGACATAATGTCATGAGTAATTTGCCTTAACTCTAAATTTATCCATAAAAAGACAAAAGCAAAACCACTATACAACCATAAGCCCCTGGTTCACATCAGTGCGGCTTTGAAATTGTGCTACTTCAGCGCGATTTCAAAGCCACAGATCAGTGCGATTTTTCCACCTCCAATTTCATTGCGGCTTGTGACTTTTTTAACCATTTGAAGACCAGGCCTTTTTCTGACACTGGTTGCTTACAGGTTAAACTCAGTATTTTTATTTTTTCTATATAAAATATTTAGGGGTTCTAAGAAATTTTCTACAAAAAAAATACTTTTTTCTTTTTTATATTTTTTCTAGAAAATTTCTTAGAACCCCTAAATATTATATATATATATATATATATATATATATATATATATATATATATATATATATATATAAAAATATAATATTTGTAGGTTTTGAGTGTGTCATATATAAAATATTTAGGGGTTCTAAGAAATTTTCTAGAAAAAATATAAGAAAAAAAGAAAAGTATTTTTTTTGTAGAAAATTTCTTAGAACCCCTAAATATTTTATATATATATTTTATATATATTTTATTTTATATATATATATATATATACACAGCTTTCAAGCTAGTACCAGCGAACAGATCCTCCCACCGACCTTGTATATATAAGAAAAAAGTTCCAAAAGTTGCTGCACTTAAAAAATTGTTGCTTTATTCCATCAACTCTTTAGAAAATGAATCTTTTTTGAAAGATTTGATGGAATAAAGCAACAAATTTTTAAGTGCAGGAACCTTGGGAACTTTATTCTTATATAATATATATATATATATATATATATATAATAAAAAAAAAAATTTTAAACGCAATTTTTTGGGGTAAAAAATACCTTCATGAATTAAAAACAAGACCACAGTAAAGTTATCCCAATTTTTTTTTGTATAATGTGAAATATATTAAATCGAGTAAATAGATACCTAACATGTCATCCTTTTAAAATTACGCACACTCGTGGAATGGAGACAAACTACAGTACTTAAAGAAAGCGGACCTTCTGTAATTTTTTCATCTTTCGTCCTTTTAAATCTTCTGCTCTTCTTGTTGTTCTAACTTTGGATAGTAAAACATTTATTTTTTGTCTACCAGAAAATACCTTCTACAGCCCAGTTCTTATTTAATCTCTGGGAAAAAGCCTAGGATTATGACATCATGCACAGCTCACTCTTTCAATCTCAAGAAGAGAGGGGGGGGGGGGGGTGAGTCATAAGAGGGCCAATGAGAGCTGCAGGGCTGGAGGTGTGCCTCTGTGTGTCTGCAAAAATCCAGGAAGTGAACAGGCAGCAGCTTCAGCTGCCCACAGTTAAAATGGCTGCAGCCAGACTCAGTGGAGGGAGATTTCTGCAGCAAATTTGGCAAGTTCAGATTCACAGTATATGTAAAATAATATGCAAAGTATGCAAAGTGGTTGGAGGGAAGCTTCAGAATGGCAAAAGATGTTTTTATTTTACAAATTATGTACGCAGACTGCATTTCCTCCTTAAAAATCCTTATCGGGAACGCTTTACATTTTTTTTAATGGTTACCAGTTTAGAGTTACGGAGGAGATGTCGTGCTAGAATTATTGCTCTCGCTCTAACGATCACTCACACGTGTGGTTTACTTCTGTGCGCGAGCACAGGGGGGTGGGGGCACTTTAACCACTTGCCTACCGGGCACTTACACCCCCTTCCTCCCCAGGCCATTTTTCAGCTTTCAGCACTGTCACAATTTGAATGACAATTGCGCGGTCATGCTACACTGTACACAAATTACATTTTTATCATTTTCTTCACACAAATAGAGCTTTCTTTTGGTGGTATTTAATCACTGCTGGGTTTTTTATTTAAAAAAAAAAAAAAAAAAGACTAAAAATTGTGAAAAAAAACAAAAACGTTTTACTTTTTTGCTGTCAGTAATTTTACACCTTCACTGATGTGTGCTGATGAGGCAGCACTGATGGGCACTGATAGGCTGAACTGGTGGGCATTGATGATGAGGCACTAATATACCGCACTTATGGGCACTGATAGGTGGTACTGATAGGCGGCACTGGTGGGTACTGATAGGCAGTACTGGTGGGCACTGATAGGTGGCACTGGTGGGTACTGATAGGCGGCACTGGTGGGCACTGTTAGGCAGCACTGATGGGCAACACTGATGGGCATTACTGATGGGCATTGATTGACAGCAGTGATGGGCAGCACTGATAGGCAGCACTGATACCTGGCATTGGTGGGCACTGATTTGTGACACTATTTTACAATATTGTGATCATTGATGATCAGTGCCCTGATTACATTCCTAGATGTCCTCCTGTGAGGAGATCCCGCTGGCTCTTTTTCAAGCTGCAGCCTCCTCCCTATGGAAAATAGGGCTGCCAATCTTTGGGACTACATGTCCCATGATGCTTTACTCTCCTAGTCTCCTTTGATTGGCCCTTAGTTATGGCCAATGGGGAAGGAACGGACCGCGGGCAGGAAGTTAGACAGGGAACCTGGTGAAAGCCACCGTCTCTTCTCCCTGACAGGAGAAAGGGGGCGGACGGGAACCTCTGACAGCCCGCAGTTTGTCTTTCTCCTGTCACAGCACCGCCAAGTTCTCTGCTGGACCGAGCAGGGAAAAGAGCCCGCAGTCACACTACACTGATGGGGGGTTTGACAGCACCTTGATGGTGTCACCACACTGGGTGGTGGCACCTGGGTGAGGGCTACCCGCACCCATATAGCAACGCCACTGTGCTGAAATTAACGATGCTGAACCGATCCCTAAGACCGGGGGGGGGGGGGGCACTTGACCCCCCTTGCCCCTACCCGCAGACGCCCATGATATCAGGAGCATGTAAACCAAACCTTGATCCTGAACCAGTTCTTGACACTGCAACCTGACCCGGGTCCAGTATATCTTAACATGTTTCACTTGATACCTGCTCCACATAGCAAGTAATCCGGTTGACTTTGACTTTCCTTGTCAGCTAAGACTCCTTACTCTTTAGTTCTGCCTTGGCATGATTTCATTCTGACGTTCATGTCTTATTATTCTATTTGCCAGTGCCACTCCCCTTTCTATACCCTTTTAATGGGCTGTAACGTTCTTGACCAAATCCTAGCTTTATTGCACTGACTAAAAAAAAACTAAAACAATCGCGTTATTTGTTTTTTCTTCTTTTTTTTCTTCTTTTTTTTGGTAAAAACACAGCCGCGCCCCTGATAAATTATCAGTGCAGAACTGTCTTTGGGTCCATTTTACATCTCCTTTTTAACTTTTGCTAGTGCTGACAACAAACTTTGTGCTTTTTATTTATTTTTTTATTTATTTTTTGCCACTTCAAAGGGTGAGTATGCATCACTCTTTGAATGGTTTTCCCATGAGAATCCTTGTCTGATTCTTTGCTGCATTATGAAAGACCAAGAAAGAAGTGGGCTACACAGAGCGGAATTCTTATCTAACCGTGAAAAGTACATGTTATTTGATTTCGTTAAACGTTAAGATAAGTCTTATTGCTCATTTAGACATATAACCAATGTTCTTGGTCATTATTGTATCTCCGCGTTTTCACGAGTTCACAGTTCATTCCATTAAAGAAGACTTAAAGGGGTTGTAAACCTTCGTCATGCATTCTAAGCATTTTTTAATGCAGCTGCGCCCCCGAGCCCCCTTTATACTTACCTGAGCACCCTGAAAATTTGCACAACGGGAACGAGCACACTAGCTCCAACCGGTGTCTCATGTCCTGATTGGATAGATTGATAGCAGCACAGCCATTGGCTCCCGCTGTTGCCAATCAAATCCAATGAGGCGGGTGCCCGGGGGGGCGGGGACGAGTAATACATTCGGCAGCTAGGTACGCCAAATGCTGGACTCGCCCGCAAGGTAACCCTCTCGGGAGACGCTTCTTCTTGGGAGTTAACTGATATCGGGAGGAGCCGCGAGAGCCCCCAGAAGACCAGGTTCGGGGGTCACTGTGCAAAACCAGCTGCACAGTGGAGTTAATTATGACATGTTTGTTATTTAACCACTTCCGGACCGCTGCACACCGATATATGTCCTGACTTTGATGGGGGGATATCGTTATGGCATAACCCCGGTATGCTCGTGTTCGGCCGGCGGTCTGCTTCGAGATGAAAGTGGTTTCTGCAGTGGGTTCACCGCAAGATCACTTTTATCGGTGGCGGGAGAGGGGCCCACCCCCTCCCGCCGCTCTCCGCTGCCCTCCGCTGCTGCCGACGGCTCCGGTAACCCGCGGAGGGCACCGGAGCGCGGCGGGAGGGGGTGGGCCCCTCTCCCGCCGCCGATAAAAGTGATCTTGCGGCGAACCCGCTGGCCCGTGAGGGCCATTTTTTTTTTATTCTTTTTTTAAATTACAAATTTTTTTTTTTTTTTTTTTTTATTGCATTTTAGTGTAAATATGAGATCCGAGATCTTTTTGACCCCAGATCTCGTATTTACGAGGTCCTGTCATGCTTTTTTTCGATTACAAGGGATGTTTACATTCCTTGTAATAGGAATAAAAGTGATACAATTTAAAAAAAAAAAAAAACTGTGAAAAAATAAAAGATAAAATAAATAAGAAGAAAAAAACAATTTTTTAAACTTGCCCCGTCCCGCCGAGCTCGCGTGCAGAAGCGAATGCATACATGAGTAGTGCCCGCATATGAAAACGGTGTTCAAACCACACATGTGAGGTATCGCTGCGATCGGTAGAGCGAGAGCAATCATTCTAGCCCTAGACCTCCTCTGTAACTCAAAATATGCAACCTGTAGAATTTTTTAAATGTCGCCTATGGAGATTTTTAAGGGTAAAAGTTTGTCACCATTCCACAAGCGGGTGCAACTTTGAAGCTTGACACGTTGAGTATCAATTTATTCGGCGTAACATTATCTTTCACAATATAAAAAAAAAATTGGGCTACCTTTACTGTTGTCTTATTTTTTAATTGAAAAAAGTGTATTTTTTCCCAAAAAAGTGCGCTTGTAAGACCGCTGCGCAAATACGGTGTGACAGAAAGTATTGCACCGCCATTTTATTCTTTAAGGTTTTAGAGAAAAAATGTATACTGTTTGGCGGTTCTAAGTCATTTTTTAGCAAAAAAAGAACTGTTTTTAATTTGTAAACAACACATCTAAAAAAGAGGCTCCGTCCTTAAGTGTTCAAATTAATAAATAAATAAAAAACGAACCCTTACAATCACTTTAACTTTTCAAGCTTGGATAACCACTTGACCTCTGGAATGTTTACCACCCTTCATGACCAGGCCATTTTTTTAAATCTTTTTTGGCGATACAGCACTTCCTTACTTTAACACCTTCATACTTGTAAGACCTCATCTGGAATATGAAGTTCAATTTTGGGCACCAGTTCTCAAAAAGGATATCGGGGGAACTGGAGAAAGTGCAGAGAAGGGCAACCAAACTGATAAGAGGCATGGAGGAGCTCAGCTATGAGGAAAGATTAGAGGAACTGAATTTATTCTCTCTTGAGAAGAGGAGATGAGGGGGGGGGGGTATGATCAACACGTAGAAATATATAAGGGGTCCATATAGTGAACTTGGTGTTGAGTTGTTCACTTTTCAGTCAACAAAGAGGACAAGGAGGCACTCTTTACATCTAGAGGAAAAGAGATTTATTTATCGTACATCACGGGACAATCAGCAGTTATACATGACTATCTGGGTTATACGCTACCTCTAGGTGTTGAACACTGGCAACCAATAGCAAGAAGGTTCCTCCCATATAACCCCTCCCATACGAGAATTACCTCAGTTTTTTCAACCTGTGTCTTCAGGTGATGGTCACGAACGTGAAGCTCTTCAAAATTTCGGCAATTGAGCGTCTCAGTGAAGACGTTGTAATCGGATCCTTTCGGATGGCACGAAGCTAAAGGAATGGTACCCAAGCCTCGATGCAAGAACGTGGTTTTGCTTGTAATGTGTCCTATTTAGGCGCTGGACCCTTGGATAGTGGTATTCTGGTCATTAACTTGCCCAAGATAAACCCAAAGGGTGCTTTACAGGCCCAAGGGTGTGGACCCCAAGATGGGAGACCTGGTCCTTGAAGGTCCACAGAGGCACTACCCGCCTTGATGGGGGAAGATTGGGCCTGGCTTCTCAGGTCCTGCAGCGTGGACTGGTGAGTACTCCCTCTGGGATTGCTGTTACTCTGTTACTGTGTCTTTTCAAAGCTGTTACAGAATGTCTCCATGCTGTGTATTTTATAACGATGAAACACTGGCACATGTGGAGACGCCGGTGCTGTTCGAACGTGTGCATGTGCTATTGCCGTACGGTCATACATGTGCGCCGTTGAGGTGATTTTACCTCGTACAGTTGGCGGTCTTCAGGCACGCATGCGCCATATTTTGACGCCACTTGCGGTATACGTTCGGATACCATGCCTTCCGCGCGGATCGAAGGGCGCCATTTGGAACCTTTAAGAGAGGTAGTTCACCTGGTGTGTGCGCGGAGGCATAGAGCTTGTTAGGCACGTGAGTCTGCAGGTGTTAAAACTGTAATAGCTGCTGTATACTGGATTACAGTTAGAAGCTCAGAGGGAGTGCTGTCTTCCCATACTTGTAAGCAATGTCTTCCAGGAAAAGAGGAAGAGGGAGCAAGACCCATACAGGGTTAAGAGTACCTCCTTTAAAAGCAGGAGATCAAGCTCTTGAGGATATTACCCCAGTTTCCCCTGAAGGTCCTGCGTCTTCTGGCTTGGCTGAGCCATTGCATTTGTCAGGCATTGTGGCCACAACATGTGCCCCTGCCTCGGCTTATGTTACTAAAGATGATTTGGCATCTGCCTTATCTGGCCTTGAAGGTAAAATAGCGGGTATGATTGCCTCGGTAACACAAGCAGGGAGAAAACGTAACAGATCTCCCTCTCCAGAGCCTGATCCTGATGGTGAGTCATCTGAGCATCAGGACTCTAATAACCAGGCAGGGCCAGGGGACCCAGACCCAGAGTGGGAGGTGGATCTGGTTGCAAAGGATCGAGAAGAAGGAGAAGCTGAGGACTCTTCAACAGGAGAGTCTAACACAGACGAGCCATTCTCAGCCTCCCATTCCAAAAAAATTGTTTGTCCATTCTCTGACAGAGATGGTTCGAGCTGGGTTTAAATTACCCTAAGTCCAGGAAACTGGACCCTCCTGTTCTACTTTGGGTTCTCTTCGACCTCAGCAGGGTTCCCAGGCATTTCCTGTGCATCCATTGTTAGAACAGGTGATCTATGCCGATTGGGATCATTCTGACAGGATATATTTGCCTCCAAAAAGGAGTCCCCTCTTGTATCCTATGGAGGAGAAATTCAAGAAGAAGTGGGGTACACCTCTGGTGGATGCCGCCACTTCTTCAGTAATTAAAAATTTGACCTGCCCGGTGGATAACAGCCAGGTATTTAAGGATCCAGCCGATAAAAAGCTAGAAACCTTGCTAAAGGCCTCCGTTACAGTAGCTGGTTCAGCTGTTCAGCCAGGGATAGCGGCTATTGGAATCTGCCAATCCTTAAAAGATCGTGTTAAGAAATAGGTCAGGGACCTTCCTTGTCAAGGAGAAGCTACCGAGGAATTATCGGAGCTCCCTCGCATCTTTTGCTTTACAGTAGACACATTAAAAGATGCGATTCAACAGATGTCTTGCTGTGCACTTGTCTGTGCATATGCGCAGGGTCTTGTGGCTAAAAAACTGGTCGGCCGAAACACCATGCAAGAAGCTACTTGCAGCTTTTCCCTTTCATGGTGAATGCCTGTTTGGCGAAGATCTGGATAGTTATATCCAAAAGATCTCAGGTGAGAAAAGCGCTTTGCTCCCTGTTAATAGGAAGAATAAGCGACCTTCTTCTTCTCCCAATCGGTATCGACGGCCTTCGCAGTCCGGTTTTAAAAAACCACAGGGTCAGAAAAAACCCTGGACTCCAAGGCCAAACAAACCCAGTTCCAAGTCTACCCTGTGAAGGGGCGCCCCCGCTCTTATGGGTGGGGCGAAGACTTCGGCTGTTTTTGGATGCTTGGGAAAAACAGGTTCAGGACAAGTGGGTCATTTCCATTATAACGTCAGGTTACAAGATTCGGGAGTTTCCTCCAACTCGGTTCTTGAGCTCAAGGATTCCGGCGGAATCAGAAAAAAGGAAATGTCTGCTCCTAGCCTTAGAGCATCTGCAAAAGCAGGGAGTAATCATCGAGGTCCCGCACGGGGAAAGGTGCAAAGGGTTTTACTCAAACATGTTCACCGTACCGAAACCGAATGGGGAGGTAAGGCCCATTTTGGACCTCAAATCTCTCGATTTGTTCCTAAGTGTCCGAAGTTTCCGTATGGAATCAACTCGCTCAGTGGTAACATCCCTAAAGAAAAGGGATTACTTGGCGTCCATAGATATCAAGGATGCATACCTTCATGTGCCCATCTGTATGCCGCATCAACGGTTTCTGCATTTCGAGGTAGAAGGGCGACATTTTCAATTTGATGCATTGTCATTCGGTTTAGCCACGGCTCCTCGGGTCTTCACAAAAATTCTGGCCCCTGTATTGGCGGTCCTAAGAACCCAGGGAATTGCTGTGGTAGGATATCTGGACGATCTTCTTTTGAAGGATCAATCTCGTCCCGTCTTGGTCCAAAACATCTTAATAAATGTACAAATTTTGCAACACCTAGGCTGGATATAAACAAATCAAACCTTCACCCCACTCAAGTATTAATGTACTTGGGCCTAAACTTGGACACTGTCCAAGAAAAGGTGTTTCTACCTCCTGTAAGGATCGACTCCATAGTGGAGCTCGTCCGGAGGGTGAAAAGAGAAGAAAAACCATCTGTTCGCCTTTGTATGCAGCTATTGGGCAAAATGGTTTCGTCTTTCAGCGCAGTCCCTTATGCTCAATTCCACTCCAGGTTGTTCCAGAGCAACATTTTAAGGGCCTGGAACAAAACCACTTGGTCAAAAACTAGCAATTTAAAGGTCGGAAAATCCTTTCCACCAGTGGCCTGGAAAGTTGTGACCATAGACGCCAGCCGTCTGGGCTGGGGAGCAATTCTGGGGGAAGCATCGGTCCAGGGACAGTGGTCTCAAGCAGAGAGGGCCTTGCCCATCAATCTCTTGGAGATTCGGGCAGCCCGACTAGCTCTGCATTTCTGGACAAAACCGACAATTCCACAGTGGTCTCTTATATTAACCACCAAGGGGGCAGCAGGAGCATAGCGGCTCAGAAAGAGGTGGATCACATATTAAGATGGGCAGAGAGGCATGTGCCATTTCTGTCAGCAGTATTCATACCGGGGGTAGACAACTGGAAGGCGGACTATTTAAGTCACCAAAAGTTGTTGCCAGTGGAATGGTCCCTTCATCCCGAGGTGTTTCTCTGGATTTGTCAGCATTGGGGGACCCTGGATGTGGATCTCCTAGCATCCAGGTTCAATGCCAAACTGGACAGATTTGTGTCCAGAACCAGCGATCCTCTTGCAGTCGGGACAGACGCATTGGTGACTCCTTGGTACCGGTATTCCCTGCTGGATGCCTTTCCTCCAATCCAAATCCTGCCGCATCTGCTGCACAGGATACAGGAGGAACTAAGACCAGTGATCCTGGTGGCCCCGGCCTGGCCCAGGAGGTCCTGGTAAACGGAAATTGTGAAATTGGCAGTAGGGGACCCGTTGATCCTTCCGTTATGCCCGGATCTATTGTCCCAAGGACCAATATTCCATCCTGCTTTACGGTCGCTGAATTTGACGGCCTGGCTATTGAGGCCAGGGTATTAGAGGTGCAGCCTTGTCCACTTTGATAAATGCTAGGAAACCGTTTTCCAGGGCCATTTACTACAGGGTTTGGAAATCATTAATTTCCTGGTGCGAAGGGAAAGGTTGGAGCCCTCATAAGTATACAATTGGAAAGATCCTTGCTTTCCTTCAGGCAGGAGTACGCTTAAGATTGGCCTTGGGCGCGATTAAAGGTCAGATTTCGGCCTTATCTGTTTTTTTCCAAAGACCAATTGCAGCCCATTCCTTGGTGCGTACCTTTGTTAAGGAAGTGACGCACCTAAGACCACCGATTAAGCCCCCCTTATGCCCCTGGGACTTGAATTAGGTACTATCAGCCCTTCAGTATCTACCCTTTGAGCCTATTAAGCAGATTCCTTGAGTCCTATTGACTGGGAAATTAGTCTTCTTGGTGGCCATAACTTCGGCCAGAAGAGTGTCGGAGCTAACCGCCCTTTCATGCAGAGAACCTTACTTGATTCTACACCAGGACAGGACAGTCTTGCACCCTCGTTGGTTTTTTTTTGCTAAATATAGTTTCCACTTTTCATTTGAATTAGGATATCATTCTGCCTTCCTTTTTTCCAAATCCCGGGTCTAAGGAAGAAAAGTTACTCCACTCGCTGGATGTAGTAAGGGCTATTAAAGTCTACTTAAGGGCGTCAGCCCCTTTCGGGAAAACTCACTCTCTCTTTATTCTGCCTGAAGGTCCTAAGAAAGGACAGGCAGCTACGACTTCAACTATCTCAAGGTGGATTCACCAAACTATCGTTCAGGCATATGAGTTGAGGCACAGGGTTCCACAGAGAGACCTGACAGCACATTCCACTAGAGGGGTTAGTGCTTCATGGGCAGTGCATCGACGGGTGTCTGTGGCTTAGGTTTGCAGGGCAGCCGCTTGGTCTTCAGTTCACACATTCACCAAATTTTACCGGGTGGATGTCAGGTCTTGAGAAGAGACAGTCTTTGGTCATAGCATGTTGCAGGCGGCCTTATAGGGCCAAAGGACAGTTGGGACTTGTCTAAGCTGTGTATCCCTCCCCTCAGATGCATTGCTTTGGGACATCCCAGATAGTCATGAATAACTGCTCTGTGTCCCGTGATGTATGATAAAGAAAAACGGATTTTTAAATACAGCTTACCTGTAAAATCCTTTTCTTTGAATACATCACGGGACACAGAGATCCCTCCCCTCTTTCCTGGGACTCTTCATTGCTTGCTACAAAACTGAGGTAATTCCCGTTTGGGAGGGGTTATATGGGAGGAACCTTCTTGCTATTGGTTGCCAATTTCCAATCACCTAGAGGTAGCGTATAACCCAGATAGTCATGAATAACTGCTCTGTGTCCCGTGATGTATTCAAAGAAAAGGATTTTACAGGTAAGCTGTATTTAAAAATCAGTTTTTCATCTCCAAATGCGGAAAGGTTTCTTCACTGTAAGAGCTGTGAAAATGTGGAATAGAGTTCCAGCAGAGGTGGTTCTGGCCAGCTCAGTAGATTGCTTTAAGAAAGGCCAGGATTATTTCCTAAATGTACATAATATAACTGGGTACTGACATTTATAGGTAAAGTTGATCCGGGGGAAATCCGATTGCCTCTCGGGGGATCAGGAAGGAATTTTTTTCCCTGCTTTAGCAAATTGGAACATGCTCTGCTGGGATTTTTTGCCTTCCTCTGGATAAACTGTGGGTATAGAATTGAGTATATGGGATTGTATGATTTATTTTTTTCTTGTGTTTGAACTGGATGAACTTGTGTCTTTTTTCAACCTGACTAACTATGTAACACCTTCCCACCGGCCGCCTCCTGGTCCCTTTTAAGGGTTCTAAACACCGGGAGGTGGGTATTCAGGTCATGTGGTCACACATACACACATATATATATATATATATATATATATATATATATATATATATATATATATATATATATATATATATATATATGTATGTATGTGTATACAGTGCCTTGCGAAAGTATTCGGCCCCCTTGAACTTTTCAACCTTTTGCCACATTTCAGGCTTCAAACATAAAGATATAAAATTTAAATTTTTTGTGAAGAATCACCAACAAGTGGGACACAATTGTGAAGTGGAACGAAATCTATTGGATAATTTAAACTTTTTTAGCAAATAAAAAACTGAAAAGTGGTGTGTGCAAAATTATTCGGCCCCTTTACTTTCAGTGCAGCAAACTCACTCCAGAAGTTCAGCAAGGATCTCTGAATGATCCAATGTTGTTCTAAATGACTGATGGTGATAAATAGAATCCACCTGCGTGTAATCAAGTCTCTGTATAAATGCACCTGCTCTGTGATAGTCTCAGGGTTCTGTTGAAAGTGCAGAGAGCATCAGGAAGACCAAGGAACATACCAGGCAGGTCCATAATACTGTTGTGGAGAAGTTTAAAGCCGGATTTGGATACAAAAAGATTTCCCAAGCTTTAAACATCCCAAGGAGCACTGTGCAAGCGATCATTTTGAAATGGAAGGAGTATCAGACCACTGCAAATCTACCAAGACCTGGCCGTCCCTCTAAACTTTCAGCTCAGCCAAGGAGAAGACTGATCAGAGATGCAGCCAAGAGGCCCATGATCACTCTGGATGAACTGCAGAGAACTACAGCTGAGGTGGGAGAGTCTGTCCATAGGACAACAATCAGTCGTACACTGCACAAATCTGGCCTTTATGGAAGAGTGGCAAGAAGAAAGCCATTTCTCAAAGATATCCATAAAAAGTCTTGTCTAAAGTTTGCCACAAGCCACCTGGGAGACACACCAAACATGTGGAAGAAGGTGCTCTGGTCAGATGAAACCAAAATCGAACTTTTTGCCCACAATGCAAAACGATATGTTTGGCGTAAAAGCAACACAGCTCATCACCCTCAACACACCATCCCCACTGTCAAACATGGTGGTGGCAGCATCATGATTTGGGCCTGCTTTTCTTCAGCAGGGACAGGGAAGATGGTTAAAATTGAGGGGAAGATGGATGCAGCCAAATACAGGACCATTCTGGATGAAAACCTGTTGGAGTCTGCAAAAGACCTGAAACTTGGACGGAGATTTATCTTCCAACAAGACAATGATCCCAAACATACAGCAAAATCTACAAAGGAATGGTTCACAAATAAACGTATCCTGGTGTTAGAATGGCCAAGTCAAAGTCCAGACCTGAATCCAATCGAGAATCTGTGGAAAGAGCTGAAAACTGCTGTTCACAAACGCTCTCCATCCAACCTCACTGAGCTCGAGCTGTTTTGCAAGGAAGAATGGGCAAGAATTTCAGTCTCTCAATGTGCAAATATGATAGAGACATACCCCAAGCGACTTGCAGCTGTAATCGCAGCAAAAGGTGGCTCTACAAAGTATTAACGCAAGGGGGCCGAATAATTTTGCACGCCCCACTTTTCATTTTTTTATTAGTTAAAAAAGTTTCAAAAATCCAATAGATTTCGTTCCACTTCACAATTGTGTCCCACTTGTTGATTCTTCACAAAAAATATAAATTTTATATCTTTATGTTTGAAGCCTAAAATGTGGCAAAAGGTTGAAAAGTTCAAGGGGGCCGAATACTTTCGCAAGGCACTGTATATGTATATATATATATATATATATATATATATATATATATATATATATATATATATATGCAGCTGCTCTGCGTGAAGGCCCACGCGCTGGGAGGCCGCATATATATGTGTGCGGCTGGCATGAAGAGGTTAACTGACAATTGCGCGGTCATGATTCGTGTTCTGAGTTCAGGGTTTAGCTCAGGTTGTTAGCATGTTTCTGCCATGTCTGTGTCTTCCTCTCTTTTCCTGTCCTCACTTTGTCCCTGTTCTGTTTGTAGTAGGAAGTGTTATGATTTGATCAGTTACGTGGAGAATATATTTTTTCTCTAGATATCCTTTTTTTTTGGCAGTATAGGAAAGGTCTGTAATTTTAAAGCTCTCAACTCTTCATCCTGTTGATATACTGTATTTTCCTGTATTTTAAAACATTTGAATGAATCGTTCATTATGTATAAATTATTTTGGTCCCGTGTTTTAGGTAATAAAGATTTATTTTCCTGTTTTTTTTTTTTTTTTTTGTGAACGAGTAATTTATACTATTGTATGCAAAAAAGGAGGGGAATTTTGGGACTTTAAATGAAGCACAAGTATGCAGACCTTATTGGCAGGACGCCGGCTGGACGGATCTCTCATCCTAATATCTTGTCTGCTGGTGTTTTAGGAGCGATGTTTAGATATGTTGTTTTCAACAATTGCCACACACTCCATATCTGATACTCTTCAACACTGCTGTATCTTTTTGGTTTTGCCTGATATCGCATCCATGTCTATGCCGCCTCAGTTCCCGGGGAGGGATCTTGCCCATGGCCCACCCTACGCCCACTGCCGCACACTGCACTTTCCATCCGGATTGGAATTTTTTGGTCGCATCAGCTCCTGATGAGTGGGGAGACACCCACGAAACGCGTCGAGCTTTTGAAATGATGTCCCAGCTATACTTTATACGGAACTATATTTATTTTATTATGAATTTACTTTTTTAACTATATACTAAATTTATTTTTGTTTTACATCTAGTGGATGCATATCTATTATGTGGATGCACTTGCTGATGTCGGTTTTGCTGTCATAGGCACTACCATGCCATACTACCCAATTATTTTATTTATTACTACTATGTGCTGCTATATGTGAATACTATATATCATGCTTCTACTGTACTTACGCCTATATACTTTATGAATTTGATCTTTATTATTTTTTATGATCTGTTACTGAACAATCAATAAAAAATTTTTTTTTTTTTTAATATGGTTAAAACCTACCTCCATTATCCAAGTGCTTCATTTTAAAGTCCCAAACTTCCTCTATTACGTACTTTATACTATTGTATTAGCCGCTTCTGGAACCGCCGCAGAAAATTTTACTACGGTGGGTCGTACAGGCACAATCACATCACCTACCTTTTATGTCGGAAGCGGTTTTCCAGGTTGGGGGGTGCGCACGTGCCCCCTCACCCACCTACTCCCCCCTGCGATTTGACACAGCAGGAGTTTGTCAGCAGACCTCGGCCAATGATTCATTCACCGGGACCTGCTGATCGGCTGTGTCGAATCACAGCCCAGAGCTCTGTGTTCACAATAAACACAGGGCTCTGAACAGAGGGGATCGATTGCTTTATCTCCTGCATGGAAAAGAAACAAGTCGATCTGTACTGAGAAAACAGCACACCACCCTGATTATTTTTTTTTAGAATTGGACCTATAAATAAACATTTGGAGGAAAAAAATTTGCTATACTTACCAGAATCACCCTGTTGCTATGCAGTCCTCCTAATCTGTCACTTCCTGGCTCCTCGTCACTTCCTCCTTTGCCTGTGCCATAATTTCCCTAATTTCCCAGGAGTCTGTGGGCAGTACTCTGATGTTGCCATAACAACAGGGCAGGGCCTTCCTCTGTCGCCGCCCGTTGTTATGGAAACTTTAGAAACAATTGGCGCTACGGCCGGTGAATCGCTCATGCGCAAGATCAAGAGGTGCATGCTGGTTATCCAAAACAAATCCAGGAAGAGATCGCGATTGGGCGTCACATGCCCACAATCATGGCAAAGGCCACAACAGGAGGCAGTAAATATTCAGTAAGAAATTAATATTTTTGATAAATACATAAACATTGTATACTAATTTTTCAATTGTATTAGTAATAATGATAGGATTGATTTAAAAAAAAATTGGCTAATTGGGCCCAATTTGGACATTTTCACTTAGGGGTGTACTCTCTTTTGTTGCCAGCGATTTAGACATTAATGGCTGTGTGTTGAGTTATTTTGAGGGGACAGCAAATTTACACTGTTATACAAACTGTACACTCACTACTTTACATTGTAGCCAAGTGTCATTTAGAATAAAATATTTACAAAAAATGTAAGAAGTGTACTCACTTTTGTGAGATACTGTATATCTATCATACAGTGTATGCCCACTTACAAAGGAATCATGCATCTATAATTGTTATCATAGGTGTATTTTAAATGATAGAGACAGAATATCAATCAAAAAATCCAGAAAAAACACGATACAAATGTTATAAATTTAGTTGAGGTTCAGTGAGTAAAATAAGTATTTGATCCTCAAGCAAAACATGACTTATGCCGCGTACACATGATCGAATTGTCCGGCGTACTTAGTCCAGCAAACAATCCGGCGGATAGTCCGGCGGACTTTCTACCGAACGGACTTGGCCACACACGGACGCACGGAAAGTCTGGCGATTGCTAGCGCGATGACCTACAGCACGTACGAGGGGACTAGAAAAAGGAAGTTCAATAGCCAGTAGCCAATAGCTTCCTTTTCGTACTTGCTTCTGAGCATGCGTCATTCTTAGTCCGCCGGACTAGCATTCTCACAAACATATTGTCCGCTGAAACCCAAGATTGGGCTCCAAAACTACTTTCTAAGTCCGCCGGACTTTACGCTGAAAAAGTCCGCTGGATCCCACACACGATCGGATTGTCCGGTGAAATGCGGTCCGGCGGACTAAGTACGCCGGACAATTTGATCGTGTGTACGCGGCATTAGTACTTGGTGGAGAAACCCTTGTTGGCAAGCACAGAGGAAAGACATTTCTTGTAGTTGGTGACCAGGTTTGCACATCTCAGGAGGGATTTTGGTCCACTCTTCTTTACAGATCTTCTCTAAATCCTTAAGGTTTCTTGGCTGTCTTTTGGCAACTTGAAGTTTCAGCTCCCTCCATACATTTTCTATAGGATTAAGGTCTGGAGACTGGCTAGGCCTCTCCATGACCTTAATTTTCTTCTTCTTGAGCCACTCCTTTGTTGCCTTGGCGGTATGTTTTGAGTCATTGTCATTCTGGAAGACCCATCCACGACCCATCTTCAGTGTTCTGGCTGAGGGAAGAAGGACCTCATCCAAGATTTTACAATACATGTCCCTGTTCATTGGCCCAGTTGATGCGGCAAAGTTGGCCTGTACCTTTAGCAAGCAAACAGCCCCAATGCATAATGTTTCCACCTCCGTGCCTGACTGTAGGGATGGTGTTCTTAGGGTCATAGTCCTCATTTGTCTTCCTCCAAACACGGCGAGTCGAGTTAAAGAGGAAGTAAACCCTGATGGGTTTACTTCCTCTTTCATTTCCTGCAAAGGCAAAGCATAATGGACTACTATGCATCGCATCGCATAGTAGCCCATTATGTGTCACTTACCTGACACAGGAGCCAGCGAAGTCGCCGCTGTCCCCTGTAGTCCGCCGCATCCATCTTGCTGGTGGCGTCTCGCAGCTCCGCCGCTGTCATTCGGCGAAGCCTCGATGACGTCACTCCCGCGCATGCGCACGGGAGTCGACACGCGCGGCAGCTCCATTCTTGGAAATGCCGCGCTCAGTGCGCCTGCGCGCCGCTGTCTACGGCGCATGCGCCGTAGACAGCGGTGCCCATTTTCGGGCAAATATCTCCTAAACCATATAGGTTTAGGAGATATTGCTTGGACCTACAGGTAATCCTTAATCTAGGCTTACCTGTAGGTCAAAGTGGTTTGTAAGGGTTTACAACCACTTTAATGCCAAAAAGCTCAATTTTGGTCCCATCTGACCACAGCACTTTCTCCTAATCCTTCTCTGAATCATTTAGATGTTAATTGGCAAACTTTAGATGGCTCTGTACATGTGCCTTCTTGAAGAGTGGGACATTGCGGGCGCTGCTGGAGTTCAATCCATGGTGTTACCAATGGTTTGTTTGGTGACTGTGGTCCCAACTGCCTTGAGATCCTTCACAAGCTCCTCCCATGTAGTTCTGGGCTGATCCCTCACTTTTCTCATGATCGTCCTTAACCTATGAGGTGAAATCTTGCGTGGAGCTTCAGACCGAGGGCGATTGATGTTTATTTTGTATTTCTTCCATTTGCGAATAATCACTCCAACAGTCTCCTTCTCACCAAGCTTCTTGCTGATGGCCTTGTAGCCCATTCCAGCCTTGTGCAGGTCTACAATCTTGTCCTTGCCTTCTTTTGACACCTCTTTGGTCTTGTCCATAATGGTGAGGTTTGAATGGAAGAAAGAGATTCTGTGGACCGGTGTCTTTTATACACATAACAAGTAAAGGTGCACCGAATGGAAAATTTGGTGCCGAAACTGAAAATGACTTGGCCAAAAACTGAAACCAAAAATGTCCGTTTTTAAAAAATATACTGTATATATTTTCACATACAGTATAATTGTTTTATATTTGACTTTGTATTTAATATCATGAATTTAAATTTAACATGAATTTAATCTCAACCATTATCAGCACCTTTAGCGCAAGAAAAGTTTAAGAAAAATGCATCCCTTTAAATTCTTTGCATGTCTTCACACAGGTCTGTTGTGCTTTCGTTGTGGTGTTTAAAACCTTACTTGATGCATTTTTGGTCGGTTAAAAAAAACAACACACCTCCCCGTTGCACTGAAAAAAAGGCAGCAAGAATGCATCAATAACGTACTTGTGTTATGTTTTTTGATGCAATTTTTG
Organism: Lithobates pipiens; assembly: GCF_037356315.1. Classification (NCBI taxonomy): domain Eukaryota; kingdom Metazoa; phylum Chordata; class Amphibia; order Anura; family Ranidae; genus Lithobates; species Lithobates pipiens. The sequence goes on along the minus strand of NW_027507748.1, from coordinate 26,316,398 downwards.
AGTCGCATGACCTATGAAAAATACACCATAAGCACAGTAAAATTGTATTTTCGGGTGCCATTATCTGCACCTTTTTATGTTATCAGAAAAATGCTGATAACATCATTTTTGGCCGCCAAAATTCCGGTGCACTTCTAATAACGAGTTGCCGTTAGGAGCACCTTCTTAAAGCGGAACTCCACCCAAAAGCGCAAGCTCCGCTTGTGTCTCCCCCCCTCCCCCCCCGCCATGTTTGGCAACTTTTGGGGGGAGCGGAGAACTGGTTTTGACAGGTACCCGCTCCCACTTCCGGATAACTTGGCAAAGTCATGCTAAACTCCCGCCCCCCTCCTTCCCCCGCCCCCGGGCCATTTACAAAGAGCAGCATGGGCCCCGCATGCGCAGTAGGGAACAAGCTGGCAGCAGCAGCACCCAAGAACCGATGAACCACTTGCTTACCGGGCACTTAACCCCCCCCCCCCCCCCCATCCAGACCAATTTTCAGCTTTCAGAGCTAATGCACTTTGAATGACAATTGCGCGGTCATACAACACTGACATTTTTATAATTTTTTTTTTCTATCCCCCCAGATAGAGATTTCTTTTTTGTGGTATTTGATCACCTGTGCGATTTATTTTTTTATGGAAAAAGACCGAATTTTTAATTATTATTATTTTTTTATTAATTTTGTTCTAAAATTTTAAAACGGGTAATTTTTGGCAGTCATTGATGAACGCTGATGAGGCGGCACTGATGGGCACCGATAGGTGACAGTGATGAGCACTGATGGGTGGCAGTGATGGGCACTGATCGGTTACACTGATAGGCAGCACTTCCAGGTGGCATTGATAGGTGGCACTTGTGGGCATTGATAGGTGGCACTTGCGGGCATTGTTGGCACTTGTGGTTATTGATAGATGGCATAAATGAGGCATAATTGCCTCTTCCTTTTCGGGACCGATGTCCCTTTAAGATGAGCCGGTGATCGGCTTTTTTTTTTTTCTCCTCCGTGGTCAGCGTGAGGACAAAAAAAAAAAAGGGATCACCGAGCTTTTGTTTTGATCATATGATCAGCTGTCATTGGCTGACAACTGATCACATGGTAAGGGGCCGGGACCGGATCGGTGATCACCTGAGTCTCAGTGACTCTGTGATCACGGCGCGCGCAGAGAGCGTGCACAGGGGAGGCCGTCATATGACGGCCGCCCGGGAATTCAGATCCGCGCTGTGGCCGTCATTCTGCCATAGCGATGATTTCAAGTGGTTAAAAAAATCGGCTCGGATGAAGTCACCGCTTCCTGATATTAAATGTCAGCAGCTACAGTATTTGTATCTGCTGACTTTTCCGACAGAGCCTGGAGCTCCTCTTTAAATTGACAGGACTAATCTGTGTGCCACATACTGTCGCCAGTCTGTGGGAGTCAGAATTATTGTTAGTTGGTAGGGGATCAAATACTTATTTTACTCACTGAACTGCAACTTAATTTAAAACATTTTTATCGTGTTTTTTTTTTTTCAGAATTTGTGGTTGATATTCTGTCTCTATCATTTAAAATACACCTGTGATAAAAATTATAGACCCTTCATTTCTAGTGGGCAAACTTGCAAAATCTGCAGGGAATCAAAAAATTATTTTCCCCCACTGTATACTTTTTTTTTTTTTGTAGTTTTAAAAGCCTTGCTTGTCAATATACATGGGATAACTACATTTTCTAATTGCTTTTGTAGATTGAAGCGCAATTAGTGTAGCTAATTTTTATTTACTCTTCCTCACAGCATTAGTTCAGCGAGAATGCTGCTTGCACGCCTGAAATGCAAATTACCAGTATCCTGCTTTCGTATTAATGGCTACATTTGTCACTAAGTAGGCGAAATTGGACCGCTGCTAAGTGTTTCCTAAACCACAGGTCTACAGCGATGTATCTATGTGGGCACCTTTGCAGCACAGCAGCCTCAACACCGAATGCCACATTCCCGTCACAGCTTCCAATTGATGGCGCTGTTAACAGGGATTTTTTTTTTCTTTCTCAGAGAATAGGTGCAGGTACTTTTCCTTCGGAGTCACCCATTTCCATCCCCAATCCACATCTGAGCACAGCTTTGTGCTGCTAGCAACAACCCCCCCCCCCCCCCCATAAAAAATAGATCCCCCCTACAACAATACACCCCCCTCCGATATAACAATAGAGTAGATCTCCCAGCTGACTCTTCCCTCAACACTAAATCCCTCCCAGCAACAATTGACCCCCTAGCAAAACATAGGATCCCCCACCAGCAACAATAGCTCTCCCTAGCAACAATAGATCCCCACCAGTAACAATACAGTCGATCTCCCGACAGCCAGTAACAATAGACCCCTCCCTCAGTCTCTACTAGAGATCGGCTGATCCAGTATACATTTTTCCATAGAATATATCTTACCCCAGACAGATTAACTAGAATGTGTCTGAAACCATGAAATCAGGCCAACAAAAGTTCAGTTAAATTGCACTTGTTTAACCACTTGCCTACCGGGCACTTGTACCCCCCCCCCCCCCTTCCTGCCCAGGCCATTTTTCAGCTTTCAGCGCTGTCGCACTTTGAATGACAATTGCGCGGTCGCACTACACTGTATCCAAACACATTTTTTTATCATTTTCTTCAAACAAATAGAGCTTTCTTTTGGTGGTATTTAATCACTGCTGGGTTTTTTATTTTTTACAAAAAAAAAAAAGACCAAACAATTTGAAAAAAAAATCTTTTTTTACTTTTTTTCTGTCAGTAAATTTTGTAACTTAAGTCATTTTTCATCTTCACTGATGTGCGCTGATGAGGCGGCACTAATGGGCATGGATAGGCTGAACTGGTGGGCATTGATGAGGTGGCATTTATGGGCACTGATTAGGTGGCACTGATGAGGAGGCACTAATATGCCGCACTTATGGGCACTAATATGCCACTGATGGGCACTGATAGGCGGCACTGGTGGGCACTGATAGACGGCATGGATAGGCGGTACTGATGGGCATTAATGAGTGGCACTGATGGGCGACATTGAGCATTTATTGACAGCAGTGATGGGCATTGATGGGCAGCAATGATAGTTGGCACTGATTGCCAGCACTGACTGGCATCGCTAATGGGCACTGTTTGGTGGCACTTGTGGGCAGTGGTGGGCACTGATTGCTGCGACTGGTGGGCACTGATAACTGGCATTGGTGGGCAATTGGTGGTCACTGATTGGTGACACTTTTTTTCTTTATTGTAATCGGGGCACTGAAGATCAGTGCCTTAATTATATTTCTACATATCCCCCTGTGAGGAGATGATGCTGATTGGCTCGCCTCTCCTCACAGTTTGTCAGTGTGAGTCGAGGAGAGCCGATTACCAGCACTTTCATGTTTACATGTTTAAAGAGCCACAGGTGTGGCTCTTTACAGAGATCGGGGTCGCGCCATGTCCTAGCAACACGGCGCGGCTGCGACCGCCACACTGCGCGCCCGTTCAGGGACGCCGTCATATGACGGCGTCCCAGAACGAGAGCTGCACTGCTCCGCCGTTATTTGGGTGGGCAGCAAGCAGTTGATAATGAAAGTAAAAAAAACAAACGTAGTAAAAGCATAGCCAAAGTTCAGTAACCGGAAAGGATAGTCAGCCAAGCCAGAAGTCAGAGATCAATGTAGTAGAACAGCAAGCAGGATCTGGAGCCAGAAGGGATGTCAGCAAAGCAAGTCTCGAACAGGATCGCAGGAGATAGTTTCTGTGATGTTGACCAAGGCGAAGGCAGAGATCCTCTGGACTGGACGGCTTAAGTAGGCAGGACTGACAAGCAGGATATCATCAACAGCTGAGTAACTGTAGAGAGATAGGAGCTGGCAATTAGCCAACAGCTGAGCGGCCAGCTCAGAGAAGGAAGGGCTGACAGAATGTTTGGGAACCAACGCTCTCTATGCTGGTGATGTTCTGCACCCCTTGCAAACTTCATGCACATATTTTGGGATTGTCCCCATATTAAAGGGGTTGTTCCCTTTACAACCACTTTAAGGCCTACTAGCAAGACATAGCGCAGTGTATCAGGTCGGTCACCTCTATCTCGATTCCCCTGTCAATTGAAATATGCTTGTTGCACCTGATTGAACCTTTGGCCACTACTAGGGCTATACGAACTCCTCTCACCCTCCTGCTGTTTTGTGCTAAAAAAAACGGATCGTCCTATCATGAAGGCGTTCTTGTACCCCAACTTTGGCATCCTGGAAATCTCTGGTCAACAAGGCGATACCTTTTTACAAAACAACTTACCTGAGTAGGGGGTCTTTGCTCAAATTTAATAAGGTTTGGAGGGGGAGAATGGCATCTGTAGACACGATATCAGGTTAAATTAAAAAGAGATGTTAATGGTCCTTGGTATGGGATATAAAGACAGGAAGAGAATGTTTCTGGGGTAATAGGTGGTTACAGACTGAACTCATGTTAAAGCGGACTTCCGCATTATTATTATTAATTTTTTTAAAGTCAGCAACTACAAATACCTCAGCTGCTGACTTTTAAATTATGGACACTTACCTGTCCAGGGCACCCGTGATGTCGGCACCTGAAGCTGATCTGTCCCTCGGCTCTCGGCTGGAGGTGCCGCCATCTTCAATAAGGGAATCAGGAAGTGAAGCCTTGCGGTTTCACAGCCTGGTTCCCTACTGCGCATGCACGAGTTGCGCTGCATGATCCACTGGTCCCTGCTGTCTTCTGGGACCTGTGTGTCTCCCAGAAGACAGCGGGGGGAACGGAGGAGGCGGCGGACATGGCGTAGATATCCATGGATACTATGGCTATCTATGCCCGGAAGTAGGAGCAAATACCTGGATTATACAGGTATCTTCTCCCCCTCCCCCCTGAAAGGTGCCAAATGTGACACCGGAGGGGGGGAGGATTCAGAAAAGTGGACGTTCCATTTTTGGGTGGAACTCCGCTTTAAAGAAAGGATTTATTTAGTGTTTTTGTTGTTGGGGGGGGGGGGGGGACCACCTCAGGAACAAATGACCCCCCTCAGCGATAATAGTTTCCCCAACATTTGGCAACAATAGACCCTCAACACCCCAGCACCACATTCAGTACTGGAGGTGCCTGAACTGCAATCCCCCGAGTTCCCACTGGGGAAAAAAAAAAGCCCTGGTGCTCCATCTCCTGATATGGAAGAGGGTTAACATGGTCCAAACAACATAGACGTTGTTTACTTGCCCAGCATCCAGCAGCTCTGTGACCCAGAGATGAAGAAACTGAAATCTGCACATTAACCACTTCAGCCTTGGAAGGTTCACCCCCTTCCATGACCAGGCCATTTTTACGGCACTGCGTTACTTTAATTGACAATTGTGCGGTTGTTTGGCGCTGTACACAAATTAAATCAGTGTCCTTTTTTTCCTACAAATAGAGCTTTCTTTTGGTGGTATTTGATCACCTCTACAATTTTAATTTTTTGCACTATAAACAAAAAAATAAGAGAAATGTGAAAAAAAAAAGAAAAACAATATTTTTTACTTTCTGCTATAAAACATATCCAATAAAAAAAAAATTATTTAGGCCAATATGTTTTTTGGTAAAAATAATCCCAATAAGTGTATATTGGTACGACACCCCCATCAAATCCATTCTCTGCAGCTATTACCTTTTGTACCACCCCCTCCCTTTAGAACTGTACTGTAATTGTGTTGTCCCCCCTATACATTGTAAAGCGATGCGTAAACTGTTGGCGCTATATAAATCATGTATAATAATATTAATTGGTTTGCGCAAAAGTTATACCATCTACAAAATATGGAATATATTTATGGAATCATTTTTTTTTTTTTTTACTAGTAAAGGCGGCGATCAGTGATTTTTATCAGGACTGCGACATTGCGGTGGACAAGTCTGACACTTTTTGGGAACCAGTGACACCAATACGGTGATCAGTGCTAAAAACAAAAACAAAAAAAAAAACACTGTCACTGTACTAATGACACTGGCACTGCCACTGAGCAACAATCCAGTCCTTTTTCTCCTTACTCCGGGTAAGACGCTTCTGACATTGTCTCTGGTTCAGGAGTGGCTTTACATAAGGAATGTAACAGTTATAACCCATGTCCTGGATACGTCTGTGTGTGCGGTGGCTCTTGAAGCACCGACACTGGCGGCAGTCTACTCCTTGCGAATCTCCCCCAAATTCTTGAATGGCCTTTGCTTCACAATCCTCTCAAGGCTACGGTTATCCCTGTTGCTTGTGCGCCTTTTTCTACCATACTTTTTCCTTCCATTCAGCTTTCCATTAATATGCTTGGATACAGCACTCTGTGAACACTCAGCTTCTGTAGCAATGATGTTTTGTGACTTGCCCTCCTTGTGGATTGTGTCAATGACTGTCTTCTGGACAATTGTCAAGTCAGCAGTCTTCCCCATGGTTGTGTAACCTACTGAACCAGACCTAAGAGACCATTTAAAGCAGGGGTCTCAAACTGGTGGCCCTCAAGCTGTTACTAAACTACAAGTCCCATGAGGCCTTGCAAGTCTGAAAATTACAACCATGACTCCCTCAGACAAAGGCATGATGGGACTTGTAGTTCCACAGCAGCTGGAGGGCCACCAGTTTGAGACCCCTGATTTAAAGGCTCAGGAAACCTTTACAGATGTTTTGAGTTAATTAGCTGATTAGAGCGTTACACCAAGAGTCTACAATTTTCAACTTTTTCACAATATTCAAATTTTTTTCGAGATAATACATTTTGGGTTTTCACTAGCTGTAAGCCGTAATCATGAAAGCTAAAAGCTAGAAATGCTTGAAATATATTACTGTGTGTAATGAATCTATGTAAAATATATGAGTTTCACTTTTTGAATTAAATTACTTAAATAAAGAAACTTTTTGATGATATTCTATTTTTTTGAGATGCACCTCTATATATAGAGTAGGTAAATGTCTCAGTTAATACTTTCTAGAAATATTATTATTTGTCCAATAATTACAAAAAAAAAAAACACTTGATCGTGAATACTAATATATCGTAAAAGCAAAATAAAGAAAAATATTGTCTTTTCTAAAGAAAATTGTAGATTTCCTAGAGCTGCATTAGAGCTTACCAATGACTTGCACATGAGTCAGTACTTCTTTTTTGCTGACTCTCACAAGGTATCGCGAGCAAACCATCTGGTCACCTCCTCAGTCAGTTGCTATACGGTGGTCAGCAGTAATGAGAGTCAACCTAAAAAGGACCTTGCGTTGACATTGACAAGAATAGTCGTCTCTGTTGCAATTTTTGTTTTTAATCCTTCTTACCTGTAAAAAGAAGTCAATAAATACTCCACTTTCCCAGTACCAGCACTGCAGAATTGCACTCTGATCACTAGGACTAAGTCCCCTGAAGTCTGCTTAAGGCCCGTACGTACACACGATCGGACTTTTTGACAACAAACATGCAAATTAGCTGTTTTAGAGCAACATCCGACTGTGTGTAAGCTCCATCGGACAAACTTTTTCGGTTTTTATCGGACTTTGGTTGGCTGTGCGAACGGACAAACTTTCTGGCAACAAAAGTCCGATGGAGCAAAGTCCGATCGTGTGTACAGAAAACCATCGGACTTTTGTACAAAGTACAAACGCGCATGCTCAGAACCAGTGCAAAAGATCAGTCAACAATACAGAAGTTGACCAAAGGTGGCGGTAAGGAGCAGAAAAAGCATGTGATTTGGTGAAAGTTGGCTGAAAAAGTCCTGCCGTGTGTATGCAATACAAGATCTCGGCCGACGCCCTTTGTACAAAAATCCATGGGAAAGTTTGTACAAAGTCTGATCGTGTGTATGAGGCTTTAGAAACCAACACATCCAGGCATTTTGGTTTCTGTTGTCTCCTGCAGCAACTGCTGGTTCCTCCATACTTTCAACACGCCACAGCTGGAGAAAGTTTAGACATGAGGTTAGAGGAGAAACCAGTAAAAGCTGTGTGTGGTACCCAGGAAACTGAGGGACCTTTTTAGAGACAGTGCGCCTTCAACATATGTTTGCAAATGTTGTGCAACTAAAACCTCTGTTTTAACACAACGTGTTAGACTCCAGGTCAGCAACCTGTCGTCGATTGTGATCTAACCATCAATTGCAGTCCGGTGATGGGTCGACTGTGCTCCTTCCTTGCCAACCCCAGGAACCAGGACAGGAGCAGCGGCAGCATTTGCTCAACCTATCCCCTTTCCTGAAAAGCCAGCTTCTCCTCCTCTCCCATATACCAGTATTCAGCTTCTGCTGGAGGAAAGAGGATTGGTTCCAGTAAAGGCCACTCCCGTTACCCCTCCCATCCTGGTTACCCTTCTTTCTGCTGCCCAAGCCCCCCTGTAAATCGTGATTACTTTGCTTCAGTTTGTGAATGAACAGGAAGCTCTATACAGTGCTATTCATGCATTCCATGCAGCTGAGGCAAAAGAGATGGAGGTTGAGGACTGTGTCCTCAATCTTATTTCTCTGTCTCAAAAGTGAGATATCAGGGACCTGTTTAGACCCCTGATATTTCATCAAAGCCCCACCCAACAGGGCACTTAAAAAAATGATAAAAATAAAAAACTACTGACAATGTCCACTGCCCTACTGACACTGTCCCCTGCCCTACTGACACTGTCCCCTGCCCTACTGACACTGTCCCCTGCCCTACTGACACTGTCCCCTGCCCTACTGACACGTCCACTGCCCTACTGACACCATCTACTGCTCTATTGACCATTGTCCTGTCCACTGCCCTACTGACACTGTCCACTGCCCTACTGACACCGTCCACTGCCCTCATGACACCATGATCTGCACTACTGACACCGTCCACTGCCCTACTGACACCGTGCACTGCTCTACTGACCACTGCCCTACTGACACCATCCACTGCTCTACTGACACCGTCCACTGCCCTACTGACGACGTCCACTGCCCTACTGACACTGTCCACTGCCCTACTGGCACCATCCACTGCTCTACTGACACCGTCCACTGCCCTACTGACGACGTCCACTGCCCTACTGACACGTCCACTGCCCTACTGAGACCGTCTACTGCTCTATTGACCACTGCCCTCCTGACACATCCACTGCTCTACTAACACCGCCCACTGCCCTACTGACACCGCCCACTGCCCTACTGACACCGTCCACTGCCCTACTGACACCGTCCACTGCCCTACTGACACCGTCCACTGCCCTACTGACACTGTCCCCTGCCCTACTGACACTGTCCCCTGCCCTACTGACACCGTCCACTGCCCTCATGACACCATCCCCTGCACTACTGACACGTCCACTGCCCTACTGACACCGTCCACTGCCCTCATGACACCATCCCCTGCACTACTGACACGACCACTGCCCTACTGACACCGTCTACTGCTCTATTGACCATTGCCCTACTGACACGTCCACTGCTCTACTGACACTGTCCACTGCTCTACTGACATCGTCCACTGCCCTACTGACATCGTCCACTGCCCTACTGACACCGTCCCCTGCCCTCATGACACCGTCCCCTGCCCTCACGCCCTACTGACACCGTCCATGGCCCTACTGACACTGTCCATGGCCCTACTGACACCGTCCTCTGCTCTACTGACACTGTCCACTGCCTTACTGACACCATCCACTGCCGTACTGACACCATCCACTGCTCTACTGACCACTGCCCTACTGACAACATCCCCTGCCCTCATGACACCATCCCCTGCCCTCATGACACCGTCCACTTCTCTACTGACATCATCCACTGCCCTAATGACATCATCCACTGCCCTACTGACACCATCCATTGCTCTACTGACATCGTCCCCTGTCCTACTGACACCGTCCACTGCCCTACTGACACCGTCCACTGCCCTACTGACACCGTCCACTGCCCTACTGACACGTCCACTGCCCTACTGACACTGTCCACTGCCCTACTCTTGCCCAAATCTTGAAGGCTCTGTTGGCCTCTTCTATGAACTCCGATCTTTAGTTCTTCCATAGATTTTCTATTGGATTCAAGTGCTGTGATTGGTTGGGCCATTCTAGCAGCTTTATTTTCTTTCTTTGGAACCAATGGAGAGTTTCCTTGGCTTTGTGTTTGGAATGATTGTCTTACTGAAATGTCCGCCCTCATTACATCTTCATCATCCTGGTAGATGGCAGCAGATCTTGTCTTGGTACATTTTTCTATTCATCCTTCCTTCAACGATATGACGTTTGCCAGTACTGTATGCTGAAAACAGGACCCACACCATGATGTTCCCACCTCCAAACCTCACTGTATGTATGGGGTTGTTTTTTGGGGGGTAATGTGCCATTTGACATCCAAACATGATGTGTATTATGGCATCCAAAGAGTTCCATTTTGGTCTCACCTGACCAGACTATATTCTCCCTGTATTTCCCAGGCTTATCTAAATGTTGTGCCGCAAACTTTAAACAAGCTTTTTCTTCAGCAATGGAGTCTTGCGTGGTGAGCGTGCATACAGGCCATGGCGGGTGAGTGCATTACTTATTGTTTTCTTTGAAACAATTTTACCTGCTAATTCCAGGTCTTTCTGAAGCGCATCACAAGTGGTCCTTTGCTCGTGGACATCTCTTCTGATAATTCTTTTCACTTCTCTGTCAGAAATCTTGCAAGGTGCACCTGGTCGTGGCCAGTTTATGGTGAAATTATGTTATTCCCACTTTCGGATTATGGCCCCAACAGTGCTCACTGGAACATTCAGAAGTTTCTAAATCCTTCTGTAACCAATGCCATAAGTATGTTTTGCAACAATAAGGTTGCAAAGGTCTTGAGAGAAATCTTTGGTTTTTATCATCGTGAGATATTTCTTGTGACACCTTGGTAATGAGACATCTTATTATAGACCATCAGTTGAGACTGAACCAGCTGATATTAATTTGCACTGACTAAAGCACTGACATTGCACACTAATTTGCGCTGCTCTCCTCCTCCCGCTCCTCCTCCTCCTCCACCTCTGAATGTAGCTTTAGATTAGAGGAGGAGGAGAGCGGTCACGTGACCCATCATGAAACAGGGGAGAGCAGTCATGTGACCGGCCAGGGAAGAACAGAGCTAATAAGGTTTTTAGCGGCATTGGCTTACAATGACACAGACACACTGATCTATGAAAAGGGTCTGGCAGTAATTTTTTTTGTTTATTTTACTTTGGAGTATGCAGGCAGGGCTGTCCCATGAGACTTGGGATCTCCTGTGAGTGCAGGGGGGCTGTACAATGTAAAGGGGGCTGTATAATTAAAGGGGCTGTGTATGTACTTTGCAGGGGGGGGGCTGTGTAATGTAAAGAGGGGCTGTACAATGAAAGGGCCTGTGTACTGGGGGGGGGGGGGGTAGTGTAATGCAAAAGGGGCTGTGTCATGTATAGGGGGACTGTGGAATGTAAAGGAGGGCTGAGTAATATAAATGAGCCTTCATAATGTGCAGGGGGTCTGTGTAATGTAAAGGGGTATGTGTAATGTAAAGGAGGTCTGTGTAATGTGCAGGGGGTCTGTGTAATAAAAAGGAGTATGTGTAATGTGCAGGGGTCTGTGTAATGCAAAGGAGGTCTATGTAATGTGCAGGGGGTCTGTGTAATGCACAGGGGGTCTGTGTAATGTGCAAGAGGGGCCTGTGTAATGGAAAGGCGGTCTGTGTAATGTAAAGGGGCCTGTGTAATGCAAAGGAGGTCTATGTAATGTGCAGGGGGTCTGTGTAATGCGCAGGGGGTCTGTGTAATGTGCAGGGGGTCTATGTAATGCACAGGGGGCTGTGTAATGTGCAGGGGGTCTGTGTAATGTGCAGGGGGTCTGTGTAATGTGCAGGGGGTCTGTGTAATGTAAAGGGGTTTGTGTAATGTAAAGGAGGTCTGTGTAATGTAAAGGAGGTCTGTGTAATGTTCAGGGGGTCTGTGTAATAAAAAAGGGTATGTGTAATGTGCAGGGGGTCTGTGTAATGCAAAGGCGGTCTGTGTAGTGCAAAGGAGGTTTGTGTAATGTGCAGGGGGTCTGTGTAATGCACAGGGGGTCTGTGTAATGTAAAGGGGGTCTGTGTGATGCAAAAGGGGCCTGTGTAATGGAAAGGGGGTCTGTGTAATGTAAAGGGGCCTGTGTAATGCAAAGGAGGTCTATGTAATGTGCAGGGGGTCTGTGTAATGCACAGGGGGTCTGTGTAATGTAAAGGGGGTCTGTGTAATGCAAAAGGGGCCTGTGTAATGGAAAGGGGGTCTGTGTAATGTAAAGGGGCCTGTGTAATGCAAAGGAGGTCTATGTAATGTGCAGGGGGTCTGTGTAATGTGCAGGAGGTCTGTGTAATGTGCAGGGGATCTATGTAATGCACAGGGGGTCTGTGTAATGTGCAAGAGGTCTGTGTAATGTAAAGGGGTCTATGTAATGCAAAGGGGGTCTGTGTAATGTAAGGGGGGTCTGTGTAATGTAAAGATGGTCTGTGTCATGTAAAGGGGGTCTGTGTAATGTAAAGGGGATCTGTGTAATGTAAAGGGGTCTGTGTAATGTAAAGGGGTCTGTGTAATGTGCAGGGGGTCTGTGTAATGTGCAGGGGGTCTGTGTAATGTAAAGGAGGTCTGTGTAATGTGCAGGGGGTCTGTGTAAAGGGTCTGTGTAATGTGCAGGGGGTCTGTGTAATGTAAAGGAGGTCTGTGTAATGTGCAGGGGGTCTGTGTAATGTAAAGGAGGTCTGTGTAATGTGCAGGGGGTCTGTGTAAAGGGTCTGTGTAATGTGCAGGGGGTCTGTTTAATGCAAAGGAGGTCTGTGTAATATGCAGGGGCCCGGTTTAATATGCGTTAATACATTTTTTACCTTATACAGTAAGTGGTATAAATATTAATAAAAAAAAGTTCTGAGCTACCCTTATCTTGCTTCAAATTTCCTTAATTAAAATTTAAGTTTTTTTTTCCCTGAAACTCTTAAAATTAGGGTGCGTGTTATACGCCGATAAATACGGTATTTGTTTTGGTGTCTTTGTATGTATGGGGTTTGTTACCGATATGCGGTGAAAATTTCATGTCAATAGCACCTTTAGAAACGTTGTGGGCCTTAACGCCGAAAGCGGCCCTGTGAAAACAACTTACCATGGTTAGAAGGCACTTTAGCCGGCGGGGGCGCCCTGTGAAAACAACTTACCATGGTGAAGAAGCTACGTTAGCCAGCGGGGGCGGGGTGGGAGGTTGGGGGTCGGTAAGCTCCCGATGAATACTTGAGATCGGAAGCTTTCCCATCATGTGACAGCCAATCACATGACCCGAATGCCCTTCTCTGCCTCCCAGCTTTAAGGAACTCGTAGGGCCATCTTTTTTCTTTTTTTTTGGTAGGCTTTGCTAAGACAGTGCCAGATGAGGCACGTAAGGACAAAAGCCTAGACGCGAATATGGCACCGCCATCAAAACACGTCCCGAGTTTGTCGTCTGTGATAAAATATTTGTTATCTGCGTCTTCTCTGCCGTATTGGAGATCCGTTTCTATCTCTCTGTAAAGAAAACTATAGGTCTGCTAATTCATTTATGAAAATAAATAGCCATATGCTGTAATTAAACGTAACTCAATTTTGATCGCTGTGATTAAGTGCTTTGCTTCTTTAATAAATATGTCTAAGGTGTTCTCCGCCAGGCTGCGAGACGAGCAAATCTTTGGCAGGTTTTCTTGTGTATAACTGATTGCCATCGATCCACTGCGGATTGTATTTTATACACCAAAATTCTAGAAGGCTTTTTTTTTTTTTTTTTTTTGCTTTTTTTGTTTTGTTTTGTGGTGCACAAAGCTCTGTGCGAGCGAAAGGGTTGCCTAGTTTTGCATTTGTACTTTACCACCTGTTCTAACAATAGAACAATGTCATCGCTTGGTATAGTGTAGCAGGGTAGGGCTACTTTTCTGTCACTGCCAAATTATATACATTGTTTATTGAAAAGCCTTTCATGTCTATAGAAGCAATTGGTACACTATGAATGTTTTATTATTTTTTATTATTATTTTATGTTTGTTAAAATACAAACTGCCTGTGGGTCTGTTTTTTTGTTTTTTTTGTGTTATGGATTGCCGGATTGACACCTTTTTTTTTTTTTTTTTTTTTTTTTTTTTCAAGCATTAAGGACCACTGTGGGTTCAGTTATAGTAATTTTATTTTAAAGTGTTATAAATTACAGTGAAGGGGGAAAAAATTTATTTGATCCCCTGCTGATTTTGTACATTTGCCCCACTGACAAACGAACGCTCAGTCTATAATTTTAATGGTCGGTTTATTTTAACAGTGAGAGACAGAATAATAAAATAATATTTTATTATATAATAACAAAAATATCCAAAAAAAAACGCATTTCAAAAAAGTTATAAATTGGTTTGCATTTTAATGAGTGACATACAGTGCCTTGTGAAAGTATTCGGCCCCCTTGAAATTTTCAACCTTTTGCCACATTTTAGGCTTCAAACATAAAGATATAACATTTTTATTTTTTGTGAAGAATCACCAATAAGTGGGACACAATTGTGAAGTGGAACGAAATCTATTGGATATTTTAATCTTTTTTAGCAAATAAAAACCTGAAAAGTGGTGCGTGCAAAATTATTCGGCCCCTTTACTTTCAGTGCAGCAAACTCACTCCAGAAGTTCAGCGAGGATCTCTGAATGATCCAATGTTGTCCTAAATGACTGATGGTGATAAATAGAATCCACTCATGTGTAATCAAGTCTCTGTATAAATGCACCTGCTCTGTGATAGTCTCAGGGTTCTGTTGAAAGGGCAGAGAGCATCATGAAGACCAAGGAACGCACCAGGCAGGTCCGTAATACTGTTGTGGAGAAGTTTAAAACCGGATTTGGATACAAAAAGATTTCCCAAGGAGCACTGTGCAAGCGATCATTTTGAAATGGAAGGAGTATCAGATCACTGCAAATCTACCAAGACCTGGCCGTCCCTCTAAACTTTCAGCTCAGACAAGGAGAAGACTGATCAGAGATGCAGCCAAGAGGCCCATGATCACTCTGGATGAACTGCAGAGAACTACAGCTGAGGTGGGAGAGTCTGTCCATAGGACAACAATCAGTCGTACACTGCACAAATCTGGCCTTTATGGAAGAGTGGCAAGTAGAAAGCCATTTCTCAAAGATATCCATAAAAAGTCTCGTCTAAAGTTTTCCACAAGCCACCTGGGAGACACACCAAACATGTGGAAGAAGGTGCTCTGGTCAGATGAAACCAAAATCCAACTTTTTGCCCACAATGCAAAACGATATGTTTGGCATAAAAGCAACACAGCTCATCATCCTCAACACACCATCCCCACTGTCAAACATGGTGGTGGCAGCATCATGGTTTGGGCCTGCTTTTCTTCAGCAGGGACAGGGAAGATGGTTAAAATTGAGGTGAAGATGGATGCAGCCAAATACAGGACCATTCTGGATGAAAACCTGTTGGAGTCTGCAAAAGACCTGAAACTGGGACGGAGATTTGTCTTCCAACAAGACAATGATCCCAAACATACAGCAAAATCTACAAAGGAATGGTTCACAAATAAACGTATCCAAGTGTTAGAATGGCCAAGTCAAAGTCCAGACCTGAATCCAATCGAGAATCTGTGGAAAGAGCTTAAAACTGCTGTTCACAAACGCTCTCCATCCAACCTCACTGAGCTTGAGCTGTTTTGCAAGGAAGAATGGGCAAGAATTTCAGTCTCTCAATGTGCAAAACTGATAGAGACATACCCCAAGCGACTTGCAGCTGTAATCGCAGCAAAAGGTGGCTCTACAAAGTATTAACGCAAGGGGGCCGAATAATTTTGCACGCCCCACTTTTCATTTTTTTATTAGTTAAAAAAGTTTCAAAAATCCAATAGATTTCGTTCCACTTCACAATTGTGTCCCACTTGTTGGTGATTCTTCACAAAAAATAAAATTTTTATATCTTTATGTTTGAAGCCTGAAATGTGGCAAAAGGTTGAAAAGTTCAAGGGGGCCGAATACTTTCGCAAGGCACTGTAAGTATTGGATCCCCTATCAATCAGCAAGATTTCTGGCTTCCAGGTGTCTTCTATACAGGTAATGAGCTGAGATTAGGAGCACTCTCTAATGCAGCGTACACACGATCGGAATTTTCGTTGGGGAAAGCTCTGATGGTTTTCCCTTCGGAATTCCGCTCAAACTGTCTAGCATACACACGGTTACACCAAATTCCGAACCGCCAAGAACACAGCGACGTACAAAACATACGACGGGACTAGAAAAAGCAAGCTCAATACCTAGTAGCCAATAGCTTTGCGCGTCAGAATTGCATACACACGATCAGAATTTCCCATAGAAAGTTTTTCCATCAGGAAAATTGAGAACATGCTATCCAATTTTTGCTGGTGGGAATTCGGCCAGCTAAATTCCGATGGAGCATACACACGGTCACATTTTCCGATGAAAAGCTTTCATCTGTCTTTTGCTGGCCGAAATTTCGATCGTGTGTACGTGGCATTAAAGGGAGTGCTCCTAATCTCAGCTTGTTACCTGTAAACAGAAGCAATCAATCTATAGGATTCCAATCTCTCCACCATGGCCAAGACCAAAGAGCCGTCCAAGGATGTCAGGGACAAGATTGTAGACCTACACAAGGCTGGAATGGGCTACAAGACCATCGCCAAGAAGCTTGGTGAGAGGGTGACAACATTTGGTGCGATTATTCACACATGGAAGAAACACAAAATAACTGTCAATCTCACTCGGTCTGGGGCTCCATGCAAGATCTCACCTCATGGAGTTTCTACGATCATCAGAACGGTGAGGAATCAGCCCAGAACTACACAGGAGAATCTTGTCAATGATCTCAAGGCAGCTGGGACCATAGTCACCAAGAAAACAATTGGTAACACACCACGCCATGAAGGACTGAAATCCAGCTGCCCCCACAAGGTCCCCCTGATCAAGAAAGCACATATACAGGCCCGTCTGAAGTTGGCTAATGAACATCTGAATGATTCAGAGGAGAACTGGGTGAAAGTGTTGTGGTCAGATGAGACCAAAATCAAGCTCTTTGGCATCAACTCAACTTGCCGTGTTTGGAGGAGGAGGAATGCTGCCTTTGACCCCAAGATCACCACCCCCCACCATCAAATATGGAGGTGGAAACATTATGCTTTGGGGGTGTTTTTCTGCTAAGGGAACAGGACAACTTCACCGTATCAAAGGGACGATGGACGGGGCCATGTACCATCAAATCTTGGGTGAGAACCTCCTTCCCTCAGCCAGGGCATTGACAATGGGTCGTGGATGGGCATTCCATCATAGCAATGGCCCAAAACACACGGCCAAGGCAACAAAGGAGTGTCTCAAGAAGAAGCACATTAAGGTCCTGAAGTGACCTAACCAGTCTCCAGACCTAAATCCCATAAAAAAATATGTGGAGGGAGCTGAAGGTTTGAATTACCAAACATCAGCCTCGAAACCTTAATGACTTGGAGAGGATCTGCAAAGAGGAGTGGGACAAAATCCCTCCTGAGATGTGCAAACCTGGTGGCCAACTACAAGAAACGTCTGACCTCCGGAGATTACCAACAAGGGTTTCTCCACCATTGAGTCACGTTTTGCGAAGGGCTCAAATACTTATTTCACTCATTAAAATGCAAATCAACTTATAACTTTTATAACTTGAAATGCATTTTTCAGGATATTTTTGTTGTTATTCTGTTCCTCACTGTTAAAATAATCCTACCATTAAAATGATAGACTGGTCATTTCTTTATCAGTGGGCAATCGTACAAAATCCGCAGGGGATCAAATACTTTTTTTTCCCCCCTCACTGTATGTTAAATATTTTAAAGTATG